>NC_134687.1:324298596-324627034 GCF_050947455.1 Rhinoderma darwinii | reverse complement strand
TTCATCAAAGGATCAATGGTGAAAGTCAGCCAGCAACAGTGATGCTTACATTATAGTGTGTCTCCAAAACGATTAGTTTAATTCAATTATATGCCAAACATGCTAAAAACTAAATGTGTGAAAGTTGTCTGCATTACAAAAGGCATCAGCTATATGCTATGTCAGGGCAGACAGGCCGGAGTCATAGTGGACCACCTTTGACACTACCACTATCTGAACCAAGAAAACAACTGATAAGGGGGCCATCTGCTGTCTACATAACTTAATGGCTGGTTATGACTCAGAAGGCTTCACAAAATATCCCAAAGATAACGTAATACAATAGGTCTCTCTTCACAAATCGCAGTTTAGCAAAGTTTTGATGTTTTTGTTTTTTTTTACCAGAAACAAGGATTGAATCCAAAAGGTAGCAAAGAAATTACATTTTATGAACATGGTCAAGGTAATAAACAGATGAGGCTTCGTTCACATCTGCGTCAGGGTTCCGTTCAGGCGTTCGTCGGGGCTTTCTGTCAGAACGGAACCCTGACAAACCATACATTTCCGTTTGCATCACCATTGATTTCAATGTTGACGGATCCGATGCAAATGATTTCCGTTTGTCTCCGTTGTGCAAGGGTTCCGTCGTTTTGACGGAAGCAATACCGTAGTCTACTAAGGAATTCCTGAACGAAGCCCTGACGCAGATGTGAACGAAGCCTAAACTAGGTATTTCATGGCCAACCACTTTGTGCATCTATATTAATTTGAATAAATATACAAAATAATAATTTGTCAGAAATTGCTGTAATTCTATTCATAAATCTGCTCCACTATCACATTGCCCCCCATAAGCACCAACCAATTTTTCCCCAATATGAGACTCAAATGAAAAGTGTGTAATATTAGACTGGAGGACAGGATTTTCCATATACAAATTCTGCCTCATTTTCACAACAAACTTAGAGACTCTGTCACCACATTATAAGTGCCCTGTCTCCTACATAAGGAGATGGGTGCTGTAATGTAGGTGACAGTAATGCTTTTTATTTAGAAAAACGATCTTTTTTCACAACGTTAGGAGCGATTTTGGTTTATGCTAATGAGCTTTCTTAATGCCCAAGTGGGCGTATTTTTACTTTCGACCAAGTGGGCGTTGTACAGAGGAGTGCATGACGCTGACCAATCGGCATCATGCACTCCTCGCCATTCATTTACACTGCACTAGCGATATAGTTATATCACTATGTGCAGCTACATACACAAGCCCTAACATTACTACAGTGTCCTGATAATGAATACACATGACCATCCAGCCTGGACGTCATGTGTACTCAGAATCCTGACACTTCTGACTCTTTTCTGTGAGATTCCGGCAAGTGAAACGACATCTCGTTTAGCTCCGTAATCTCGCGAGATTTCGTTTCACTTGCCGGAATCTCACAAAAAAGATTCAGAAGTGTCAGGATTCTGAGTACACATGACGTCCAGGCTGGATGGTCATGTGTATTCATTATCAGGACACTAATAATGTTAGGGCTTGTGTATGAGGCTGCACATAGAGATATATCTATATCGCTAGTGCAGTGTAAATGAATGGAGAGGAGTGCATGATGCTGATTGGTCAGCGTCATGCACTCCTCTGTACAACGCCCACTTGGTCGAAAGTAAAAATACGCCCACTTGGGCATTAAGAAAGCTCATTAGCATAAACCAAAATCGCTCCTAACGTTGTGAAAATAGATCGTTTTTTTCAATAAAAAGCATTACTGTCACCTACATTACAGCGCCCATCTCCTTATATAGGAGATAGGACACTTATAATGTGGTGACAGAGTCTCTTTAAATGCTGCGGAATGAAATTTCACAGAATTTCAATTTCTGCATGTCTTTTCTGAAGTTTTTTTTATGCAGGGTGCATGAAATGTGTTTACAGTAGCATCACAGTGAATGAGATTTAAACGCTACAGAATTTCTGCATGCAAAATGTATTTACGCTACTTTCGGCCTTACCCTTAGGGTATGTTCACACGCCCTATTTACGGACGTAATTAAGGCGCTTTACGCCTCGAATTTCACCCGAAAAAACGTCTCCAAACATCTGCCCATTGAATTCAATGGGTCTTACGGTGTTCTGTGCAGACGGGGTTTTTTTTTTTCTGTCAAGAGATGGCGCGTAAAAAGACGGCCTCCTCAAAGTGCATGTCCCTTCTTGGGACGTAATTGTAGCAGTTTGTCATTGACTCCATTGAAAAACAGCTCCAATTACGTCTGTAATGGACGCCGCGAGAAACGCGTGTACTTGTCAAAACGTCTGAAATTCAGGAGCGATTTTCGCCTGAAAACAGCTCCGTAATTTCAGACGTAATTGGTGTTGCCATGTGAACATACCCTAACAACCAGCCTAGAAACTTCAGATAGGCATACAGGGGGAGACTTATGAAGACTGGCGTTTCATGCGCCAGTCTTAACCAATTCATTCGAGTAACGACAGCGGCCGGGCGCCATCCATTTCCCAAACCGAATAATACCCCGAATGATACTAGTGGTCCTAGTGACTAATTGAAACTAAACCAGAACAAGAAACAAGTCACGACCAGGTGTTTGAAAAAATACAAATAATCTTTATTAAAGTCAATTAGACACATGGAGACAACGTATAACACTTAGACATAATAAAATGCCATGGACCCTCGAACACAAACGGAATCCGAACGTAAAAGCAGAGTAGCCCCCCAGATGTAAAAATGGTCTGACACAACCTATATATGGCTAAAGTGCATAAGTACATATTAATGAGCAGGTACTAGGCATGGTACGCTTTGCACAGATGAACACATAAATAAGTATAGAGAATATATATAAGGTACAGTCTAAGTAAAAACGACATATAAAGTAGTATACCTACACCTGCGTATAAGAAGATAAATAGGAGATCAAGACCAGGAGGGGGACCTCTGCTTAACCCAACGCGCGTTTCGCTGGTGCTTCGTCAGGGGTTGATGTCCAAATGCCCCAGTTACCCCTAGATATACCTTCCTCAATGATGTTTTACCGGTAAAATCACAGCTGTTTCCTATCGGGTGGTTAGGTGTTCAGCGTCGGTCACCAATGACAGACGGCGATACATCCCGCCCACCCACGATAGCGTCCTATCGTGTAGTCTTATGTCAAAACAGTCCTCCTCCCAGAACCGCCTCCATCGGTATAACCACACCAGGCGGGCGGGGGAATGAAATCAGGCCGCCCGCTCGATGTGGAGCTGCCGAAGGTCAGAAGCAGGGATATAAAGAGGAATGAAATTAGAAGTTTAGTGGCAATCCAGTTTTGGCCCAAGGTAGAACTATCTATCCTGATCATTAAGGTGAAAAAATAGGTTAAAAAAAGCCCAGCCGATCACATTAAACAGCAACAGCGGTTGTGAATGTGAGAGAAGTGAGGAAACGTGAAAAAATATCAACAAAAATGATTAGAAAATAGGATAACACAACAACATTTTTGTTGATATTTTTTCACGTTTCCTCACTTCTCTCACATTCACAACCGCTCACTTTGATCATATGTATTTTGTGTATATGTAGGTACATATATGTATGTATGTATATATATATATATATATATATATATATATGTGTTCATGTATGTGTGTCTAGGTATATGTATGTATATCCTTGGTCACTTTTACTTTCTTTCCTCTTTTCATTTTTTACTTTTCACAGCATTACTGGTTAGTTCCGGTACTGTGTTTCAGCTCTGAAGTGTGATATGGACTTGGATAGTCAGCTTCAGCACCTTGGACAGTGACTGCTCTAACTCTCTCGGTTATTTAGCTTTGACGGCTGTGCTGAGCATTTCAGCACGTTGGACAGCGACCTCGGCTCTTAATGCTTTGCTATGCTCTCCAGCGTGTTTAACAGCAACTGCTGCTCTCACGCTGGACTGTCACCTAGCAACGGGACGCCTTGTCCCGCTGCTGCTGTTTAATGTGATCGGCTGGGCTTTTTTTAACCTATTTTTTCACCTTAATGATCAGGATAGATAGTTCTACCTTGGGCCAAAACTGGATTGCCACTAAACTTCTAATTTCATTCCTCTTTATATCCCTGCTTCTGACCTTCGGCAGCTCCACATCGAGCGGGCGGCCTGATTTCATTCCCCCGCCCGCCTGGTGTGGTTATACCGATGGAGGCGGTTCTGGGAGGAGGACTGTTTTGACATAAGACTACACGATAGGACGCTATCGTGGGTGGGCGGGATGTATCGCCGTCTGTCATTGGTGACCGACGCTGAACACCTAACCACCCGATAGGAAACAGCTGTGATTTTACCGGTAAAACATCATTGAGGAAGGTATATCTAGGGGTAACTGGGGCATTTGGACATCAACCCCTGACGAAGCACCAGCGAAACGCGCGTTGGGTTAAGCAGAGGTCCCCCTCCTGGTCTTGATCTCCTATTTATCTTCTTATACGCAGGTGTAGGTATACTACTTTATATGTCGTTTTTACTTAGACTGTACCTTATATATATTCTCTATACTTATTTATGTGTTCATCTGTGCAAAGCGTACCATGCCTAGTACCTGCTCATTAATATGTACTTATGCACTTTAGCCATATATAGGTTGTGTCAGACCATTTTTACATCTGGGGGGCTACTCTGCTTTTACGTTCGGATTCCGTTTGTGTTCGAGGGTCCATGGCATTTTATTATGTCTAAGTGTTATACGTTGTCTCCATTTCCCCATGGAGCATAAAATGAACCCCTTAATGACCAGCCTATTTTAGACCTTAACGACAAAGCTATTTTTTAAGTTTTTCCATCGTCTCATGATTGATTTACACGAGCGTGTGCGTTTTGCGCACGCCAAAGGCACTTAGCTGCGTGTATCAGTGTATGATGCGTGGCTGCGTGATTTTCACGCAGCCGCCATCATTATGACACTCCGTTTGGATGTTTGTAAACAGAAAAGCACGTGGTGCTTTTCTGTTTACATTCAGAGTTTGACAGCTGTTGCACGAATCACGCAGTTCGCACGGAAGTGCTTCAGTGCAGCATGCGTGGTTTTCACGCACCCATTGACTTCAATGGGTGCGTGATGCACCCATTGACTTCAATGGGTGCGTGATGCACGAACAGTGCACAAAGAAAGGACATGTCGTGAGTTTTACGCAACGCACTTGCGCTGTGCAAAATTCATGCACTGTCTGCACTGCCCCATAGACTAATATAGGTGCGTACGGCACGCGTGAAAAGCACGCGCGTATATTACGCTCGTGTAAATGATGCCTTACTCAAAGAGCTATAACTTTTATTTTTGCGTCGACATAGCTGTATAAGGTCTTGTTTTTTGCGGGACAAGTTGTAATGTTTAAATAGCACCATTTTGGGGTACATAAAATGTATTGATTAACTTATTAACTTTTTGGTGGGGAATAGAAAAAAAACCCTGCAATTTCTCCACACTTTCTTTGCATCCTAAATTTACGCCGTTTACTGAGTGATATAAATAACACAATAACTTTATTCAGCGGGTTGTTGTGATTGCAACGATACTAAATTTATATAGGATTTTTTTATGTTTTACTACTTTTACACAGTAAAAACATTTTTTTTTCTCAAAATAATTTGTTTGTCTCCATATTTGAAGAGCCATAACTTTTTTTATTTTTTCGCCGATGCAGTTGTGTGAGGGCTTTTTTTTGCGGGACGACTTAGTTTTTATTGGTACCATTTTGGAGTAGATGCAACTTTTTGATCACCATCACATTTATTTTTTTTTAAGGCAGGATTCAAAAGAAAACAGCAATTTTTGCATTGTTTTTTACGACGTTCACTGTGCGGGTTAAATTATGTAACAACTTTATAGTTGGGGTCGTTATGGACGCAGCAATACCAAATATGTGTAACTTTTACTTTACTTTTTTAATAAAGTAGTTAAAGAGGCTCTGTCACCAGATTTTGCAACCCCTATCTGCTATTGCAGCAGATAGGCGCTGCAATGTAGATTACAGTAACGTTTTTATTTTTAAAAAACGAGCATTTTTGGCCAAGTTATGACCATTTTTGTATTTATGCAAATGAGGCTTGCAAAAGTACAACTGGGCGTGTATTATGTGTGTACATCGGGGCGTGTTTACTACTTTTACTAGCTGGGCTTTCTGACGAGAAGTATCATCCACTTCTCTTCAGAACGCCCAGCTTCTAACTAGGCTGCGTCCTTAAGGGGTTAAGGGAAAAAAAAGTGGGGTTTCTAAATTATTTTTTTTTACTAGTCCCACTAGGGGACTTTACTATGGGATCGCCCGATCACATTTATAATACACTGCAATACTTCTGTATTGCAGTGTATTATGCCTGTCCGTGCAAAACGGACCGGCATCTGCTAGGTCATGCCTCTGGCATGACCTAGCAGGCATACGCTACAGGCAGACCTGGGGGCCTTTATTAGGCCCCCGGAGACACTCGGCGATCTTTGAGACTCTCTCCAAAACAACTCCGATGCAGCGCTCGCTATTGAGCGCCGCATCTGAGAGGTTAAACGGGTTAGAACAATACGGATATCGATCTCACCAGTTAGAGCAGGGATGCCCCCTGATTGAACGGCTCCCTGCTCTGTTTATTTATTCCAATGCAGCGCCATAAAAAGGGCTATTGCATCGGAATAAAGCCGGTTAGTGGCCACCGTAAAAACACTATGGGGCAGTCACTAACGAGTTAAAAAAATAAAATAATTATACTCACCTCAACGCTTCTCTTTGCTTCTCCCCACAGGGTCCCCTCAGCATGCCGTGACTTATACAAGGTCCTGACCCCATTGGTGCAGCAGCAAGGTCCTGAGTGTGATATCAAATACAACATCCGGACGCTGCCTGGCATCAGTAGTTCACAATAGCTGCGGCATGCTGAGGAAGCCTGAGAGAGGTATTTTGTTAAAAAAATAAAATAAAAAATATTAGAACACTGGCAAGATTAGTACCAATGGGAGAGAAGAAAACCTCGACCGCATATTCACTATGCTATACTTAATCTATTGCAGATCGGCACAATTAAAATTTTTTATTAACATGAGGTTCTTAGTTTACATTTTGATCGAACTGTATGAGCCCACTTGCCACTTCACGGCGACCTCTTTGAATACTACGTCACTGAGAGCGAAGTGATTAGTCATGCAGTCCACACCGGTCGTGCTCAGTGACGGAATAGTAAGTCACGGGGAAAATGCATCGCCATTTTCCGCCAGCGCGTTCACGAGCTGTGACAGCTGCTGTTTCAGACAGCGGGCTATCACAGCTCAATACGCCAGGACTTGTCGCGATGGTCCCGCCTCCTCGATCGCCGCTATTGGTCAGTCAGTAACTAACTGTCCAATAGTGGTGATTGGTCTCTTCACTTCCTCTCTCTGACACCACATCCTGCTGCAACCGCCGTGAACGCCTCTGTTGGAGATAGCGAGGCATTCAGAGCTGTTGTGAGGAGAGAGAGAAGAGCAAAAAAAAATAAAAAAAAATTATGCTTCCCATCTCCCCCATCCACTACCCACTCCTGTACCCTTCCTTGGGTTCCCCCCATTTTTTTGGTCAGTGATCACGGACCACGTCTTAGTCTTCAGGACCAATTTATTGGTCCCTGGGGATTACTTTTTTTTTTTTCATTTGTTTGTTCAGACAATTTAACTGGTTAGTTTAGTATTAGTGTTAGCTAGTGTCAGGGAATCGTCAAAAAGCATAGTTAGATCTAGCGTCATCTCGGAATAATGTAGTTAGGTTTAGGGCTTATTCAGATGAACGTGATATACGTTCATGCAACGTGCGTGATTTTCACGCACCTCGCACGTACCTATATTAGTCTATGGGGCCGTGCAGACAGTCCGTGATTTTTACGCAGCGCGAGTCCGCTGTGTTAGGGTATGTGCACACGATAACTGCATTTACGTCTGAAATTACGGAGCGGTTTTCAGGAGAAAACAGCTCCGTAATTTCAGACGTAATTGCATGTACTCGCGTTTTGCGAGACGTCAATTACGACCGTAATTTGGAGCGGTTCTTCATTGGAATCAATGAAAAACGGCTCAAATTACGTCTCAAGAAGTGTCCTGCACTTTGACGAGCCGTCTTTTTTACGTGTCGCTGTCAATCAATGACAGGTCGTCGGCACTGTTCGTCGGCGAACCCATTCAAATGAATGGGCAGATGTTTGCCGACGTATTGGAGCCGTATTTTCAGACGTAAATCGAGGCATAAAACGCCTCGTTTACATCTGAAAATAGGTTGTGTGAACCCAGCCTAAAACTCACGACATGTCCGTTCTTTGTGCGTATTCTGCGCATCACGTACCCATTGAAGTCAATGGGTGTGTGAAAATCACGTGCACCACACGGAAGCACTTCCGTGGGATGCGCGTGATTCGTGCAACAGCAGTGAAAGGTAGGAATGAAAACAGAAAAGCACCACGTGCTTCTGTTTACAAACGGAGTGTCATAATGATGGCGGCTGCGCGAAAAGCACGCAGCCGCGCACCATATGATCATGACACACGGAGCCGTTTAGTGCCTTTTGCGCACGCAAAATGCCGCGTTTTTGGCGTGCGCAAAATGCACACGCTCGTGTGAATCCGGCCTTAGTGTCATTATTAGAAGTTCAAATAAAAATCTAGATCGGTTTAGTTTTCGGAACCCTCGCCCTAGTTAGGTTTAGTCTCAGGGAAGCCCACTCGTTCTATAAAAACACCAAGACTCTGCTTGGGCAAACTCAGAAGGGGTGAGAGCAGGGCACATTCTAGCAGCAACATATTGTGTGTCAAGTACAAGGACAAGAGAGAGGTCCTTGTATTGACAATACATGGCCACACCAGTACCCATGTACCTGTACGAGGTACCAGTACAGAGACCCCCAAACCAGACTGCATCCTGGACTACAATAGGTACATGGGAGGGGTGGACTTGTCAGATCAAGTCCTGAAGCCCTACGGCGCCATGTGGTGTGGTATAAGAAGCTGGCCGTGCACATCATACAGATGGCATTGTACAATGTGTACGTGCTACGTCGATGTGCAGGCCAGAGGGGAACTTTCCTGGAATTTCAAGAGGTGGTTATCAAAAACCTAATCTTTAGGGACCAAGAAGGGGGGGGGGCACTCAGTACTTCTGGAAGAGAGGCCACACGCATCATACCAGGGTGGCAACACTTTCCAGACTAAGTTCCCCAAACTGGCAAGAAGGGAAAAGGTCAAAGGAGGTGCAAAGTCTGCTATAAGAGGGGGATATGGAAGGACACAATATATCAATGTGACATGTGTCCCAAAAAAACAGGGCTCTGTATGAAAGTGTTTTAAAATTTATCATCCATCCCTTGATTTTTAATCTACCCCAGTTTTACTTACCCTGATGCACTCCGCACAGCTTATCCCCCTCATTTTTCCCTTCCGAGCCCTGCCATGTGCCCAGGCAGCTGTTAACAGACGCATGTAGGCCATTGCCATACCAGAGAGAACCCACATTACAGTTTATGGGGTGTATGTCTCCAGTGGTATATGCTGGGCACAATATATCAGTCACTGAGTTGGCATATATGTATAGAAAATTGCAAATCTCACTCTGCACAATCTGCTGCGCATTATCTTTTACACAATACCTGTGGGGTCAAAATGCTCACTACACCTCTAGATGAATGTCTTAAGGGGTGTAGTTTTGAAAGTGGGGTCACTTCTCGGGGGTTTCAACTGTACTGGTACCTCAGGGGCTTCTGCATACATGACTTTGCACCAGAAAATCCCCAGTAGGCCAAATGGTGGTCCTTTCCTTCTGAGCCCTCCCATGGGCCCAAACGGCAGTTCATCAGAACAAATTGGTTATTTCCACACTCAGGACAAATTGGGTAACAAAATGGGGTATTTTATTCCATGTGAAAATAAGAAATTGAGCCAAAACGACATCTTATTTTAAAAAAATTATATATTTTTTTTAAATTCACAGCCCAATTCAAATAAGTGCTGTGAAAACACTGTGGGGTCAAAATGGTAACAACTATAAATAAATTCCTTGAGGGGCGTAGTTTCCAAAATGGGGGAATCCTACTGTTTTGACACCTCAACACCTCTTCAAACCTGGCATGCTGCCTAAAATATATTCTAATAAAAAGAGGCCCCAAAATTCACTAGGTACTTCTTGGGTTTGTGTTTTAGTCCACGAGCGCAGTAGAGCCACATGTGGGATGTTTCTAAAAACTGCAGAATCTGGACAATACATATTTAGTAGTGTTTCTCTGGTAAAACCTGTGTTACAGAAAAGGTTTTAATAAAATTGAAGTTCAGCAAGAAAAATGAAATTTGCAAATTTTGCCTCCACTTTGCTTTAATTCCTGTGAAATGCCTAAAGGGTTGAAAAAAAACAAAAACCTTTCTATATGCTGTTTTGAATACTTTGAGGGGTCTAGTTTTTAAAATGGGGTGTTTTATGGGCGTTTCTAATACATAGGCCCCTCAAAACCACTTCAGAGCTGAGCAGGTGAACAGGTACCTTAAAAAACAAAAAAAAAGGCTTTTTAAATGTTCTTAAAGATTATGAGAAATTGCTGTTTATGTTCTAAGCCTTGTAACGTCCAAGAAAAATAAAATAATGTTCAAAAAACGATGCCAATCTAAAGTAGACATATGGGAAACGTGAACTAGTAACTATTTTGTGTGGTATAACCATCAGTTTTACAAGCAGATGCATTTAAATTCAGAGAAATGCAATTTTTTCAACATTTTCTCTAAATTTTGCTATTTTTCACAAATAAACACTGAATAGATCGACCCAATTTTACCACTAACAAAGCCCAATGTCTCACGAGAAAATCTCAGAATCGCTTGGATAGGTTTAAGCATTCCAAAGTTATTAACACATAAAGTGAAATATGTCAGATTTCAAAAATGGACTCTGAGCCTTAAAGAGGCTCTGTCACCACATTATAAGTGCCTTACGATCTCCTACATAATGTGATCAGCGCTGTAATGTAGGTAAGTGTTTTTTTTATTTAGAAAAACTATCTATTTTCACCAAGTTATGAGCGATTTTAGCTTTATGCTGATGACTTTCTTAATACCAAACTGGGCGTGATTTTACTTTTAACCAAGTGGGCGTTGGGGAGAAGTGTATGCCGCTGGCCAATCAGCTTCATACAATTCTCTCCAGTCATGTACTCAGCACATAGTGATCCTGCGTTGTTCAGTACCTACTGTCAATTACTAACCTAACACTTTAACGTTACTGAAGTGTCTTGACAGTGAATAGACATCACTACCAGCCAGGACGGGATGTCTATTCACAATCCCGACACTTCGGTAACGTTTATATGGGACTTACAGCCATGGCCAGCCTTAGCTTCGTGCGGTCACACAGGGCGCCGGCCGCCATGCTGTAAGTGGGGGCACTAGTGGGTGAATTTCTCCCGCTCTGCAGCTACTGCTCGCGGCGCAAGCAGATCAGGTGTCACTCACTGACCTCACTACTGGCTGCCGCGACTACCGCTCCCCTGTTCACCCTCTCCCCCTCCTCGTCTTACGTCCTGAGTGATGATCAGGCGTGATGACACTCAGGACGCAAGACAGAGCAGGACCGTCCTTGACTTCAATGGGTGCGTGATGCGTGAAAAACACACAAATATAGGACAGGTCGTGAGTTTTACACAGCGGACATACGCTCATGAAAATCACGGACTGTCTGAACGGCCCCATTCACTAACATAGGTCCGTGCGAGGCGCGTGAAAATCACGCGCGTTGCACGAACGTATTATACGTTCGTCTGAATAAGCCCTAAAGGTAATTTCACATTACATCCTGCCCATCCGTGTAATGTATGCGCCGGGAAAGCTCCCAGAACGTATGATAAACAGTCCCATACACCTGATGGAGGTTAAAAAAAGCCTCAGTTCAGGTGGGACTGTGCTATTTTATGCAGTGGCGTCCAGCAAAAAAATAAATAAACGATACTGTATGTTTTTGTGTCTCCATATAACGTATGCGCCAGGAACTTTTCTGCCGCATATGATAAATGGACAGGCAGGATGTAATGTGAAAACAGCCTTACCAAAACATAGGCCTTGTTCACACTGTGCTAAAAACGGCAGAAGAAAAAAAAAACAAAAAAAAAAAACACTGAAGCAGAACGCCTCCCATTCCCAATCTGCCCATTGGGAAAACGGCATTCTGTTCCAACAGGGCGTTTTTTACGCAGCAGTTTTAAAAAAAATGGCTGCGGAAAAATACAGCCACGAAAAAGTGCATGTCACTTCTTCGGCCGTTTTTCATAGACTATAGAAAAACAGCTCTAAAAACGGCTGTTAAAAACGCGACTTTGAATAAAAAACGGCTGAAAGTCAGGAGCTGTTTTCCCTTGAAAACAGCTACGTATTTGGAGACGTTTTTTTATTTTGTGCGTGCACATACCCTTAAAAACATTTAAACTACAGGTCGCTTTTGACGCGTTGTCATCACGTTTTTTTTACACTCAATCAGAACTCCCATTGACTAGAGAAATTTGGTGCGATTTTGGCACGTTTTATGTGCCAAAGAATTGACCCGACTACTTTTCTCATGCGACACATTTTTAAACAAAACGTGTCGTATGCACTAACAGTGCGCTATTCCATTGATGTCAATGGGACGCTTAAACCAAGCATTTTTTACACGTTTTTTCGGCATGACAAATGCACAAACAAAAGCACCAAATGCCGACAATACATAACAATGATAGAGAGTGGGGGGGGGGCACCAAAGGGCAATTCCGCACAGGGCACCCTGTAGCCCAAGGCCGGCCCTGCTTACAGCACATCAAGCGTGATCTCGCTGTAAGCTGTCATTTACAGCGTGATCTCGCGAGATCACGCTTGCTGTGCAGCAAGTCCCACACAAACGTTACTGAAGTGTCAGGATTGTGACTAGACATTGCGTCCTGGCTGGAGGTGATGTCTATTCACTGTCAAGACACTTCAGTAACGTTAATGTATGTGTATGTAACAGCACATAGTGAACAACGCAAGATCACTATGTGCTGAATATATCAATGGAGAGAAGTGTATGACGCTGATTGGTCAGCGTCATACACTTCTCTCCACAACGTCCACTTGGTCAAAAGTAAAAAACACGCCCAGTTGAGCATTAAGAAAGTCATTAGCATAAAGCTAAAATCGCTCAACTTGGAGAAAATAGATTGTTTTTCTAAATAAAAAGCACTGTTACCTACATTATAGCACCCATCTCATTATGTAGGAGCTAGGGCACTTATAATGTGGTGACAGAGTCTCTTTAAGGTCCAATACAAGGCTGCATCCTTAATGGGTTAAAGTGGGTCCCTACTCTATCAAGTGCAGTATTGCATGGCAACCAGTGTCACTACAACACCTGCACAGGGAGCAATCCAGAAGACTAGCGACACCCATGCTGCCAGTCTAAGCCACCTTGGCTCTGCATCACGTTGCCCCACATCCCGCCACGGATACAGCACTACTGACCACCAAGAAAAGTGAACAGATGGAAAAAGCTCACCTTTCCTTGTAGTGTCTGCGGCCAAACTGAGAACAAAATCGGCAGAAACTCCTATGCAGACTCCTGCTATTTAAAACCACCTGGGCCAAATGGGTGGAGTGCCGGTACCAGGGGAAAAAGAAAAAAGAAAGACCATATATAGTCACAAGGGGAGAGAAGAAAACCTGGACCGCACATCCACTTGCTAGACTTGATCTATTGCGGATCGGCAAAAAAAAACTTATGAACATGAGGTTCTTAGTTTACATTTTGATCAAGCTGTATGAGCCCACTTGCTTCTTCACGGCGACCTCTTTAAAGTGGGTCCCTACTCTATCAAGTGCAGTATCGCATGGACACCAGTGCCGCTGCAACACAACACCTGCAGAGGACCAAAAAATATTGGAACACTGGCCAGATTAGGGTCAAATGGCAAAATATTGATGGGATTAGGTCATAGAACATTGATTTCACCGATGTTATGGCCTTATTCACACAACTGTGACCGATTTGCGTACACAAAAAAACTTGTGTGTTACGTCCGTGTGGTTTCTGCATTTCATCTGTTTTTCTCCCATTTTTATTCTGTATTTCTTCAGCAACTGACCTGTGAAAAACGGATGTCATCCTTGTGCTGTTTGTTTCTTTTCACGCACCCACAGACTTTAATGGGCGAGTCTGATCATGGACAGCAGACTGACAAGAAACACGTTCATGTGAAAAACGCCTAAGAACGGGAAGGGTTTAGGCGTATTCTGGGTTTTCTATAGCTGTCAATTTCAAGAGGACGATACCAAGCCTGATTTCCTATTGCCAATGGGACTACAATTGGCCAATTTTTGGATTCCAGCAGTTGGAGCCCCACAAATACATACTATTTGTTGATGATGTCCAAGAAAGGTCTGAAAACGGCTTATAATTTTTCGATTCCATTTCTAATTGTCTCGATGCCATAAATATCATTAGCAGAGTCATTATTGGTTGTATGAGATTGAATGTCATTCCTAGTATGGCAGTTGACATGTTAGGCCATGTTCACACGTTGCGGAATCTTTCCAGATTTATGCGGAGATTTCGCAACAAATCCGCTATGACGTGAATGTTTTTTTTTATATTCCATTCACATCTCTAGCAAAAATCTACACAGAAAAATGGCCGCATATTTTAATGGCCGTTGAAAAGTAGCAGATTACTTTATGGAACTTAAAGGGTTATTCCCAAGTTGACTCAAATTTTTTTTTTTTAGACATTCTAAGCAAGAAATGAATTTTAAAACATTTGCTGTTAAAATGTTTTCAAAATTAATTCCCTAAGTACCTTTTTTTTACACTTGATAACTCAGTAAGTGCTGGTTATCTTTTCTAAAAAGGGGCGTGAGCGGCTCGATGTCAATCAAGCCGCTCCGCTCTGCAGTGTGCGCGTTCCCGACGTTGCTAGATACTGTAGTTCTAGCAACATCGGGAGAATGTTCGTCTCAAGCGGGCATGGTAAGCCCGATTGAGACGAACTTACCGTGAATGTCAAATACACTACACTACACTACAGTATATTCACCCCGTTTCGGCAAACAACTCCCCCCCCCCCCACCCTGTCGCTACATGTAATGTTTGTATCTGCCGCACCGATGCTGCATCAGCACCCGGCGAACAACAAAAAATATATTTAAAAAATAAACTCACCTAAGACGTTCCTACGGAGCTCTGAAAGGTCCCGTCACTTGCCATCTTCCTTCTTCTTGGCGCCGCTCGCATTCATAGTGACAATGCGTTGTGGCGCAGATGACGTAATCATATCAGGCACACGTGATTACGTCATCTGCGCCCACCGCTCTGTTATTGTGAATGGGAGCATTAGAAGAAAAGTGACGGGACCTTTCAGATCTTGGTGGGAACGTCTTAGGTGAGTCTATTTATGTATGTATGTGTATATGTGCATGTATGTATGTTTGCATGTATGTATGTTGGCATGTATGTATGTTGGCATGTATGTATGTATGTGTATATGTGCATGTATGTATGTATGTATGTATGCATGTTGCCATGTATGTATGTATGTATGTGTGTGTATATGTGCATTTATGTATGTTGTCATGTATGTGTATATGTGCATGTATGTATGTATGTATGTATGCATGTTGCCATGTATGTATGTTGTCATGTATGTATGTATGTATGTGTGTGTGTATATGTACATGTATGTATGTATGTTGGCATGTATGTTTGCATGTATATATATATGTACATGTTAGTATATATGTGCATGTTAGTATGTATGTACGTTTGCATGTATGTATGTTGGCATGTATGTATGTGTATATGTGCATGTATGTATGTATGTATGTATGTGTATATGTGCATGTATGTATGCATGTTGCCATGTATGTATGTATGTATGCATGTTGTCATGTATGTATGTATGTATGTATGTATGTATGTGTATGTATGTATGTTGGCATGTATGTATATATTTGCATGTTAGTATATATGTGCATGTTAGTATGTATGTTTGCATGTATGTATGTTGTCATGTATGTATGTATGTGTATATGTGCATGTATGTATGTTGTCATGTATGTATGTGTATATGTGCATGTATGTATGTTTGCATGTATGTTGGCATGTATGTTGTCATGTATGTATGTATGTGTGTTGTCATGTATGTGTATATGTGCATGTATGTATGTATGTTTGCATGTATGTATGTTGGCATGTATGTTGGCATGTATATGTGTGCATGTATGTTTGTTTGTATGTATGTATGGTTGCTTGTATGTATGTTTGCATGTATGTATATATGTGCATGTTAGTATATATGTGCATGTTAGTATGTATGTTTGCATGTATGTATGTATGTTGTCATGTATGTATGTATGTAAGTTGTCATGTATATATGTTGTCATGTATGTATATATGTGCATGTTAGTATGTATGTTTGCATGTATGTATGTTTGCATGTATATATGTGCATGCTTGTATATAATATATGTATGTATGTTTGTATGTATGTTTGTTTGTATATATGTCTGTATGGCCATGTATGATACTGTCTGCTGGCGCCCTGTATCTAAGTCAACTTGGCGGCAGGCTTCTATACATGGTATAACAGTCAGTATTGGGCCTCATTTACACGAGCGTAATATACGCGCGTGCGACGCGCGTGCTTTTCACGCGTGTCGTACGCACCTATACTCTATGGGGCAGTGCAGACAATGCGTGAATTTTGCACAGCGCGAGTGCGTTGCGTAAAACTCACGACATGTTCTATAATCGTGCGTTTTTCGCGCATCACGCACCCATTGAAGTCAATGGGTGCGTGAAAACCACGCATGCCGCACGGAAGCACTTCCGTGCGAACTGCGTGATTCGCGCAAGAGCTGTCAAACTGAATGTAAACAGAAAAGCACCACGTGCTTTTCTGTTTACAAACGTCCAAACGGAGTGTCAGAATTTAGGGATGAGCGAACCGAACTTCACCGGGTTCGGCCGAACTCGTTTTGACCGAACCCGGCAAAAAAATTTCTGGTACGCGACGTCAGGAGACAGTCACTGTCCAGGGTGCTGAAAGAGTTAAACTGGTTCAGCACCCTGGACAGTGACTTCCGATCACAATATACATGAACGTGTAAAAAAAAAAAGAAGTTCTGACTTACCGATAACTCCCGGCTTCTTCCTCCAGTCTGACCTCCCGGGATGACAATTCAGTCCAAGTGACAGCTGCAGCCAATCACAGGCCAAGCACAGGCTGCAGCGGTCACATGGACTGCCGCGTCATCCTGGGAGGTGGGGCCGGATGTCAAGAGAGGGACGCGTCACCAAGGCGACGGCCGGGAGACCGGACTGGAGGAAGCAGGAAGTTCTTGGTAAGTTTGAACGTCTTTTTTTTATTCACAGGTTGCTGTATATTGTGATCGGAATTCACTGTCGAGGGTGCTGAAAGAGTTACTGCCGATCAGTTAACTCTTTCAGCACCCTGGACAGTGACTGACGTCGACTAGCCTCATCTCTATGATGGCGGCTGCGCGAAAATCACGCAGCCGTGCATCATACACTGATGACACACGGAGCTGTCAAGTGCCTTTTGCGCACGCAAAACGCTGCGTTTTTTTGCGTGCGCAAAACGCACACGCTCGTGTAAATGAGGCCTCACACATGAAAGTGAAACTAAGCCTACGACATGTTTTATTTCTTTTTTTTATATCTTTTTTTTTACAGGTTTGGTGTCTGGACTACGTCGGTTTCGAGGACTACGTAGATTACGTTTTTTTTTTCTACAATAAAATGGTTAACCCCTTCCCGCTCCTTGACGTACTATTACGTCATGGCAGCTCTATCGTTCGCGCTCCATGCCGTAATAGTACGTCTTGCAGTTAGAACAGCGGTGCGCGCGCCCAGCGCGTTCATGCGCTGTGATAGCTGCTGTTTCTGACAGCAGGCTATCACGGCATAATGGGACGGGACCATTTACTATGGTCCCGCCTCGCCGATCGCCGCTATTGGCTAGTCAGTGAGTAACTAGCCAATAGCAGCGATCGGTCTCATTCAGCACAGCAGTGCTCGAGCCCGGCGTTCCTGAGCTGTGAAAGCTGCTGTTTCTGACAGCATGCTATCACAGCATAATGTGCCGGGACCATTTACTATGGTCCCGCCTCGCCGATCGCCGCTATTGGCTAGTCAGTGAGTAACTAGCCAATATCAGCGATCGGTCTCATTGAGCACAGCGGTGCGCGCGCTCGGCGCGTTCATGAGCTGTGATAGCTGCTGTTTCTGACAGCAGGCTATCACAGCATAATGGGCCGGGACCATTTACTATGGTCCCGCCTCGCCGATCGCCGCTATTGGCTAGTCAGTGAGTAACTAGCCAATAGCAGCGATCATTCTCGTCACTTCCTCTCTCTGACCTCACATCCTGCTGCAACCGCCCTGAACGCCCTGTTGGAGTTAGCGAGGCGTTGAGATCGGTTGTGAGCAGAGAGTCAGAGAGAAAAGAAGTGAAAAAAAGTTTCTAAAACAACGTTTTTTTTGCTTCCCACCACCCCATCCACTACCCACTCCTGTTCCCTTCCTCTTTGAGTTCTACCCACGTTTTTTGGTCAGTGATCTCCTATCACTGACCACTTTTCAGTCTTCAGGACCACATTTCTTGGTCCCTGGGGATTTTTTTTTCATTTTTTTCTATATAAAACAAAAAAAAAAATATAAAAAGAAAAAAAAGAAACAAAAAAAAATTGTTAGTTTAGCCAATTTTGAAAATTTAACTGGTTAGTTTAGTATTAGGGTTAGTTAGTGTCAGGGAACCGTCAAAAAGCGTAGTTAGGTATAGTGTCAGGGAATTTAGCGTCAGGAATCGGTCACCGTAGATAGGCTTAGCGTTAGGGATCCATCACCGTAGTTAGGTTTAGCGTCAGGGAAGCTCGGAATAATTAGATAGGTTTAGTGTCAGGCACCCGTCACCGTAGTTAGGTTTAGTGTCAGGGAAGCTTGAAATAATCTAGATAGGTTTAGTGTCAGGGAATCGTCGCCGTAGTTAGGTTTAGCGTTAGGGAAGTCCACATAAAATTTAGTTAGGTTTAGTGTTAGGAACCCTCGCCCTAGTTAGCTTTAGTGTCAGGGAAGTCCACTTGCTCTCTAAAAACAAAACACGCATTTGTGCTAATTGTGCTATCCTATTGCTCCCAGTTAGGGATTTATTTTTTTGCAGTATATAAATTTTGTCTTAGCACAACAAGCATGTCCCAACGGACATTTACTGCTGAAGAGGCGTATGCATTTCTGGCCTCCGACACAGACTCGTCGGATGGCGATACACTATTTTATTTGTCTACCTCCTCATCCAGCGATGAAGAGGAGGGACCCCCTAGGAGACGCCCCAGGACCACCACCATAGTAGAAATCCCTGAGAGAAGTGACCCCACAACAAGTGATACCCCTGAGCGAAGTGACCCCATTTGGACGCCCACACCAGACCATTATGAACCCCAAATCCCTGAGTACACGGGCAGCCCAGGGATCAAATTTAACACGGCAGGGTTCAGTGAGATGGACTTTTTCAAGTTCTTCTTCACTGATAACTTTATAGAGCTAATGGTCACCCAGACTAATTTATATGCCCAACAGTATATCACCAAGAACCCCAACTCATTTTATGCCCAATCCCAGAGGTGGACTCCTGTAGACGCATCAGAGTTGGGCAAGTTCTGGGGACTGCTCTTGAACATGGGGCTTCTAAAAAAGCCATCCATTAGGACCTACTGGAGCACGGACATCCTATACCACACCCCGATGTACCGTATGGCCATGTCCAGGATGCGTTATGAGGCAATACTTCGCTTCCTACATTATGCCGATAATGAGCAGTGCCCACCCCGAGATGACCCCAGTTTTGACCGTTTATATAAACTGAGACCCTTATTAGACCATATCAGTGCCCGGTTTGCCCAAGCATACACCCCCGAGAAGTGTATTTCCATTGATGAGTCCCAGGTACATTTTAAAGGGAGGCTTCAATTCCGCCAGTACCTGCCAAGTAAGAGGGCAAGGTATGGCGTGAAGTTGTATAAGCTGTGCGAGAGTGCATCAGGGTATACATATAAATTCAGGATATATGAAGGGAAGGACAGCAGTATTCAGCCCCCAGAATGCCCCCCCTTACTGGGAATTAACGCAAAAATTGTGTGGGATTTGGTGCACCCACTGCTGGACCAGGGTTACCACCTCTACCTGGATAATTTTTATACCAGCGTCCCACTCTTCAAGTGCCTCGCTTCCAGAAGGACTGCGGCATGCGGCACTGCTAGAAAAAATCTTAGAGGCCTCCCTAAAACACTGCTTGGGCAAACACTCAGAAGGGGTGAGAGCAGGGCACATTCTAGTAGCAACATATTGTGTGTCAAGTACAAGGACAAGAGAGATGTCCTTGTATTGACAACAATACACGGCCACACCAGTACCCATGTACCTGTACGAGGTACCAGTACAGAGACCCCCAAACCAGATTGCATCCTGGACTACAATAGGTACATGGGAGGGGTGGACTTGTCAGATCAAATCCTGAAGCCCTACAGCGCAATGCGGAAATCGAGGGTGTGGTATAAGAAGCTGGCCGTGCACATCATACAGATGGCATTGTACAATGCGTACGTGCTACGTCGATGTGCAGGCCAGAGGGGAACTTTCCTGGAATTTCAAGAGGTGGTTATAAAGAACCTAATTTTTGGCGACCAGGAAGGAGGGGCACCCAGTACTTCTGGAAGCGAGGCCACACGCATCGTACCAGGGCAACACTTTCCAGGAGAAGTTCCCCAAACTGGCAAGAAGGGAAAAAGTCAAAAGAGGTGCAAAGTGTGCTATAAGAGGGGGATAAGGAAGGACACAACATACCAATGCGACACGTGTCCCGAAAAACCAGGGCTCTGTATGAAAGATTGTTTTAAAATTTACCATACATCCCTTGATTTTTAATTTACCCTGATGCACTGCGCACAGCTTATCCCCCTCATCTTTCCCTTTTGAGCCCTGCCATGTGCCCAAGCAGCAAATAACAGCCACATGTAGGGTATTGCCGTACCCGGGAGAACCCACATTACAATTTATGGGGTGTATGTCTCCGGTGGCACATGCTGGGCACAATATATCGGACACTGAAATGGCATATATGTATAGGAAATTGCAAATCTCACTTTGCACCATCTACTGCGCATTACCTTTTACACAATAACTGTGGGGTCAAAATGCTCACTACACTCTAGATGAATGTCTTAAGGGGTGTAGTTTTTAAAATGGGTTCACTTCTCGGGGGTTTCAACTGTACTGGTACCTCAGGGGTTCTGCCTACATGACTTAGCACCAGAAAAGCTCCAGTAGGCTAAATGGTGGTCCTTCCCTTCTGAGCCCTGTCGTGTGCCCAGGCAGTTAATAACAGACACATGTAGGGTATTGCCGTACCCGGGAGAACCCACATTACAATTTATGGGGTGTATGTCTCCAGTGGCACATGCTGGGCACAATATATCGGACACTGAAATGGCATATATGTATAGGAAATTGCAAATCTCACTTTGCAACATCTACTGCGCATTACCTTTTACACAATAACTGTGGGGTCAAAATGCTCACTACACCTCTAGATGAATGTCTTAAGGGGTGTAGTTTTTAAAATGGGTTCACTTCTTGGGGGTTTCAACTGTACTGGTACCTCAGGGGCTCTGCCTACATGACTTAGCACCAGAAAAGCTCCAGTAGGCTAAATGGTGGTCCTTCCCTTCTGAGCCCTGTCGTGTGCCCAGGCAGCTAATAACAGCCACATGTAGGATATTGCCGTACCCGGGAGAACCCACATTACAATTTATGGGGTGTATGTCTCCAGTGGCACATGCTGGGCACAATATATCAGACACTGAAATGGCATATATGTATAGGAAATTGCAAATCTCACTTTGCACCATCTGCTGCGCATTACCTTTTACACAATAACTGTGGGGTCAAAATGCTCACTACACCACTAGATGAATGTCTTAAGGGGTGTAGTTCTTAAATGGGGTCACTTCTCGGGGGTTTCAACTGTACTGGTACCTCAGGGGCTTCTGCATACATGACTTAGCACAAGAAAAGCTCCAGTAGGCCAAATGGTGGTCCTTTCCTTCTGAGTCCTGCCATGGGCCCAAACATCAGTTTATCACCACAAATGGGGTATTGCCGCACTCAGGACAAATTGGGCAACAAAATGGGGTGTTTTATTCCTTGTGAAAATAAGAAATTTTGAACAAAAATTCCATCTTAATGGAAAAAATATCATTTTTTTAATTTCACAGCCCAATTCAAATAGGTGCTGTGAAAAAACGGTGTGGTCAAAATGATAACAACAACCATAAATGAATTCCTTGAGGGGTCTAGTTTCCAAAATGGGGTCACTTCTGGTGGGTTTCCATTGCTTTCATACCTCTAGGGCTCTGCAAATGCGACATGGAACCCGAAAACCAATCCAGCAAAATCTGGACTCCAACAAACACATAGCGCTCCTTTCCTTCTGAGTCCTCCCATGGGCCCAAACGGCAGTTTATCACCACAAATGGGGTATTGCCGCACTAAGGACAAATTGGGCAACAAAATGGGGTGTTTTATTCCTTGTGAAAATGAGAAATTTTGAACAAAAATTACATCTTAATGGAAAAAATATCATTTTTTTAATTTCACAGCCCAATTCAAATAGGTGCTGTGAAAAAACGGTGTGGTCAAAATGATAACAACAACCATAAATGAATTCCTTGAGGGGTCTAGTTTCCAAAATGGGGTCACTTCTGGTGGGTTTCCATTGCTTTCATACCTCTGGGGCTCTGCAAATGCGACATGGAACCCGAAAACCAATCCAGCAAAATCTGGACTCCAACAAACACATAGCGCTCCTTTCCTTCTGAGTCCTCCCATGGGCCCAAACGGCAGTTTATCACCACAAATGGGGTATTGCCGCACTAAGGACAAATTGGGCAACAAAATGGGGTGTTTTATTCCTTGTGAAAATAAGAAATTTTGAACAAAAATTACATCTTAATGGAAAAAATATCATTTTTTTAATTTCACAGCCCAATTCAAATAGGTGCTGTGAAAAAACGGTGTGGTCAAAATGATAACAACAACCATAAATGAATTCCTTGAGGGGTCTAGTTTCCAAAATGGGGTCACTTCTGGTGGGTTTCCATTGCTTTCATACCTCTGGGGCTCTGCAAATGCGACATGGAACCCGAAAACCAATCCAGCAAAATCTGGACTCCAACAAACACATAGCGCTCCTTTCCTTCTGAGTCCTCCCATGGGCCCAAACGGCAGTTTATCACCACAAATGGGGTATTGCCGCACTAAGGACAAATTGGGCAACAAAATGGGGTGTTTTATTCCTTGTGAAAGTAAGAAATTTTGAACAAAAATTACATCTTAATGGGAAAAATATCATTTTTTTAATTTCACAGCCCAATTCAAATAGGTGCTGTGAAAAAACGGTGTGGTCAAAATGATAACAACAACCATAAATGAATTCCTTGAGGGGTCTAGTTTCCAAAATGGGGTCACTTCTGGTGGGTTTCCATTGCTTTCATACCTCTGGGGCTCTGCAAATGCGACATGGAACCCGAAAACCAATCCAGCAAAATCTGGACTCCAACAAACACATAGCGCTCCTTTCCTTCTGAGTCCTCCCATGGGCCCAAACGGCAGTTTATCACCACAAATGGGGTATTGCCGCACTAAGGACAAATTGGGCAACAAAATGGGGTGTTTTATTCCTTGTGAAAATAAGAAATTTTGAACAAAAATTACATCTTAATGGAAAAAATATCATTTTTTTAATTTCACAGCCCAATTCAAATAGGTGCTGTGAAAAAACGGTGTGGTCAAAATGATAACAACAACCATAAATGAATTCCTTGAGGGGTCTAGTTTCCAAAATGGGGTCACTTCTGGTGGGTTTCCATTGCTTTCATACCTCTGGGGCTCTGCAAATGCGACATGGAACCCGAAAACCAATCCAGCAAAATCTGGACTCCAACAAACACATAGCGCTCCTTTCCTTCTGAGTCCTCCCATGGGCCCAAACGGCAGTTTATCACCACAAATGGGGTATTGCCGCACTAAGGACAAATTGGGCAACAAAATGGGGTGTTTTATTCCTTGTGAAAGTAAGAAATTTTGAACAAAAATTACATCTTAATGGGAAAAATATCATTTTTTTAATTTCACAGCCCAATTCAAATAGGTGCTGTGAAAAAACGGTGTGGTCAAAATGATAACAACAACCATAAATGAATTCCTTGAGGGGTCTAGTTTCCAAAATGGGGTCACTTCTGGTGGGTTTCCATTGCTTTCATACCTCTGGGGCTCTGCAAATGCGACATGGAACCCGAAAACCAATCCAGCAAAATCTGGACTCCAACAAACACATAGCGCTCCTTTCCTTCTGAGTCCTCCCATGGGCCCAAACGGCAGTTTATCACCACAAATGGGGTATTGCCGCACTAAGGACAAATTGGGCAACAAAATGGGGTGTTTTATTCCTTGTGAAAATAAGAAATTTTGAACAAAAATTACATCTTAATGGAAAAAATATCATTTTTTTAATTTCACAGCCCAATTCAAATAGGTGCTGTGAAAAAACGGTGTGGTCAAAATGATAACAACAACCATAAATGAATTCCTTGAGGGGTCTAGTTTCCAAAATGGGGTCACTTCTGGTGGGTTTCCATTGCTTTCATACCTCTGGGGCTCTGCAAATGCGACATGGAACCCGAAAACCAATCCAGCAAAATCTGGACTCCAACAAACACATAGCGCTCCTTTCCTTCTGAGTCCTCCCATGGGCCCAAACTGCAGTTTATCACCACAAATGGGGTATTGCCGCACTAAGGACAAATTGGGCAACAAAATGGGGTGTTTTATTCCTTGTGAAAGTAAGAAATTTTGAACAAAAATTACATCTTAATGGAAAAAATATCATTTTTTTTATTTCACAGCCTAATTCAAATAGGTGCTGTGAAAAAACGGTGTGGTCAAAATGATAACAACAACCATAAATGAATTCCTTGAGGGGTCTAGTTTCCAAAATGGGGTCACTTCTGGTGGGTTTCCATTGCTTTCATACCTCAACACCTCTTCAAACCTGGCATGCTGCCTAAAATATATTCTAATAAAAAAAGAGGCCTCAAAATGCACTAGGTGCTTCTTTGCTTCTGGGGCTTGTGTTTTAGTCCACGAGCGCACTAGAGCCACATGTGGGACATTTCTAAAAACTGCAGAATCTGGACAATACATATTTAGTAGTTTTTCTCTGGTAAAACCTTCTGTGTTACAGAAAAAAATGGAATAATATTGAAATTCAGCCAGAAAAATGAAATTTGCAAATTTCACCTCCACATTGCTTTAATTCCTGTGAAATGCCTGAAGGGTTAAAAAACTTTCTAAATGCTGTTTTGAATACTTTGAGGGGTCTAGTTTTTAAAATGGGGTGTTTTATGGGGGTTTCTAATACATAGGCCCCTCAAAGCCACTTCAGAACTCAAGAGGTACCTTAAAAAAAAGGCTTTTGAAATTTTCTTAAAAATATGAGAAATTGCTGTTTATGTTCTAAGCCTTGCAACGTCCAAGAAAAATAAAAGAATGTTCAAAAAACGATGCCAATCTAAAGTAGACATATGGGAAATGTGAACTAGTAACTATTTTGGGTGGTATAACCGTCTGTTTTACAAGCAGATGCATTTAAATTCTGAAAAATGCAATTTTTTCAAAATTTTCTCTAAATTTTGCAATTTTTCACCACTAAACACTGAATATATCGACCAAATTTTACCACGAACATGAAGCCCAAAGTGTCACGAGAAAACAATCTCAGAATCGCTTGGATAGGTTTAAGCATTCCGACGTTATTACCACATAAAGTGAAATATGTCAGATTTGAAAAATGGGCTCTGAGCCTTAAGGCCAAAACTAGGCTGCGTCCTTAAGGGGTTAATGAGGGTTGTGTTGGGGGTGCTTTATTTCAATAAAATATTTTATCTATATCTTTGTCTTTTCTTTTCAAGTTTTATTACTACCACTTTAGTAATGGCCGCTGTCGGAGTGACAACGTCCATTACTAAGGGGAGGCATAGTGTTAGCCGGTGCAGAGGCTAACACTAACCACCATTATTACCCCGGTACCCACCACCACCAGGGGTGCCGGGAAGAGCCAGGTACGATCCAGTACCCGACCATCTGTTGTGATGGTAGGGCTCTGGGGCGGCCGCAGGCTGGTATTATGAGGCTGGGAAGGGCCAAAAACAGTGGACCTTCCCACCCTTGTAATGCTAGGCTGCTGCTGCTGTGTTGTATCTGGCTGGTTATAAAAGTGGGGGGGACCCCATGTCATTTTTTTTAACATTATTTATTTATTATTTTTATTAAAAAGACATGGGGTTCCACCCAATTTATCATAACCAGCCACAAACAACACAGTGTTATTAGCCTGGGAATGTACTAAACAAGTGGCCCCTCCCACCCATGTAATGCCAGGCTGCTGCGGCCTTGTATATGGCTGGTTATTAAAAATGTGGGGGACCCGTCTATTGTTAAATTTAAAAAACCATTTTTATAACCAGCCCGATACAACACAGCAGCAGCAGCCTAGCATTACAAGGGTGGGAAGGTCCACTATTTTTGGCCCTTCCCAGCCTCATAATACCAGCCTGCGGCCGCCCCAGTGCCCGACCATCACAACAGACGGTCGGGTACCGGATCGTACCAAGCTCTTCCCGGCACCCCTGGTGGTGGTGGGTACCGGGGTAATAATGGGTGGTTAGTGCTAGCCTCTGCACCGGCTAACACCAAGTACCACCTTAATAATGGACGCTGTCAATCAGCCAACTGCCATTATCTAGGCACTAATAAAGTTTGAAAAAAAAACACAAATACAATTTTTTTTTATTGAAATAAGAAATCCCCAACAAAACACTCGTTAACCATTTTATTAAAATTCGCAAAAAACGTAGATCTACGCAGTAGTCCAACGAATCGAAGATGTAGTCCAATCGGTACATCAAAATCTGCAACAACATAAAAAAAAGTTATCAATGTGAACAATACCGATACTTATACTCACCTACACACACACACAAACAACCACACACAAACATATACACAAACACATATAAACACACACCCATATATTACACAAACACACACAAACACATACACACAAACACACACACACACAAACATACACATGTACACAAACACCCATATATACACAAACACATAAACACATACACACCCACATATACACAAACACACCCATATATACACAAACACACACACACACATACACAAACACACACATATACAAAAACACACAAACATATACACACAAACATATGCACAAACACACCCATATATACACAAACACACACATAAACACAAACACACATATACACACAAACATATACACAAACACATGTACACAAACACACCCATATATACACAAACACACATATACAAACACACACATATACAAACACACACACAAACATATACACAAACACATGTACACAAACACCCAAATATACACAAACACATAAACACACAAACACACCCACATATACACAAACACACCCACATATACACAAACACACCCATATATACACAAACAAACACACACACACACACATATACAAAAACACACAAACATATACACATGCACAAACACACCCATATATACACAAACACACAAACACAAAAAAACACACATATACACACAAACATATACACAAACACATGTACACAAACACACCCATATATACACAAACACACATACACAAACACACACATATACATATACACAAACACACCCATATATACACAAACACACCCATATATACACAAACACACACATATATACACAAACACACATATACACAAACACACACATATATACACAAACACACATATACACAAACACACATATACAAAAACACACACAAACATACACACAATCATATACACAAACACACCCATATATACACAAACACACACATAAACACACACATATATACACAGACACACAGATATATATATATATATATATACACACACACACTTACCTTTAGCGGAGCGCAGACTTCTCCACGCGACAGGTGCCTTCCACTGCATCTCCTGCGCATGCGCCGAGATGCGCGTTCACGAGTAAATGACATCCTCTGCTCAGGACGCAGAGGATGTCATTACGCATGCGCGGCCACCGCTAAAGGTAAATAGCGGTGGCCGGGAACCTAGGCAACGAGTAAGATACAAAGAGGGACCGACCGCAACTTCAATCAAGAATATCAAGAAAACGACATCGCTGGACGACGGACATGTAATTAGAAAACTTCTTATTTTTACATGGGGGAGCTTCCTAGATACAGAAAACGACATCGCTGGGCGACGGACAGGTAATTAGAAAACTTCTTATTTTTACATGGGGGAGCTTCCTAGATACAGAAAACGACATCGCTGGGCGACGGACAGGTAATTAGAAAACTTCTTATTTTTACATGGGGGAGCTTCCTAGATACATTTATCAATTTGGGAATAACCCTTTAATTGGAGCGAATCTGCGTGCAAATCCGTGACAGACCTCAAGTTTCAGCTGTGGATTTCTGACACAGATTTCCTTGAAAATCCATGGCAAATTTGCTTCTGCCAATACTGACCCGTACATGCTTTGGGCCAGCTAGTGAATTTATTTAGGGCCACTTGATGCTTTTAGGGCCACCTTATGCATCAATGATGGTTAATTTTTATTTATATAGAACAAAAAAGAAAACCTACAGAATACAACAACAACAACAAAATGTCGTAAAATCTTGGCCGTCTCGCATTATGACAAAAACACAACGTTCTGTTTTTAATCGCTTCTGCTATTCCCCCCACCCACCGCATATCGATCCACGAGGAGCGCTAGGACCGGAACACCGCACTGGGCCGGGTGACCGGCACACGTGTTAGAGGCGGGTAGAGGGCGGGCGTTTGTCGAGGACGAGGAAGAGGGATCGGGAAGACGAAAGTGAAGAGAATCCACGGTAGCTGGAAACGAAACTGATAGGGAGGGGTCGTGTGAATCCAGTGAGCCTCATCCACTCCCGCGTCAGAGACACAGCCGGGCATGTCAGCTACCCGCCATCACTGAGCCCTCCCGGGAGAGCCACGGCGGGGCCGTTACTATCACTGGCGTGCGGCAGAAGACAACTGACACCCTGGTAAACGACGTTTGTATACGGCGGTATGCTCTGTGTGTGGTGGTATGCTCTGTATGTGGTCTAATGTTGTGAGTGGCACACCCTGTACTGGTCAGCGCAGCATAGATGTGCCAGGGGCTGCTGAGGAAAGTCTATGGAGTCCTGTAATTGATAACATGGCTGTGGGGAAGCCTTGTGTGGGCGCACAGGTGTGTAGGGAAGCTTCAGGCCTGCTCTGCCGGAGCTAAACTGGTATAATCCGGCATCTATTCGTTCACAAACTCTGATAATCCGGCGCTTGTTTACAGCATTTCACAAAACCAGGTGACCGAGCAGAGAAATCCCATTGTTTATCCTCTGGAAATAAATGAAGGGATCGTGTTATAATATGTGGAAGAATTTCATTTTGGGCTGTTTTAAGATTCTTTACTCTTTCAAGTGAAATGTTTCAATATTTGTTTATGTCTGTATTATTGGCTAATTCATGCTGCCATTTATGCTGTACTTTCCTAAAGTGGCGACGCCGAACGTATTGTCAATCTATTCTTCTGAATTATGCCACCTGATGGTTCCCTTGTTTGTGCTTAGATGTCCGTTACTCATGGAATGACACATCCCAAAGGAGAGGGTAGATCTCAGAACCGCGCAAAGCTCTAGTGCCCGCGTCTATATTATTATACACAAAGTGACACTGTGTGTGTGACAAAATAGAAGCGGGCCCTATACTACGCGGGGTTATCGAAACAATTTCAGGGCGCAGACTGTAACCCTTTTACATTTGGACTGGCTCACAACATAACTAAGTTTATTTGTGTTTTTACCTACTGGAGGGTTGAGGGGCAGTGCCTTGCTGAGATGCCCCCCCCCTATAATTCAATAACAGGTGGGGGAGGTCTTGGGGGTTCTGATATTTTAAGAAAAGGGTACGGTTGGACTGGGTGCAGCATTCTGATATATACCCCGTATCTGCCCTGCCTCTCTGCATACGTAAAGATTGGCAAATCCATATAAGCGTATGTACAGTAAGTACATGTATATGTAGAAGCACCCACCTCTAACATAGGCATGTACCTGGATGTGCAGTTATATCTAAAGTTTAAATAGGTAAGGTATTGATCGTAAGGGCACGGGTTGTTCTGAACTTCTTATCAGTAGTGTTCATTGGACTCTGCAGTCAACCTCTCCCAGACTAAAATGACTAATAACAGGGAATATGTTTAAATTAAAGGGGTATTTCTATCTTAAAAATGTATAATGTATCTACATGAATGACTGATAGGTGTGGTTCCCATCTATAGGGAGAACGAGGGTACCATCTATAGGGAAAACGGTGACGTGATCAAAGAGGGGAGTTCCCTTTGATCTTGCCGTGGTCACGGACCGCGGCGGTCAAAGGTTAAACAGCTGGGGCCCAATTGTTTTGTATTCTGCAGGCTGCTCTAAGATCAGGAGCCTATAAGTCAATGGAATCTGTTAAGGTTAGTTAGAAAATGGGTCTGTAACACCTAGTATGGATTTCATATTTAAAAATATAAAATATGACGCCAATGTGACCGATCAGGACTAACTTGTGCCTTGTGTTTGATTATAGAAAAAGTTGTAAAGTCACCATTCATAAGTTTATCGTAAACCCTGCAACGCTTTAATAAATGTTCATTAGGACAACCCTGGTCCATATGCCATATTACAGTGTATATAGACCTCACGACATGGGGCCCCTCTGTTAGCCAGAGCAGAGAGCTGCCGCAGAATAGTTTCTGCTCTGGTGGACTTAGCGTGTTCATGCATAACGTGGTTGCCTATTTGTATGAATGTGTTCCTGTTTACACGCACTAATATTTTATTAGGAGACAACCAATTCTCTTCTTTGTAATATAAAATCATCCCGTTCCCTATAATGGAGTTGTATTTCAGTTGCTGTTCACACACTACAGTTGTTATGGTTGTAGTGATTGACGGACAAATCAGTTTTCTGGCAAATTTCATTTGATCCATAAACCATTTACACATGCACACTTAGGCCCCATTCACCTGTCCTGGAAAAAAAATCGGTGCAGAAAAATGAATGCGCCGTGGTTCGTTATTGTACGGATTCTGTACAGAAAAACTGCCCGCTAACTCCATTAAATTACAATTTGAAGCAAAAATCTAAGTTTCTTCCGTGGATTAACTTCAAAATCCACAATGTATTTTCTAGTTCATATTCTGACCTTGTGACCATACCCTTAATCCCTTCCCCACAACTTTCATACATCTACAGTGATGTGGGAAAGTACTTTGCGCAACCCACTGTAAATGTACGACACAGGCTCTGGCACTAAACCCGTGGCATTAGCAGCTGGTATAGGTTATACCATACAAATGGCACCCTGCTGCAATGGCTATGATCTGACATAACTCTGATCCCAGCCCTTAGATACCGTGGTCAATAGCGATCGCAGGGTACAAATGGGTAGTCATGGCAGCCAGGGGCCTACTGAAGGACCCCAGATTTGCCATCTTAGTATATTTATTATCCCTTTAAATGTACACTAACTTTTCTAGCAACTTATGCAAATTTAATAGTATACCTGATATAGATCAACTTTGTAGTTTACTTGCTGTTAAAATATAGTTTTATCCATGCAAATTCTGTGTGAAGTTACTGCCACTAGGGGTCTCCCTTCCTGTAATCTGCTGTCCGGCTGTTGTCAAGCAAAGTTTGTCCCTGGTTACAGAGCAGAATTGACTGTCTGTAGAAGGTGTGAGTATGTCTCTTCACTGTCTGCCTATATATGTCTATGGAGGGGCAAGTGAAAGCAGAAAGAGAGTGACTCGGCAACACACGCTGCTGAGGGTAGGCGTGAGCAGGGGGAGGAAGTAGGAGCAGAGTGAAACACACAGACGTGGTGGTAAGGCATCTGTCACCCCAGTGCTGGATTCTCAGCTACACTGCTCATTACTGCTGTATAATTTCCTCCATGCTGCAGCTTCTATGTATATGTGAATTATAGTGCCTACAGAGGGGAAACTGCTAATTAATGTCCTATAATGGACAGAAGTTATTCCATGTACACACATATGACGGCTTATTCAGAAATGTTACCTAAAGATACCCTTTAAAGGACGGGTGTCGCGGAATTTTTTTTTGATATATCAATTTGCTTTTAGTGTTTTATTAAAAAATGTTTTATTTATTTGTGTGTTTTGTTTTACTTTTTTTTTTTATTTTTTCACTTTTTCTTGTCTATGGGGGCTGCCATTTTTTTTTTCCATCTCTGTATGTGTCGATTAACGACACATACAGACATGGAATACGGCACATACAGCCCCATAGAGAATGCGAACGGGACCCGTTCCATCCACCATGCTGTACGCCGTCTGTGCAGGCCCATAGCAGTCTATGGGGTTCCCGTAATTACGGGTGACTACGTGTGTGCACCCGTAATTACGGGAGCGTTGCTAGGCGACATCAGTTAATAGTCACTGTCCAGGGTGCTGAAAGAGTTAAACGATCGGCAGTAACTGTTTCAGCACCCTGGACAGTGACTTCCGATCACAATATAGATCAACCTGTAAAAAAAAAAAAAAAGACGTTCATACTTACCCAGAACTCCCTGCTTTTTCCTCCAGTCCGGCCTCCTGGGATGACGTTTCATCCCATGTGACCGCTGCGGCCAATCACAGGCTGCAGCGGTCACATGGACTGCCGCGTCATCCAGGGAGGCCGGACTGGATGTCAAGAGAGGGACGCGTCACCAAGACAACGGCTGGGTAAGTATGAGTTTCTTTTACTTTTTCTGCAGAAAGGGCTGTCCCATCTCTATCCTGCACAGATAGAGAGAAGGGTTGCCGATTACTGCAGTGCAATTTTGCAGCGGAAACGTGCCCGTAAATACTGGTGCAATACGGGTCGAATACGTGTGACCAAGGACCCGTATTTACGGGAGGACAAAAATACGTTCGTGTGCATGAGGCCTAAGACAGCAGTCTGGCCTTGCCCTTATATTAATTACATCATCAGCTTTTTATTTTATTTTTTACACACTATGGGAGCCTATTGGCGACGTATGACACTTTAGGCTATGTTCACACGGGGTATTTTGCCGAGTTTTTTGACGCGGAAACCGCGTCGCAAAACTCGGCAGAAACGGCCCGAGAACGCCTCCCATTGATTTCAATGGGAGGCGTCGGCGTCTTTTTCCCGCGAGCAGTAAAACTGCCTCGCGGGAAAAAGAAGTGACATGCCCTATGACTTCAATGGGAGGCAGGAGAAAGCGTATATCTCGCTGTTTTATGCCCGCGGCGCTCAATGGCCGCGGGCAAAAAACGGCGCGATAATTGCCGCGAAAATCGGCGTGCAGGGAGAGGAATATCTGCCTCAAAGTTCCAAACGGAATTTTGAGGCAGATATTCCTCCCCCAAAATACTCCGTGTGAGCATAGCCTTACGCTTATACAGGCAGTCAGAGGTATAAGTCAGGAAATCCAACCTCCGATGGAAGGCTTAAATGTGAACTAGGCCTCGCTTGTTGGGTTGTTTTCTATTGATGTCTGAAGTTCCTTTTTGTTTCTGGCTACAAAAAAGGAATCAAACTGTCTCCTGGCGTGGTGTAACTGACTGCTAGTAATTTGCCCATCCCTGGATTAGTATGACTTTCATTTGCGTTTGTTTATTCTTGCCAATAATGACGTTGTTTGTTACTGCACCTTTTATGCTATGTGTAGTCTGGCAGATCTCATGCTGTCAGTCAAAATCTGCCTGTCCTAAGCACTGCCGGCAGCAAATTACAGATCTTTACGGTATCACGTTAAGGCCCTGTTCACACAGGTTTTTTGCAGGCCGTTCACACAGCACAAGCAGCTGTGACACTCAGTAGCTGATTGGACAGTGTCACAGTGATAGTAACATTCCCCCTTGCCATTTACACGTCCCATTGACCGTTCAGGGGGTTATTTACATATCGGACACCAAATATAACGGCACCGATATCTAAATAAGGGTATGTTCACACGGCAGCGTCCGTTACGGCTGAAATTATGGGGCTGTTTTCAGGAGAAAACAGCTCTGGCATTTCAGCCGTAATGGCATGTGCAGGCGCTTTTCGCTGCGTCCATTACGGACGTAATTGGAGCTGGTTTTACATGGAGTCAAGGGAAAACGGCTCCATTTACGTCTGAAGAAGTGACATGCACTTCTTTGACGCGGGCGTCTTTTTTTTACGCGCCGCCTTTTGACAGCGGCGCGTAAAAAAAAATGACCGTCGGCACAGAACATCGTAAGACCCATACTAATGAATGGGCAGATGTTTGCCAACGCTTCTGAGCCGAATTTTCGGACGTAATTCGGGTCTAAAACGCCCGAATTACGTCCGTAAATAGTGTGTGTGACCCCAACCCAGCCTTACGGAGGAGGATAGGAAAATGTTTTTAAAGTGACAGGGTTTGTGCATCCCTGCCCATTACATGTGCAGCTGAGTGCCAAGTGACAAGTTATCTATAAAGCTGCAACCCCTATAGCTCCGCCACTGGGTACGATTAGATACAGGGCTCAGCAGACCGTACACACATGAAAGGATTAGATAAAGGGCCTAGTAGACCGTATCACATGTGATAGGATTAGATACAGGGTCCCAACAGACAGTATTCTTATACTTACCCTCCTCGCTCCTGAATCAGGTCCTCTATTTCTCCGAACGCAGTGCGGGTCTTGACTCCATTCAGCGTCCCGTCGTTCGCGCTTGTGAAAGGCGTCAGGACTTAACGTTGCGCCCAGACAAGACGTAGGTGTGAGGTGGGTAAGTATGTTGTTACGTAACGGGAGTCTGTAGTTTACTACATAGGCCCCACTTACTATAATAACTGTGGATAGATGTAATGCAGGGTGTGATGGCCCCCCTGGCTTCGGGGGCCTGGTCGCGGTTGCGACTTGTGAGCCATATAGGTACGCCACTGGTAACACGTCTATAGATCACACAGGATCCACCATTGACAATAGGTGATGGACACCGCTCCCCTCCTATCCCTTCCTGCACAGTGACCCCTGCACAGATCACAGAGCATGCATAGACATCTCCCACACAGTCAATTGGTTCCCTCCTGTTCCTATGGTCCATGTGGCTCTCTAAATGCTGTTCACAGAAGCTCAGGCAAAACAGCTACAAGTTGTGCTGCCATGGCTGATCCGCCTCAAGGGTGGCTTTATACGCAGGGTTTTTTAGGAAAAATGGCACGTTCAAAATCGCAGGCTGGCTTTTTTTCCAGAATTTAGTGCCGTTTTTCTCTAAGATCTCCCCAGGTTTCTCTTGCCTTGTTAAGAAATGCATGTGCCAATGTGTGGGTTTTGTTTTTTTTAGAATAAATCATGTGTTGCAAAGAGGAATCTTTGCATTACGTGATTTGCAATGTGAAAAACGCCACCTTAAAAAAAATATATGGTTGTAGTAAACTCCATAAAAACCGCATGTACCATTTTACAAAAAAAAAAAAGTGAGGTTTTTGCGACTTTTTTTTTTTTGGGGGGGGGGCCAAAAAAAGCCACGCAAGAAGTGTTTGAAGGAAGCCTTAACCCCTTAATGACCAGCCTATTTTAAACCTTAATGACCAAGCTAATTTTTACCATCGTCTCATTCCAAGAGCTATAACTTTTTTATTTTTGCGTCGACATAGCTGTATAAGGTCTTGTTTTTTGCAGGACAAGTTGTATTTTTTAATAGCACCATTTAGAGGTACATATAATTTTAGGGATGCACGATGCATCGAAACTTCGATACTGTGCATTCCCAAACGGTTATTCCCAAACTGTTATTTCACGTATTTCGATACTAAGCTTTGCGGCCTCACCGCTCCGTATAGTAACACATGAATGTATGAGAGCGGGGCTGCGGCTGTGTAATACAGCCACTGCCCCGCTCCGGAGTCCTGACAAGTGCGCACCGTCAGGTTGATGCGATACGACCAGCCCTGCACTAATGAGCAGCGACTCTGAAGACAGAACATGGCGGGCGCACTGCAAAACACACCCATATTCTGTCTCCAGTGCCTGCCCTCATTAGTGAAGCGCTGGCCGCATCTCCTCATGCTGACCACACGCGCACTTATGTCAGGCAATGGTTGTATTACACAGCCGCAGCCCCGCTCTATAACGACGGAGATCAGAGAAACCTCTCATCTCTGCCGCTATTCCCCTGAATTCTGCGATCAAAGCTGACTGCAGCATTCAGGAGAAAATGAGAAGGGGGATGCCCATGGATCGCATCACAGGGAATTCCTGTGATGTGATCGAAGGCCATACCATATATGGGCAGACAGCCCAGTGTTCATTGAAGAACCCCAGGGCTGTCTTACCATATTTCCTGTTAGGGCATACTTAGGTATGTCCTAACCACTGCCTGTGTACTATACGTCCGCAGGCTAATGTACTGACATATATCTGATATATGCCAGTACGTTAAAGTTTAAAAATAAAGTAAAAACATGAAGTAATATTAAATCTAAAAAAAATACACATACACCTTTTTTTACAATAAACATTAAAATAAGTCTCAATACATAAAATATACACATTCGGTATTGGCGCGGCCGTAATAACCTGCAGAACAATTATTTTTTTGCAGCATTTATGATGTGTACGCTGTAAAAAAAATAAAATTTAAATTATTTTCACTTATTAATGTGAGGCACGAGGTGTGATTCATTTAACCTCCATGTGCCTCACATTAATAGTAACCCCATCATGTAACTCACACATTAACCCATTATGACTGAGAAACATGATGGGGTTAATTACTATTAATGTGAGGCACGTGGAGGTTAAATTCAGCATCACACCTCAAGCCTCACATCAGAAAATGGAAGAACTTTTTTTATTACTGTTGGCAAAGTATCGTTGTGGTATCGAAATCGCAATACTAAACGAAGTATCGGTATCGAAGTCCAAATTCTGGTATCGTGACATCCCTAGTGGATACAGATATTTTTGGTAGTGTCTTCTTATCCCTATATAATTTATTGATGAACTTTTTTTGGGGGGGGGGGGGGTTAGGAAAAAAACGGAGATTTCGCCACACTTTTTTGCGTCCTAAATTTACGCCGTTTACCGTGTGGTATAAATAACACAATAACTTTATTCAGCGGGTTGTTACGATTGCAACGATACCAAATTTGTTTAGATTTTGTATGTTTTATTACTTTTACACAGTAAAAACACTTTTTGTTTTCAAAATTATTTGTTTTTGTGTGTCCATATTTGAAGAGCAATAACTTTTTTTATTTTTTCGCCGAGGCGGTTGTATGAGGATTTTTTTTTTTTGCGGGACGACTTTTAGTTTTTATTGGTACCATTTTGGAGTAGATGCGGCTTTTTGATCACTTTTTATCAAATTTTTTTAAGGCAGAATTCACAGAAAACAGCAATTTTTCCATTGTTTTTTATATTATTTTTTTTGCGACGTTCACCGTGCGGGTTAAATAATGTAAAAGCTTTATAGGCGGGGTCATTACGGACGCGGCGATACCAAATATGTGTAACTTTTTAACTTTATTTTGTTTTTTTAATAGTAAAGCATTTTGTAAGGGTAAAAAGTGGGTTTTTAATTTATTTTTTTCATTTTTTTTATTAACTTTAAACTTTTTTTTTTTTTACTTTTTACTAGTCCCACTAGGGGACTTTAATATGCAATCATCCTATCGCTTTTATAATACACTGCAATACTTCTGTATTGCAGTGTATTATGCCTGTACAGTTTAAAATGGACAGGCATCTGCTAGGACATGCCTCTGGCATGACCTAGCAGGCATTCACTACGGGCAGATCTGGGGGCCTTTATTAGGCCCCTGGCTGCCATCGGAGACACAGACACTCGGCGATCTTATCACCGGGTGTCAGTGGGATGAGAGGGAGCTCCCTCCCTCTCTTCATAGCGAGCGCCGCATCTGTGGGGTGAAACAGGTGAGATCGATACTTATATCGATCTCACCTGTTCGAGCAGGGATGCCTCCAGCCCTCAGCTACCTCTGAGAGCAGGGAGATTTAACGGCTCCCTGCTCTGTTTATTCTGATGCAGCGCTGTGAAAAGGCGTATGCATCAGAATTAAAGCCCATTAGTGGCCGCCGTGAAAAGGCGTATTGGCGGTCACTGACGGGTTAAAGAAATTATTATTTTTTTTGTTGCGGAAATGAATAATAAAAGTAAAAACTTGCCCGCACAGTATCAGACTACAGGATTTTCTGCATATTTCTGAAATAGTCTTGTAGAAATCTTGCATAAAACATAGGGTTCGTTTCTTAATAATCCCGTCCATTTTTGTCTAACAGTTGCTGAGGGGCGGTGCTTAGCGTTCCTGGTCTTTTGTTGCAGACCTCAGTGGGGGAATACTTCTACTGCAGCCAGTTGCCTTATGTAAGTTCAAATTTTGTCCACCGTGGAACCCTCTAGAATATGCAGTAAATTGTCATGTATTGAGTTACCCAAAGGAGTATTTTAAGCCAAGGAGGAGCACGTCATTTATAGTAATCCAAATGAATATGTGGTGTAAAAACTCAATATTTTATGCAGGGAAACAGTACTTATACGGTAACAGGAGTTAACCCCTTCCCGACATCCGCTATATATATATATATATATATATATATATATATATATATATATATATATATATATATATATATATATATAAATATAAATAATATACAGCGCACGTTGGGTGAGGGAGTATGGAGTGGGCTCACGGGTTGAGCCTGCGCCATAGAACGAGTGTCTGCTGTATTTTACAGCTGAGACTTCAGTGTAACGAATGGGATCCTGCTTGTTTAACCCCTTAAATGCTGAGGTCGATTGCAAACGCTGCATTTAAGTGGTTAGAAACAGGGGGAGGCCCCCTGTAACATTGCAACCACACTCACTCACACTCACTCACTCACTCACTCACACACACACACACACACACCCAAACCCCGTGACGCGATTGCGGAGTGACGATGGTTGGTATGCCACCTCTGGCAGGTCTTCATAGTGTCAGTATGACGATATACTGCAATACATTAGTATTGCAGTATATTATGCAAGCATTCCAAAGACTGCTGGTTCAAGTCCCCTCGGGGGGACTAGTAAAAAAAAAAAAAAAAGTTATTTATATAATATATTAAAAAAGCTTTAACTGTATCTAACATTTTCCCCCTAAACGCAATGCAAAGAAAAATTAGCATAACTGGTATAGCCGCATCCATAAAAGTCGTAACTATTACAATGTCGTTATTTAGCCCACACAGTGAACATCGTAAAAAAAAAAATTATTTTAAAACTCCTGAATTGCTGTTTTCTGTTGACTTCATCTCCCACATAAAAAGGAATAAAAAGTGATCGAAAAGCCTCATATACCCCAAAGTAGTACCAATAGAAACTACAGCTCGCAGCGCAAAAAATAAGTCATCATACCTACCGCTCAATCAACAAAATTATATTTTTTTTTTATGGCTCTCCGAATATGGTGACAACTCCTATTTTACTTGTAGCAATCCGTTTTTTTTTTTTTAAATTGTAAAAGTAGTAAAACATAAAAAAACTATAAAAATTTGGTATTGCCGTAATTGTATTGACCCGCAGAATAAAGCGAACATGCAGTTTTTACCGCACGGTGAACGCAGTATAGACTAAACCCTCCCAAAAGATTGAGAAATCGCAGGTTTTTTTTTCCTATTCCACCCCTAAAAATAAAAAAGTTGTTAGAAACGTAGATGTGACCGGTAACAGCTCGATCCTGCATGTCAGAGACACGCAGAACCCGCTGAAACTGAACCAGTCAGTGCCGCTGACCTGATGGATTTAGGTCCTAGCGCAAGATACAGATGCTGTGTATACAAAGCAGCTGTATCTCAAAAAGTAAAAATAACTTTTAATAAAAGGTATTTAGAAAGTTGCACCAAATTAATTATTTTTTTTAAAGGTGTACATACCCTTCAAATTGGCATTACCAGGGTAATCGGTTTATGAATACAAAGGGAAAAGTTGTCTTTTCCACTGTAGATGATTATGGTGGATCACACAATAACCTCTCGCTCTGCGCCAGATCATCATTTTGAGCTGCCAATGAATTCCCCTATTTATATGTAAAACGAGTACATTGAGATGGTCTGAAGCCAATGTGGTGGTGATTCCCAAGCACGAGTACAGATGATTGTGGGGGGACACATACTGTAGTGAGGTCCCCCCATGTGGGCAGCCATTCAGCTGTTGTGAAACCACAACTTCCTGCCTGCTCCATCTCTTTTGCTCCCATGTGAAAGTCACCAAAGGTCAGGAGTCATGTGGTGACCAAGGTCAGAGCAGCCTCCAGGAGATGCCGTCCACACGACAGTTTTCTGGGCCCCATGTTGGGAAAAAAAAAACCTGCTTAGGCCTCATGCACACAAACGTATTTTTGTCCTCCCGTAAATACGGGTCCTTGGTCACACGTATTTGACCCGTATTGCACCAGTATTTATGGACCCGTGCCTGTAAATATGGGTCCGGTGTCGCCAGTTTTCCACCCGTATTTACGGGTACGTTTTCGCTGCAAATTTACACTGCATTATTCGGCAGCCCTTCTCTCTATCAGTGCAGGATAGAGAGAAGGGACAGCCCTTTCCGCAGAAAAAGTAAAAGAAATTCATACTTACCCAGCCGTTCTCTTGGTGACGCGTCCCTCTCTTGACATCCAGTCCGACCTCCCTGGATGACACGGCAGTCCATGTGACCGCTGCAGCCAGTGATTTGCCCTGTGATTGGCTGCAGCGGTCACATGGGATGAAACGTCATCCCGGGAGGCCGGACTGGAGGAAGAAGAAGAGTTCTGGGTAAGTTAACTTTTAATACTATTAACTCCAGCGGTAGTCACTGTCCCGTGTGCTGAGAGTTACTGCCGATCAGTTAACTCTTTCAGCACCCTGGACAGTGACTATCCCCTGACATCGCCTAGCAACGCTCCCGTAATTATGGGTGCACACACGTAGTCGCCCGTAATTACGGGAGCCCCATAGACTTCTATGGGCCTGCCCGTGCCGTTATTACGGCCTGAAATAGGACATGTTCTATATTTTTCAACGGCACGGGCACCTTCCCGTAAGCAAACGGGAAGGTACCCGTAGCTAATAGAAGTCTATGGGCCCGTAATTACGGCTCGTAATTACGGGCGTTTTTACGTTCGTGTGCATGAGGCCTTACTAAGCATCAGCAGAACCCTTCTCTTCCCCAACATCTGCTGTCGGTGAGTCGGGACGCCTCCATACGCATTAGATGGTCGGCAGGTTTGGCCGACATACGTCTAAGGCCCCCTTCACATCGTGCTCGTGCCCTATGTTTATCGTGTACTTTGGGGAAAGCTTCTAACATCCACGATAAACATGTTCATAGGGCTACATTAGCCCGATTGAGACCAAAAGAGTCTCTTCTTTTGGTTTGTCGGGCTTGAATACATCAGTATACCTAATATACAGTATACACCAGTCATCATAAATGACACTATACATTTGTTGTGCAGGTTATTACGGTCCCAACGATACCAAATGTGTATATTATTTTATGTATTGGGACTTGTATTTTAATGTTTATTGTAAAAAATTTGCATTTGTGTGTATGTGTGATATATATAGTTACATAGTTACATAGTTAGTACGGCTGAAAAAAGACACATGTCCATCAAGTTCAACCAAGGGAAGGGAAAAGGGAAGGAAAAATTTCTACACATAGGAGCTAATATTTTTTTTTTCTAGGAAATTATCTAACCCTTTTTTAAAGCCATCTACTGTCCCTGCTGTGACCAGCTCCTGTGGTAGGCTATTCCATAAATTCACCGTTCTTACTGTAAAGAAGCCTTGTCGCCTCTGCAGCTTAAACCTTTTTTTCTCCAGACGGAGGGAGTGCCCCCTTGTTTTTTGAGCGGGTTTTACAAGGAACAGGATATCACCATATTTTTTGTATGTGCCATTAATATATTTATATAAGTTAATCATGTCCCCCCTTAGTCGTCTTTTTTCAAGGCTAAATAGGTTTTTAATTCTTTCAATCTTTCCTCATAACTTAAATTCTCCATGCCCCTTATTAGCTTCGTTGCTCTTCTTTGTATTTTTTCCAACTCCAGGGCATCCTTTCTATGAACTGGAGCCCAGAACTGAACTGCATATTCTAGATGAGGCCTCACTAATGCTTTGTAAAGTGGCATTATTACATCCCTGTCCCGCGAGTCCATGCCTCTTTTAATACACGACAATATCCTGCTGGCCTTTGAAGCAGCTGATTGACACTGCATGCTGTTATTGAGTTTATGATTTACAAGTACACCCAGATCCTTCTCAACAAGTGAATCCGCCAGTGTAGCGCCCCCTAGGACATATGATGCATGCAGGTTGTTGGTACCCAGATGCATAACTTTACATTTATCTACATTAAACTTCATTTGCCAAGTGGACGCCCAAACACTTAGTTTGTTTAAATCTGCCTGTAATTCATGAACATCTTCCATAGTCTGAACTATATTACATAGCTTGGTGTCATCTGCAAAAATAGAAATAGTGCTATTAATCCCTTCCTCTATATCATTAATAAATAAGTTGAATAATAGTGGTCCCAGCACTGAACCCTGGGGTACACCACTTATAACCGGTGACCATTCAGAGAAGGAATCATTGACCACAACTCTCTGGATACGGTCCTTGAGCCAATTCTCAATCCAATTACAAACTATATTTTCTAAACCTATAGTCCTTAATTTACCCATTAGGCGTCTATGGGGGACAGTGTCAAATGCCTTTGCAAAGTCCAAAAACACTAAATCCACAGCGGCCCCTCTGTCTAGACTTCTGCTCACCTCTTCATAAAAACAGATTAGGTTAGTTTGACAACTTCTGTCCTTAGTAAAACCGTGCTGGCTGTCACTTATAATGCTATTTATTGTCACATAATCCTGTATATAGTCCCTCAATAGCCCCTCAAACATTTTCCCCACGATGGATGTTAAGCTTACTGGTCTATAATTACCCGGGGAAGACCTAGAGCACTTTTTGAAAATAGGCACCACATTTGCCCTGCGCCAGTCCCTTGGCACTATACCAGTCACTAGAGATTCTCTGAATATTATGAAAAGGGGGACAGAAATAACTGAACTAAGCTCTTTAAGAATTCTAGGGTGTAACCCATCTGGTCCCGGGGCCTTGTGCACATTTATTTAATTTAGCTTGGACCATCTCTACATTCATCCAATTCAGTATATCAACTGATATATTAACAGCACTGGCACCGGCTACATCAGCTGCTCTTTCTTCAGTTGTATATACAGAGCTAAAGAACCCATTTAGTAACTCTGCCTTCTCTTGATCCCCTGTGATCAACTCCCCATTACCATTATCTAGGGGTCCTACATGTTCAGACCTTGGCTTTTTTGCATTTATATGCTTGAAGAATTTTTTAGGATTTGTTTTACTATCCTTGGCCACCTGCCTTTCATTTTGTATTTTTGCTAATTTTATTACATTTTTACAGATTTTATTAAGCTCTTTATATTTTACAAAGGCTACAGCTGTACCCTCAGATTTGTATTTTTTAAATGCCCTTTTTTTGTCATGTATTGCCCCTTTCACAGAAGGTGTAAGCCATGTGGGGTTTAATTTGAGTCGTTTATACTTATTACCTGTAGGAATAAATTTTGCACTATAATAACTCAAAGTAGATTTGAAAATCTCCCATTTATCATTTGTTCCATTATTTGACATTAGTTCTTCCCAGTCTATATCCTGAATTGCAGCCCTCATCCTGGGGAAATTGGCTTTCTTAAAATTAAATGTTTTTGCCCTCCCAGCCTGTGTTTGTTTTTTAGAGTATAGGTAAAATGTAACTATATTGTGATCACTGTTACCGAGGTTTTCACGAACATTGACATTCCCAACAAGATCTGCATTATTAGAAATGACCAGATCCAACAGAGCTTCACCTCTAGTCGGGTCTTCCACAAACTGGCCCATAAAATTTTACTGCAACAGGTTGAGGAAATGTCTCCCCTTTGCAGTTGAAGCCGAACCATGACACCAATTAATATCCCGGAAATTAAAATCTCCCATTATCACTACAGTACCCGCCTGTGCAGCCCGCTCCATCTGTTTATATATCTGACCTTCCATCTCCTCAGTTATATTGGGGGGTCTATAGATTACACCAAAAGTAATTTTTTCAGTGTTTACCTCTCTTTCTAGTTCCACCCACAAGGTTTCAACCTCCTCACAGTCTTCACCCACTATTGTCTCTTTCACACTCGCCTTCATATCACTTCTCACATACAGACATACACCACCACCTTTCCTATTTGTCCTGTCTTTACGAAAAAGTGTAAAACCCTGTAGATTTACAGCCCAGTCATGTGAAGAGTCCAGCCATGTTTCAGCAACACCAACTATATCTATATTTTCTTCCAGTATCAAGGCCTCCAGCTCCCCCATTTTGCTTGCTAGACTTCTGGCATTTGTGAACATACACTTTAACTTGCCTGTCAGTTTTTCACTTTTATTATCAGAAATGTGATTTGACATTAATCGGTCCTTTTTATTTACACTGCTGTTTTGTAATGAAAGGATCTCCTTATCTTGTTGTCTAGTCCTCTCCCCACATTCTGTTTCTCCCCCCACCAATATAGTCTGACCCCTCTCTAACCTGGCTACCCCTTTTTTTTCTACATTATTTATTCTTAAGGCTCCTCCACCTACCATTTATTCTGTCGTTGGTACCGACATGGACCACGACAGCTGGATCATCACCAGCCCCTCCCATCAATTTGTCCACCCGTTCCACCACATGCCGAACCCTGGCACCAGGGAGACAGCAAACCATTCGGTTGAGGTGGTCTTGGCGACAAATAATTCTATCCGTCTTCCTGATTATAGAATCCCCTACGACTATCAATTGTCTTGGCTTACCTGCATTACCATCCCGCCGACTACTAGCTGGGCTGTTCTCCCGGCTGTTAGGGAGATCAGTATCCACTAGGGCTGCCATTTCTGAGACTGACACCCTCGCATCATCACCCAACTTGGCAATTTTGCCTGGAATGTCAGAAACCGGAGCGGCCTTCCTTTTCTTTGACCCCTTTCTACTGCCCCTAACTACATTAACCCAGCTACTTACCTGATCCTGCTCACCCATGTCTTCACCCTCCAGTTGTAACCCACTAACTGCATGCTCTGTGAGCAGCAAGCTCCGTTCAAAATTGTCTATCCTCCTCAGTGTTGCATTCTGCTCCTCCAGATCTCTAATACGAGCTTCCAGGTGAACAATATGCTCACATCTGCCACAGAGATATTCAATTGGAGATAGAGGGCAGGGTAGGATCCAGCGCTGAGACGTTTAAAATGGAATTCAGTTTTCCAAGTTTAATGTATTCGTTAAAAAGGGAAGTCCAGTGGTATCAGGTCCTAGGCGTGCATGAAGTGAAGGGAAGAAAAAAACAAAAAAAAAAACAGAGATATTCACCCTGGAACTCCGGCTCCGGCATTATTTCATTTTAATGTACTGGCCTATATCTATATAGTACACAGGCAGTTGTTAACGCTATAAATGTGTTATTACGGTCGCGACTATTACCGAATGTGTGTATTTTATGTATTGAGACTTCTTTTAATATTTATTGTGTGTGTGTGTGTGTGTGTGTGTGTGTGTGTGTTTTATTTTTTATTTAACATTACTTTATTTTTACTTTTCTATTTTTAAACTTCAATGTATTGCCATATATCTATATGCCAGTAGATTAGCCTGTGTTCTAATAGTACCTAAGTATGCCCTAACAGGAAATATTGTCACAGTCCTTGTTTTTTTTTAATGGACCCTGGGCTGTCTGTCCATATAAGGTATATCCCTGGATCGCGTGTCAGGTATTTCCTGTGACGTTATCAAAGGGGGTTCGCCCTTCTCATTTTCCCTTTGAATACCGCATTCAGCTTTGATTGCAGCATTCAGGGGATATCGGCTGATATCCAAGGTTTTTCTGATCTCTGCCATTAAAGCGGGGCTGCGGCTGTGTATTACTACCATTGACCTGCTGCTGATCAGCATGATGTAATGCGGCCGGAGCTGCTCTGAGTGGCGCCGTGGGTACTTAAGACCGAGCATTGGGGGTATTTTGCAGTGCTTGCGCCATGTTCTCCATCTTCAGGGCTGGTGCTGCCACTCATTAGTGCGGTGCCGTCTGCATCACATCATCCTAGTCACTAATTTCATATAATTATCTTTATACAGCGCCAACATATTCCGCAGCACTTTACAATTCAGAGGGTTCATGTACAGACAATATCGACATTCCATAGTGACAAAAATAATTTACAATTCAAGCAAGAGGAGTGAGGACCCTGCTCACAAGAGTTTACAATCTATGAGGAAATAAGGGAGACACAAAATGTAAAAAAGTACCTAAAGAGGCTCTGTCACCAGATTATAAGTGCCCTATCTCCTACATAATCTGATCAGCGCTGGAATGTAGATAACAGCAGTGGTTTTTATTTTGGAAAACGATCATTTTTTAGCAAGTTATGAGCTAGTTTAGATTTATGCTAATTAGTTTCTCAATGGACAACTGGGCGTGATTTTACTTTTTACTAACTGGGTGTTGTACAGAGGAGTGTATGAGGCCGACCAATCAGTGACTAATCAGTGTCCTACACTTCTCATTGTTCCAGCCCAGCATGATCCACAGCACAGTGTGATTGTGCAGTGAAAGAAGATGGGCTGGAACAATGAGAAGTGTATGAGGCTGATTGGTCAGCCTCATACATCCCATATTCTTATTGTAAAGCCAACTTGTGAGTGATGTAGTAAGTGAGGTCAAATAGACACGATACATTTGGCCATACATTTATAATCCTGGCGAGAACTGCAAAAGGGTGGGGGTCATTATTTTTATCGCTGCTTTGGATCATCCCAAAAAATTTGTGTGAAAAGATGCCATTTTTTGGATTGATATTCTTTTGGTTATTGATGGCACTTTAGGCTCTGTTCACATCTGCGTTGGGGTCCTGTTCTGCCGGAGCTTTCCGTCAGAACGGGACCCTGAACAGACACAAACTGACGGGAACGGACACCAGAGGTTTCCATCACCATTGATTTCAATGGTGACTGATCCGGTGCCCGTGGTTTCCGTTTCTCTTTTGTGCACCGGAACCGTCGTTTAGTCGACAATGGGTCCGGTGCACAACAGAGACAAACGGAAACCACGGGCACCGGATCGGTCACCATTGAAATCAAGAGTGATTGAAACGGAAACTCTGGTGTCCGTTTCTGTCTGTTCAGGGTCCCGTTCTGACGGAAAGCTACGTCAGAACGGGACCCCAACGCAGATGTGAACAGAGCCTTATTTCTTCCTGACCTATTTAGCATTTGAAAGATAAGGCATGTTATCCTATTTCATACTATACTTGTTGGCTTGGCATCTCACGGTCTTCTTTTTCTTTTTTACCTTTAGCAAAAATGCTGGAGCCGGAGAAAGAGCTAGTTGCAAAGATGCTGCGGGCAGTCTTGCAGTCCAACAAAAATGGTGTGGCTCTGCATCGTCTACAAAATGAATATAAAGGTCTCACTGGAGAATGGATTCCTTTCAAAGAAATGGGTTTCCACACACTTGATGCGTATCTAAAAGCTATTCCAACTGTTGTGAGGTTGGATATCGGCCGAGCTGGTGAGGTAATGTGCCGTTCACACTGTATTATGCAACGTGAATTGTTTAATAATTTAATTTTTTTTGCAAAAAAAACGTTTATTTTGAGCAGCGATGAAGAAAGTGTGTGTCTGGGAAAATGAAGTAAGCTACTCTCCTTGAAAAAAATGGTTGAACTGGGTTCTATATGTTGAATGGAACCAATCTGGGCCAGTGGGAAGAGGGTGTGGCTGAAAAAGGAAATGATCTCTACGATGGTTTGCACTCTCACCTTTCCAAAATTAGAATATTCAGAAGTGTGGTATAAAGCAAAATTCCAATTAAAGGGCTATTTCCAACTAACACCTATGTGCAAAACTGGGATCCCTGCCTGGTGACGCAGTTGCCCTATCCCGGCGGAGAATGAATGCAGAGGTGTGCGTGACTTTCGTTCAGTTCTTCGGGATTTATCTAAACAGCCGAACAAGTGACCCCGTTCTCCACGTACTGTTGGTGTGGGCATAGTTGCCAACAGTCCAGAATCTGCTGGTACTGTCCCTATTTCCTAAGGGTAATCACGGCAAATATCTGTCCCTGCTACTGTCCTGCAAAGCCGTTACCTACTGGATTAATCCAATAGGGGAGGCTGAAAGTCTGCCTGAAGAAGGGGACCTTGCAGAGGCATGGTTCAGAAGACTAGAGGCCTTGAGATTTGGCAGAGCGTATCTTCCTACTACAAGGACGAAGCAGATCAGGCCATGCAATGATGCCTGCCAAGAGAGGCTGCTGGGCACCAAGGAGACCAGAGTACAGCACATTAGGGAGGTTCTACCCCCAAATTTGGCGACAGGTACCACTGCCAGGGAGCTTCCCATTTGGCTCCAGAGACTGTCCAGCTAATAAATCTCCTCCCAGGGACTCAACACTCAACAGGGACTTTAAAAGGATCCCTATGCGCTGATTAAATGAATGGAGAGGAGTGCATGACGCTGATTGGTCAGCGTCATACACTCCTCTGTACAACGCCCACTTGGTCAAAAGTTAAAACACGCCCACTTGGGCATTAAGCAACTAATTAGCATAAATCTAAAATCGCTAATAAAGTGGTGAAAACAGATCTTTTTTTTTTTTTTAAAAATAAAAAGCATTACTGTCATCTACATTATAGCGCTGATCTCCTTATGTAAGAGATAGGGCACTTATAATGTGGTGACAGAGCCTCTTTAAGGCTGGATTAAAAAATGCAGCAATTTTTGCATGGTTTTTTATGACGTTCACCGTGCGGGCTAAATGACGAAATAAGTTTATAGTTGGGGTCGTTACGGACGCGGCGATACCAAATACGTGTAACTTTTTTACTTTGTTAATAATAAAGCAGTTTGTAAGGGGGAAAAATGGGTTTTTCATTTCTTATTTTTTTTCACTTTTCTTAAACTTTTTTTTTTTTTTTTTTTTTTTTTACTATTCCCACTAGGGGACTTAACTATGCGATCCTACGATCGCATTTATAATACACTGCAGTACTTCTGTATTGCAGTGTATTATGCCTGTCTGTGTAAAACGGACCGGGATCTGCTAGGTCATGCCTCTGGCATGACCTAGCAGGCATACACTACAGGCAGACCTGGGGACCTTTTATTAGGCCCCTGGCTGCAATCGGAGACACAGACACTCGGTGATCTGATCACCGGTTGTCAGTGGGATGAGAGGGGAGCTCCCTCCCTCTCTCAAAACCACTCAGATGCGGCACTCGCTATTGAGCGCCGTATCTGAGGGGTTAAAGCGCTGCTAAACTTTTGCAAAAAAAAAAAATTTAAACTGCTATTATGTCCCTCTGTGACTTCATTACTCACAGAGACCAGTGCACACAGTCTCTTCCATGAACTGTGTAGTGTATAGAGGCCGAGAGACCTTCTTGACGTCACGATGGGGGCGTGCACATCTGACGTCAGGATGGGGCCACTACCCACCTGTACTCCTAGGCAGCAGAATCCGTACACTGATACATTCAAACGGTGTACGGATTTCTGCTAGCAACAGGAGAAATACAAGAAATAAAATGTGGTAGAAAAGTGTCAGTGGCCATTTAAAACGCATATAACACAAAAAGGAGCCCAAATTCATTAATAAAGTATATTACAAAATATATTTATATTACACATGCTGCTAGAAAATAAAAAGTTGATCGAACGTTTAGTTACGCTTTAAACGGGTGAGATCGATACTAATATCGATCTCACACGTTTGAGCAGGGATGCCCTCAGCTACCTCTGGCAACTGAGAGCAGGGAGATTTAAAGGAACAGGGTCATCACAATTTTTTTTTTAATATGTTAAAGATGTTAGTGCTTTATTAAAACCGTTTATATTTATTTGTGTGTTTTGTGTTTTACTTTTTCTTATTTTTACACTTTTTCTTCCCTATGGGGGCTGCCATTTTTTGTTCCATTTCTGTATGTGTCGATTAACGACACATACAGACATGGAATACGGCAGCCACAGTCCCATAGGGACTGCGAACGGGTCCCGTCCCATCCACTTCTGTGTGCGCCGTCTGTGTGGGAACTGCGCATGCGCCGCTCCCACACAGTCCAATTTGAAATTGACGCCGTCCGGCGCCATTTTCCTGTGGACCGGAAGTCGTGGCCGGACAGTAAGATTACTACTTCCGGTCGCGGCTTCCGGACTTGTGCACTTGGACCAGCGGCAGCAGACGGAGCGGACGGGCCGGAGGGAGCCGCGGCGGCAGGAGCAGGTAAGAGATTTCAATGTATGTTCGTGTTTGTGTACGTTTACTACTGTATGTAAACCTACTACACTGTGTGTTCGCTCAAACAATGGCGACACACAGTGTAGGAGGTTAGACCGTTCAAACCCCTCGTTTATCCCGGCACTAGCCAGGATAAAGGAGGGGGGGATGCTGAGAGCTCACTAGAGCGAGGGCTTTTTACCCAATTTTGCAATGCTGCAATTTTGGGAATAGCTCCATCTAGTGACCAGCAATGGGAAACATTATAAATTAGAATCTAATTTATAATATTTCCTGACTCGTGAAAAAAATAAAAAAAATTTGAACAATGTTTAATCACCTACACACTAAATGTTTAATTAAAAAAAAACAAACATGTTTTTCTGGCAACACATTCCCTTTAATGGCTCCCTGCTCTGTTTATTTATTCTGATGCATTGCCGTAAAAAGGCTATTGCATTGGAATAAAGGCCGTTAGTGGCTGCCGTAAAAACCCTATGGAACGGTCACTTACGGGTTAAATTGCGCTTTGTGACAGGGTTGCTAATCACACTTTTGTTTTTTTTTTGTTTTTTTCCTTTTTAGTCCGTGTAGGACTTTTTTTTATATTAAAAATGCACCTGCATGTTTTTTTTTATTGATGAATTAATAAAAATATATATTTTTATTGGAAGTTCTTGGTCCCGCATATATTTTCTTCTTTGGTGTTTTGTATTTATGGTGAAGCACATATAATCTGTGGAGGAAAACTTGTAAGCTCTGATTGAAAAATCTCTCTGCTATGTGCTGTATCGAGTTTTTATGATACAAATCCATACCTATGGATTAATTTCAGGTTTCAGGACATTTTCCGTATGGATACGTCATGGAAAGTCAGTGCTTCCCGCATTTTTCTGTATCCATACGACAAATGGTGGACACCGGCTCAGAAGCTGAGTCAGTGCCACCATCACCGGATGTCAGCGGTATCTTACAGCTGACATCCACCTGTAATGGCGGGGACTGAAATTAGCTTAGATCCGCGCCATTAGGATATTTCCTAAAACTGCAGAACCTGGGCAATAAATATTGAGTTGCATTTCTCTGGTAAAACTTTGTGTTACAAAAAAAATGGATTAAAAATTTATTTCTGCAAAAAACAAAATGAAATTTGTAAATTTCACCTCAACTTTGCTTTAATTCTTGTGAAATGTTCTCAAGGGTTGAGAAACTTTCTAAATTCTGTTTTGAATACTTTAAGGGGTGAAGTTTTTAAAATGGGGTGACTTATTGGGGGTTTGTAATATAGAAGGCCCTTAAAGCCACTTCAGAACTGAACTGGCCCCTGTAAAAATAGCCTTTTGAAACTTTCTTGAAAATGTGAGAAATTGCTGCTAAAGTTCTAAGCCTTGTAACGTCCTAGAAAAATAAAAGGATGTTCAAAAAATTATGGCAATCTAAAGTAGACATATGGGGGATGTTAATTAGTGATTATTTTGTGTGGTATAACTATCTGTCTTAGGCCTCATGCACAATTCCATCACCGTTTTTCACGGATCCGTGTGTCCGTGATTGGAACAGTGTACTTCCCGTGTGTACTCCGTGTACACTTCCGTGTTTCAGAGAGGAAACTGAAACCCGTTCACACTATGTACACAATATTGTGAGTGCCGCACATGCTATTCTCTGTCCATCGGTACTCACTGTCCAGGGTGCTGAAAGAGTTACTGCCGAACAGTGCAGCCCTTTAACTCTTTCAGCACTCTGGACAGAGACTACCGCTGAACAGGGAATACCGTTAACAATATAGATTAATGGTTCATTTAAAAAAAAAAACCTGCAACATAAATAAAGTTACTATTTACCCAGAAATCCCTGCTTCTTCCACATGTCCGGCCTCCTGAGATGACGTTTCAGACCATGTGACCGCTGCAGCCTATCACAGGCTGCAGCGGTCACATGGACTGCCGCGTCATCCAGGGAGGTCGGACTGGATGTCCGAGGAGGGACGCGTCACCAAGACAACGGCCGGGGTATGTTTGAACTTATTTTTCTTAATATCGCTGCGTTCCAGCACTGATCAGCAGCCTCTTCTCTCGATCAGTGCTGACAGAGAGAAGGGGCTGCCGATTAGTGCAGTAGCTTTCTGTATGTGTACCTCTGCCCGCCCGGCCGTTGCTAGGCAACGGCTCCGTCACACACACGGATGCCCTCCGTGTGCCTTCAGTTTTTTTGATGGCCCCATTGACTTACATGGGCCTCACGGGCACGGAATCTCAGACAAAAGTAGGACATGCTCTACTTTTGTCGGAACGGAGCAACGGGACCGTCAAAAAAAGTGAAGTGTGCATGGCCCCATAGAAATGAATGGGTCAGGGTGCTAGCCATCTGAAAAACGGCTAGCACCCTGAAGAAAAAGACTGAAGTGGGCATGAAGCCTTACAAGCAGATGCATTTAAATTTAGGAAAATGCAAATTTTTGCAATTTTTTGCTAAAGTTTGTTGTTTTTCACAAAAAAATACTTTATGTATGGACCAAATTTTACCACTAACTTAAAGTCCAATGTGTCATGAGAAAACAATCTCAAAATCGCTTGGATAGGTAAAAGCATTACGAAGTTACCACATAGTGAAACATGTTAGATTTGAAAAATGAGGTTGTCAGGAAGGTCCTAAGTGGCCGAAGAGGGAAGGGGTTAACGTATTTTTATTTACAGGGGGTGTGGTTAGTGTGTCTTTGTTTATGGTGGGGGGGGGGCCATTTTTCTGCCTGTAGACTTTTGAAATGTAAACCTAGTGCTGCACATGTAAATCAAATAAGGCCCGTAAGGCAACTCATGTACTTTCATGTTATCAAAGCTTGATAGTGTAGTCATAACTGAATTTCAATTGATAAATGATGGAAATTACAACTAAAATGTATGTTGTGGTGTGTTTTTTTTATTTTATTTATTTTTGTTATTCCAGTTAACATGCCATGCTGTGGTCTGCAGAGAAACTGCCCAGATTGCAGAACTTGTGGCACGCCAAAGATGCTCAAAGAAGAAATCGGGTGGTCAAGTAAATTGCCAGATGAGATTGAAATATTCCGCCCCTATAATACATATTGGTAAATCACTTTTTCTTTATTCGTGTTTATGAAAATGTGATAAATACAAGCTTGCTTTCATGCTACACAGAAGTTTTTTTTATTTTTTATTAAGGGAAGTATTTGATAGAAGTGTATCTCTCCTTGAACAAGTACAGTTTAAAAAGTGAAATAAATTCATGTTATAGCGCCCACAATGTAATAAACTCCAGTCTAACTCCACTCAAAAACAAAACCTGAAAATGCAGGCTTAACAGTCAGTACCCCCTTAGGGTATGTTCACACGTAGTCAACCAAAACGTCTGAAAATCCAGAGCTGTTTTCAAGGGAAAACAGACCCTGCTTTTCAGACGTTTTTTACCAACTCGCATTTTTACCAACTCATTTTTTTACCAACTCGTTTTTGGAGCTGTTTTCATTGGAGTCTATGAGAAAACAGCTCCAAAAACGTCTGAAAGAAGTGTCCTGCACTTCTTTTGACGAGGCTGTATTTTTACGAGTCGTCGTTTGACAGCTGTCAAACGCCGACGCGTAAATAACAGGTCGTCTGCACAGTACGTCGGCAAACCCATTCAAATGAATGGGCAGATGTTTGCCGACGTATTGTAGCCATATTTTCAGACGTAAAACGAGGCATAATACGCCTCGTATACGTCTGAAATTTGGCCGTGTGAACATACCCTTACCCTCCACTCGCTTTACCTGGTTATTGGCTGAGATCTAGAAAGCGGTTTGCATGGTCATCACACTGGGAAACTGCTTTGTGTACCTGTGCCTGCAGCATTGACATGGAGGTAAAATTGGTGGTCATCAGTGTTTCTTTTCCTAACTAGCAAAATATTAGTTCAAAGAAAATACAGTTATTTTTGATGGCTTGGAGCTACATGGCATGCCACATGGACAAAATTCGGCTTTCCATTGGGTGACCCCCAAATATTAGAGCCCTGGGCCCTTGTGAGCATGACATGGAAAGAATAGGAGTTTGTTCTTAAAAGAGTTATCTCCATCACACAAATTAATGGCATATCACTTTGAGATCGGTGTGGGTCCCAGCAATCGGATCCCCACCGATCACGTTATCACTTTGTGTGAGATTTTAAGATTGAAGGGGCCGCAGCACTAATTTAAGAGCTCATTCAGACTAGCGTAAAACTCGTCCGTGTGCTGTGTGTGAAAATCACGCACCGCACACTGGCCCATTGATTTTAATGGTGCCATTCACACATGCAGGAGTTTTCACACAGCGTGTGTCCTTTGCATAAAACTCACTGCATGTCCTATAGTGGTGCGTTTTTCACGCACCTATCGCCCATGGAAGTCAATGGGTGCGTGAAAACCATGCGCCGCACAAGGATGCACATCAGTGTGCGGTGCGTGATTTGCACATCAATTCAATTGAAAAATAATAAGAAAAAAAAAAGTGCTTTGGGAGTGCATGAATAATGCATGCCACTCGCAAAACACTCTGATGCATAACTGACCAGATTCACACACGTGAATCTGATAGCTCGTGTGAATGTTTCCTCTTCGCCGTTGCACTGCTCAGTTCCCTGCAAAGTCAGGTGGCCAGGGCACCGATGTGCAGGGAAAAACAGTGAAGCAACGAAGTCCTAGTTCAGTGAGATGGGATCCACCTGACTGTTACATTTAATTGGTTATCTGCATTGTTTAGCAGTCCGTGCCATTTTCACTTTAAAGTTACAGATCTAAGGCTTCGTTCACATCTGCGCCAGGGTCCCGTTCCGTCTGAGCTTTCCGTCGGAACGGGATCCCGACTGACACACACAGAACCCAAAGGTTTCCGTATCCATCACGATTAATTTCAATGGTGACAGATCCGTTGGCAATGATTTCCATTTGTCTCCATTGTGCAAGGCTTCCGTCGTTTTGACAGCATCAACAGCGTATTCGACTACGGTATTGATTCCGTCAAAACGATGGAACCCTTTCACAATGGGGACAAACTGAAATCAATGGTGCTGGAAACGGAAACCTATGGTTTCCATTTGTCTGTCAGGGCTCCGTTCCGACGGAAAGCTCTGTCAGAACAGAGCCCTATCACAGATGTGGACGAAGCCTAAGTTAATCGCACTGCCAAATTGCTCCATTGAACTGGAATATTTAATTTTCTGTCTTGAATGTGTTTGTTCGTTCTCTATTAAAAATCAAAATAATGTACTATCAATAAATACAATGATCTAACCAGCGAATTTAATACAGAAGGCGAGGCTCAGCCATACCCTGCAGCATAAGTTGCACTATCCGCTTATGACTGCATCTGGTACACATGAAGGTAGATCCATTTAAACTGACACCTAAACCTTACTTTTTGTCTTAGGAAAGCCTAAAGCGATGCTTAGAAAACCAGGTTTTGCTCCGTACCAAGACAGAGTTATAAGAAAGCCCATACCTTTGGTTGTGAGGGGAAAGAGTAATGTTTGGAGTGGCCGGCCATCGACGGACCTTACTCCTGTACATGTAGCGCCCATTTATGGATCTGGACTTGTTCGGGAGGTGCAGAGGCACCCGACCATTACCAACCGGTGAGACCACACTGTAAATAAGTAGTGTGTGTGTATGTATATATATAATTGTTTCTGTTTTCATCAGGATACTTAGGTGCTAATGTGGTGGTTATTTTGTTTGTAAAAAAAAAAAAAAAAAAAATGGACCTGACGTTAATTGTTTTTTATCTTGAGGTTTGGAGGAATTCGGTCTAGTCAACTATAGTATATGCTATTGTGTTCTATTCATGCTCTTATTGGTGCCCAGCATCCGGTGAGTTAAAGAATACACGGGCGCTTCAATAGCCGTTTTACACAGACTACTTTCTCTTTTAGCTGATTCATGCCTAACTGGAGAGCAGCTTGGCATGCACATTCGCTTAAATCATCTCTTTTTTCACTGTTTGTCACATCCGAGGGCAATGATGACTATCATGTGCTTTTATTGTCGATTTTGTTTAGTAATCCCTATGGAAAAATTTGTGACGATGTGTCACTTATCATTGAAACAAGCTGAATACAAACAGATTGCACATCCAGTCTCTGACAAAGAGAGTGTTAGGTTTTAGTGGGTCAACAGAACATTACAAATGAAATGCAGACTTTTCAAAGCTGTGTCATTTTCTTCATTTATACAATTTTTGAGTAACTTCTGGAATTTAGTTTTTTCCTGAGGTGGCTAATTGGTTTGTGTAGAGTAAGCAGAACAATTGATTTTTATACATTTATTCACCAATATTTATTTATATTCCTTACAGGCCAGAAAAAAGAGTAAGTCTTCCACCCCGATTCCAGAAAGAGGTCAACCAATATACAGTACAATACCCTGTCACAGATTCTAATGGTAGGAGGCTAGCAAAGTGTTTTTTTTGTTTTTTTTTTATGGTTTCTTTCTTAATAATTTGACCATCTGCCATTTGTAGAAAAAAAATTTTTTTTATTTATTTGCTTGCATTTGGAAAGTCCTCAGACCCTTTCATGTTGAGGCTTTGTGATAAAGTAAAAAAAATTCTTGCTTTTCCCTATAATTCTGCATTAAATATCCCATAATGACTAAGTGAAAACAGAATGTTCGTAATCTTTGCTAATTTATTGAAAAGGAAAAATTAAATCATAGCTTTGACATAAGTATTCAGACCCTTTACTTAGTACTTAGATGAAGCACCTTTCGCAGCGATAACAGCCTTCAGTCTTCTTAGGTATTGCACTCCTTTATTTTGGGATTTTTTGCAGTTTATCTCTGCAGATTCTATTAAGCTCTGTCAGGTTGGATGGGACAGTCAGTGTACAGCCATTCTCAGGTCTCTCCAGAGATGTTCAATTGGTTTCAAGTCAGGGCTCTGGCTGGGCCTCTCAAGGACATTCACATAGTTGTCCCTAAGCCACTCCTCTGTTGTCTTGGCTGTGTTAGAGTCTTCGAGTCATTGTCTTGTTTGAAGTAGGGATGTCACGATACCAGAATTTGGACTTCGATACTGATACTTCGTGTAGTGTTGCGATACTCGATCCTAAAATTATACTTTTGCCAACAACAATAATAATTCTAAAAAAAAAGTTCTTCCATTTTCTGATGTGAGGCGCGTGGTGTGATGAATTTTGAACCTTCATGTGCCTCACATTAAGGCCGGATTCACACGAGCGTGTGCGTTTTGCGCACGCAAAAAACGCGGCGTTTTGCGTGCGCAAAAGGCACTTAACAGCTCCGTGTGTCATGATCATATGGTGCGCGGCTGCGTGATTTTTGCGCAGCCGCCATCATTGTGACACTCCGTTTGTATGTTTGTAAACAGAAAAGCACGTGGTTCTTTTCTGTTTTCCTTCATAGTTTTCACTGCTGTTGCGCGAATCACACGCATCCCATGGAAGTGCTTCCGTGTGCTGCGTGAAATACGCACAAAGAACGGACATGTCGTGAGTTTTACGCAGCGGAATCACGCAACTGTCTGCACGACCCCATAGACTAATATAGGTCCGTGCGAGGCGCGTGAAAATCACGCGCGTTGCACGGACGTATATCACGTTCGTTTGAATAAGCCCTAATAGTAATTCCATTATGTTCCTCTCAGTCATAAAGGACAACATTGGGTTAATGTGTAATGTATTAATGTGAGGCACGTGGAGGTTCAAAATTCATAATACCTCGTGCCTCACATTACATAACCGCATAAATATAAATAACGCTATAAATGTGTTATTACGGTCGTGTCTATTACCGAATGTGTATATTTTATGTATTGAGACGTGTGTGTGTGTGTGTGTTTTTATTTTTTATTTAATATTACTTTATTTTTACTTTTAAACTTCAATGTACTGGCATATATCTATATGCCAGTAGATTTAGCCTGTGTTCTAATAGTACCGAAGTACGCCCTAACAGGAAATGTGGTCAGACAGTCCTGGGGTCCTTCAGTGGACAGTAGGCTGTCTACCCATGTATAGTATGGCCCTCGATCGCGTCACAGAAATTCCCTGTGACGTGATCCAAAGGGCATCCCCCCCCCCTTCTCATTTTCCCGTGAATGCTGCGGTCAGCTTTGATCACAGCATTCAGGGGAATAGCGGCGGAGGTCAGAGGCTTCTCTCATCTCTACCGTTAGAGCGGGGCAGTGGTTGTGTAATACAGCCATTGCCCCGCTCCTGACAATAAGTGTGCGCATGGTCAGCATGTGGTGATGCGGCCGGCACTGCACTAATGAACGGCGGCACAGGCACGGAAGACAGAACATGTGGGTGTTTTGCAATGCGTTCGCCATGTTCTGTCTTCAGTGCCAGCAATCATTAGTGCAGCGCCGGCCGCATCACATCATGCTGACCGCGCGCGCACTTATCAGGACTCAGGAGCGGGGCAATGGCTGTATTACACAGCCGCAGCCCCGCTCTCGTACATTACTATACTAAGCTGTGCGGCCGCACAACTTCGTATCGAAATACATGAAATAACGGTATTGAACCATTTGAGGGTGCACGGTATCTAAACAGTATCGACGTTTCGATGCATTGTGCATCCCTAGTTGGTAGGTGAACCTTGGGCCTAGTCTGAGGTCAAGAGCACTCCAGATCAGTTTTTTTATTTAGATTATCTCTGTTCAATGCTCCATTCATCTTTCCCTCAACACTGACCAGTCTCCTTGTACCAGCTTCTGCCACCCCCATGCTTCATTGTAGAGATGGTAATGGGCAGGTGGTGAGTGCCTGGTTTCCTCCAGTAATGATGCTTGGAATAGAGGCCAAAAAGTTCAAACTTGGTTTCATCAGACAACAAAATCTTGTTTCTCACAGTGCTCTTTTGCAAACTCCAGACAGACTTTTACTGAGAAGAGGCTTATCTCTGGCTACTCTGCCATAAAGCCCAGATTGGTGGAGTGCTGCAGTGGTGGTTGATCTTCTGGAAGTTTCTCCCATCTGCACACACGATCTTTGGAGCTCAGCCAGAATGACCATTGGGTTCTCGGTCATCTAGTTTATCAAGGCCCTTCTCCCAAGATTACTTAGTTTGGTGGAGTGGCCAGCTCTAGGAAGGGTCCTGGTTGTTCCAATCGTCTTCCGTTTCAGATTTATGGAAGGCACTGTGCTCTTGGGTCTGCGCTTCCACACAATCCCTGACCGTTTCTTACTTAAAGGGAATGTGTTGCCAGAAAAACATGTTTTTTTTTTAAAAAATTAAACATTTAGTGTGTGGGTGATTAAACACTGTTCAAATTTTTTTTATTTTTTTGCACGAGTCCAGGTAATATTATAAATTATTTCTAATTTATAATACTACCCATTTTTGGTCACTAGATGGCACTGTTCCCAAAATTGCAGCATTGCAACATTGGGTTAAAAGCCCTCGCTCTAGTGAGCTCTCAGCATCCCCCCCTCCTTTATCCTGGCTAGTGCCGGGATAAACGAGGGGTTTGAACGATGTAACCTCCTACACTGTGTGTCGCCATTTTTTGAGCTAACCCACAGTGTAGTAGGTTTACATACAGTAGTAAACACACACAAACACGAACATACATTGAAATCTCTTACCTGCTCCTGCCGCCGCGGCTCCCTCCGGCTCGTCCGCTCCGTTTGCTGCCGCTGGTGCAAGTGCACAAATCCGGAAGCCGCGACCGGAAGTAGTAATATTACTGTCCGGCCGCGACTTCCGGTCCACAGGAAAATGGCGCCGGACGGCGCCAATTTCGAATAGGACTGTGTGGGAGCGGCGCATGCGCAGTTCCCACACAGACGCCGTACACTGCAGTCAATGGGACGGGAGCCGTTCGCAGTCCCTATGGGACTGTGGCTGCCGTATTCCATGTCTGTATGTGTCGTTAATCGACACACACAGAAATGGAACAAAAAATGGCAGCCCCCATAGGGAAGAAAAAGTGTAAAAATAAGAAAAAGTAAAACACAAACACACAAATGAATATAAACGTTTTTAATAAAGCACTAACATCTTTAACATATAAAAAAATAATTTGTGATGACACTGTTCCTTTAACCTGCTCCTGACCCATAATTTGCCGGCACATCATGGAGCGGGGAGGGGATGATGTTTGGAGCGGGCTCACTCGCTGAGACCGCTCCATACACTGCAGGTGTTCGCTGTGTTTTACAGCTGAAACGCTGCTCTAACAGGCAGGAACAGCGATGGCGCTGTTCTTGGCCGTTTAACTAGGTAAATGCCGCAGTCTATAGCAACCGCAGCATTTATAGGGGTCTTCCCGTAAATGTTAGATCGATGCGGGTCCCACCTCTGGGACCCGCACCAATCTCTAGAACGGGGCCCCCTAAACCCCATTCTAACTTACTCGCTCCGCTGTCTCCCGGCAACTTCCTGGTCAGGTGGTCGGGAGTTCCGGAAACAGCCGAGTGCTCGCTGAGCTATGCTGTTTCCGTAACTCCCATAGAAGTGAATGGGAGTTACATTAACAGCATAGCACCGCGAGTTACGCTGTTTCCGGGACTCGGTAGCTCCGAAAACCGCGTACGTGGTCGTTACGAAAACAGCTTAACTCGCTGAGCTACGCTGTTTCCGTAACTCCCATATAATTTAATAGTACTTACGGAAACCGCGTAGCTCAGCGAGTTACTGAAACAGCGTAGCTCAGCGAGTTACGCTGTTTCCGTAACTCATCCATGTATTTCCCTAGGGGGAACTAATAAAATGTGTAAAAAAAAAAAAAACAAGTTAGATACATTTTCAGGAGTGTAAAAAAATATTAAAAGTTAAAAAAAAAAACCTTTTCCCAGTTTTTCCCCAAGTGCAATGTAAAAAATAAAAAAAAAGTATTGAAATAAAAAGTGATAAAAAAAATCGTATGTACCAAAAATTGGCTCTCAGAATGTGGTGAAACAGAACAATTTTTTATTTTTTTTTTTTTTTTTAACAAATCGTTTTTGCTTAGTAAAATATGACATTTTTTCTTATTTTCTGTTGTCTAAAACCTGGGTGCGTCTTCTACGGTATATTAGCATATTTGGAATGCAGTCTGTGGCTCGCAGGCCAGGGATACATGTAAGGAGGCTGTCCTGACAAAACAATACATTTTTAATAGCCAAAAACATACATATTTTTTCACCCTGTGGAGTGTCGCTGCTTTGTTGGACATGCTGAAAAGAAAAAAAGCCATGGCAACCAATGTGATTTCACCTCTTATTTTTCAGTGGCTCTTTGGAAAATAAAACCAAAGACCTGCTTGTTTGTCTTTGGCAACTAGCCCACTTTTCCTTTGCACCGGTTTTGATTAATTTCTCCCATTTTGGCTTTTGCTTCCTAAAACCTCCACATAAAAATCAGTGGAGGCCCATAGTAGTCTACGGGTGTCCTATTACGATCCCTTGCAACTCAGTCTATAGTATGGCCATGTGCATGACGCCTGAGCCTTTAAATCTTCCATTGTAATTCTTCGTTAAAGGGTTCTCTATGTGATTTTAATTTCACTGTTTGTTTTATTGTCTGTTTTAGCAAATGAGACACATTCTGGCAAAGCTCCTCTCCTTGGCAGTTTCCATCCCAACCTGTCCTTAATTCAGAGCAACCTGCGTGATCTGTTCAGCAAATACAGCAATGGTATTTTTTTATCCACGCTTCCAAATGTATACAAGGAGACGTTCCATCATGATCTGGGCGATGAAGTGTTGAGACAAGTTGTTAATTGGAGCCACATATGCACGGTATGGGACCTCAGTGTTTGCTATACCTTCCAGCATCTTTGCCTTTCTCACACTTTCTTTCACATTTTGTTTCTGAATAAGATCTCTTTTAAATCTACTCCGCTTGAGAATTGAAATCTATCACAATTACTGGGTCTGAGGGTACTTCTCATATATCTCCAGTTTTATACTGTGTGTACATTTTTCTGCAAAGGGTTATCATGGAAAGTTCCTTTTTAAGGTTCTTGGTTTGGTAATATTTTGGAAATTGAGTTTTGCATTGATAAAAAAATAAAAGCAGGCAGGATTGTGCACATTACATGATAAAAATGTGATAAATTACAATTTTAACAGTACCTTTTGTTGTCCAAGAATAGTTGTCATAACCGTAATAAACAGTCTATTTCATTCACAACCAATTTAGGTTCTCGAGGTGCCCCTTGTTAAAGTAGCTTTCATTTTTCTGTAAATAAAGTATATAATGTAACGTTCTGCACGTTCCAGTCTACTACTTTGTGTTTCTTCAATTCCTCGTTGTTTTAAAGATCTGATTACTTTCGGTGGATAGAAAACTTTGCGTACATTTCTAGGTCCTCTACATTACCCCCACTGCAAAATAAAGTTGGGAAACTACACAATACAACCGACCATTGACAGCTGAAAGATCTTCTGACCATTTTATGCATTTTTGTAGTAAAAGCTTTTTTTTGTGTCCTAAGCTAGTCCAATGCATTAGATGAGTCTTTCACTGTTTCTCATGAATTTCTAGAATACTTGACACCTCTGCTTTTTAGTTTTAAATGGTAATAATATCACAATGCTGGGTTAAGAGCAGATATATGGATGAAAGGTTGTAGAGAAAAATAGCCTAATGATAGAATTTATTCTTTCAGGTGCAGAAGCTCATAAGCAATGGTCATACACAAGTACTTTTATGTTCCCCAACAAAAACCCCACAAATGCCTCAAAAGGTTGCCCAGCAACGAAACAACGATCAGGTTAAACTAAATCCTACCATTGGCCAGACAAAGTCGGCTTCACCCCAGAACCAACCTGCAAACACGGTACCTCATTCTGAACTTAAGCAGAAAGTTTCTGAACTCTTGACCCACTATTGCAGTGGTCTCTGGTTACATGCACTTCCCAAAGTCTTTGAGGACACTTTCAAAATAAAATTTCCCTCTGATGCTCTTAACATGGATGCACTTTCCGAAATATCCAGCGTGGACGTTGTTTCTGAAAACCCATACAAAGCAATCCTTTATCTCAAGAGCCCTCAAAGCGGAGGACAAAATCAGAACCTTTTGGTTATGAATGAAGAGCAGAAGAGTGATGAGGAGCCTTCTCCGATAGAACAGTCAGAAGAAGAGAGTGACATAAATATGGCGCTGCCACCACCACTGGTTTTTCCACCAGAAGCCTCCCCCTCTGTTCTTGTTGTCGAATTAAATAACACACAGGAAGTTGTCATACGGTGAGTGCTCCCAATTGTATGATTTGTGTTTGCAGTGGTACTTCTGTGCATTTTTTTTTTCTTTTTTCAAGCATTGTCCCTAAGATGTCAGTCCCTAAGATTTTTCTTTTTTATGTATCCTAACCACACAAACTTTACCAAAGAAGGAATTCACCTGTGTATATACATCAACATGTGGAAGATTAGCTACTGGTTTTATTCTGAAGTCGGCAGGAGACAATCATAATATGAGATGTATTTTTCATACGTTAGGTATGTTGGCAAGGACTACTCTGCTGCACAAGAACACATGGAAGATGAAATGAAGGAGTTTTACAGCAAGAATGCATCACCTGTGAAATTGAGCTTCTTAAAAGTGGGACAGCTTGTGGCTGCTAAAGTAGAAGAGGAGACATGGCTGCGTGCTCAGATATTGTCTGTTGAAGATAAAGTTAAGGTATGTCCTTTCCATGGCTTCTAATTTTTTCATTTATAGGACTTGATTGTTGAGGGGGACTTTAAGTATTACACTGTTATATACAATTCTTAAACGGAAGCATTGAACACGGCAGTATATGGCCAGTATTGTATGTTTTTCGTTAATCATTGGGGGACACAGCACCATGGGTATATGCCTCTGCCACTAGGAGGCACAGGAAAGTGTTTTGGCTCTGCCCAGACTGGCCATACCCTTTCCACAGACACTGGCTATTTAAGTTTTTAGTCTATTGTCATAGGAGGAAGACATGACCAGATACTCAGGTTTGCGACTTTTTATTTCTTTATTTATTTTTCCTTGGCTGCAGAAGGGTTTTCAGCCTGTTTACAGCCTATGTCCGCCCCGTGTGGGTGTCGGGGAACCAGGCAGTCCTCCGCTCTGTTTCTATCCCTCCTCTATTTTTTCTGCTGTCTAGGGAGGTGCTGTTTGTCACTTTCTGTAGGGGCTTTTTTCTTGGGAAGGGATTACTTTTCTACGGGTACTTCTGCAGCTTTGTTTCTGGTGCTTTGTGGGACGCCATTTTTGCTGTTCACGCCGCTCGTCCTGCAGTCGCTGCGGCCTGATTTGTCTTGCCTAGGCTGCAGTCGTTTCCTTCATTTTTGTGTTGGCCCCCTGATGTGACAGGTGTTACTTTTCAGCCTATGGTTTGTGGGCGGGGTTTAAGTCTCTAGAATGCCGGCATCCTCTCCTGACAGGTGCCATTTTCAAAATGGACTTGAGGACTTCAGCAATCTGCAGCTCATTTTCTTTGAGCCATCCGTCTGTACATCCACAATGGTGGTTAATTTACTTCATTGCTGCTTTCTTATTTCTTCCCCCTTCTTTCATCGGGAGGATGTTACCAAACAGCCTGTACAGGTGCGCAAGGTTACTTTTTATGCCTGTGGCGGCTGTGATTATAAAGTTTACTCGCAGCCTTCTCTTTTGGTCGCACGATTTTCACTCCATTCCCAAACTCTCCTCGCGGGAATCATTTTTTTCAGACCAAACAGGAGGACAAACCAGACCTTCGACTCCAGATAGCTATTTTCAAGCCTAGATTGGCTTGGCAGCCAAGGCCTCCTAATAATGAGACCCTCTGCGGAAGTCCAAGTGGGGGGGGGGGGGGGCGACCACTTTCATTTTAGGAGACTGCGGTCGTCACGAAACCAGAATTTGGACTTCGATACCGATACTTTGTGTGGTATTCCGATACTCTATACCGAAATGATACCTTGACAACAATAATAACAAAAAAAAGTTCTTCCTTTTTCTGATGAGACACATGGTGTTAGTAACTTTGAACCTCTATGTGCCTCATGTTAATAGTAATTAACCCCATCATGTTCCTCAGTCATAATGGACAGCATTCGGTTAATGTACCGACATTTATATTTTATGTATTGAGACCTATTTTTATGTTTTTTTTTTGTTTGTTTTTTTAAACTTGAATGTACTGGCATGTCTATATGCCAGTACGTTAGCCTGTGTACTGATAGTACACAAGCAGTTGTTATGACATACCTAAGTATGCCCTAACAGGAAATATGGTCAGACAGCCCCAGGGTCCTTCAATGAACACTGGGCTGTCTGCCCATATATGGCATGTCCTTCGATCGCGTCACAGGGATTGCACGGTATCGAAACAGTATCGAAGTTTCGATGCATCGTGCAATCCTACAGGAGACATGGCTCGCTCATGTGGATTATGCCTGGGTTCGATAGGTGTCTACAGGATGCAAAATAGTTTTTAAATCTTCCTCCTTTTTCCATTTTCTTTCTCTCTCTACTCTGGATCGAGCTTTTCCCAGGCTGTATATTCACGTCTCCTATGGAAGGTTATTGACCCAGTTGTTTAGCTGGAGTAATTTTAAGCGTTCTATTCCAATCTTTTTACGGTTTCCAAGAATCACGGCTCTTTGTCCAATCCAGGACTTGATGAAGTAGAACCGCTACGTTCACGTTCAGCAGTTTTACATGAAATCCTTAAGCTTGGTTATCGCATCACTGGAATAAGGTGAATTACACTCTCCTACTGACATTCGCAATACATACCTTCATATCCCCATCGCAAGAACACACCGTTTCATGTGTTTCGTGGTGGGTCAGCTACATTTTCATTGTCACACTCCCTTTTGGGCTCTCTACGGTTCCTCGGCTCTTTACCAGGGTCCTGGCAACGCTCATGATTCTTCTCTGCACCAAGGGAGTCACTGTCATCCCTTACCTGGGCGACCCCTTGCTAAAGGCACTTTTCTGAGGGGTCAATCTTCGCGGTCTCCAGATCTCTTTGGACGATTTGAGAAGATCTGGATAGGTCGTCAAGGAGGAGAAGTCCTCATTGGTCCCAACTCAGAGCATGAAGTTTTTAGGAGTGATACTCTACACCAGGACAGCAGGGGTCTTTCTTCCGATGGATAAGAGCCTCCGGTCTCATTGGGGTAGCTATTTGCCAGGACACGCCTTTAATCTATCTGTTATTTCATGCGAGTCCTGGACAAAATGGTGTCGCTGGTGGATCCATGTGAACAATTCCACTCCAGGTCTCCAGATGTAAAAAAAAATTCGCATTTGTGCAATTTTTAGGACTTGCTGGACAGGTTGATTCTCCTGCCCTTTTGGGTTCATCCAGAGTTGAGAAGGTGGGAAACCGCATCTCAATGGGTCAGTCTTTTCCTGCCCTCCAGTGGCTGGTCATCTCAACGGATGCTAGTCTGGGCAGTTTTCAGTCTTCACACAGTTCGGGGAACTTGATTGCAGGAAGAAATGTCATTGTAGATCAAGCTGTTGGAATTGAGGGCAATCTACCTAGTCCTCTCCCACTGGGCTCTTCTTCTGCAGGATCGGCCGGTTAGGATCCAGACCGACAACTTCATGGTGGTTGCGTATTCTCTCTGATCCTACTGTGGGCGGAGCAACATATTTTAGAACTGTCAGCTGTCCACGCACCAGGAGTGGACAATTGGCCGCATATTTTTTCAGCCAGGAGAGTTGTCTTTTCGACTGAGGGTACTTCGTAAACTGTGCCAGAGGTGAGGATTACCCAGATGTCAATCTATTTGCGTCCCATCTCAACCACAAGGTTCTAAATTAGATGTCAAGGGCACGGGATCCCTGGTCCATTGCTGTCTACACGTTGCTGACTCCATGGAGAAAGTTCTCTCTCTCTAGTGTATCTCTTCCCTCCACTTCCAAATCTTGCCCAGAGTGCTCAAGAGGGAGGGCGTACCCCAAATTATGGTGGCTCAGGACTTACGCAGACAATCTACCTTCTCGCAGATGCGGTATGGTATCTTCCGCTTCTTCTAACCTCCTTTCCTGAGGTCTGCTGTTCCACCCCCACTTTACCTCCGATGCATTTAACGGCGTGGCTATTGAAGCCAAGATTCTGATGGCCCTGGGTCTCTCTGAGCCAGTCAACCAGACAATATTGAATTAGCCAAGGTGTACCACTGTATGTGGAAGGCTTAATTCTGGTGGTGTGAACACAATAATTTCCATCCTATGAAATGTTCCACACCTACAGTCCTGTCCTTCCTGCAGTCAGGCCTTGAACAGGGACTTGGTTTATCGTCCTTGAGCGGTCAGATCTCTGCTCTTTCCATTCTTTTTCAGAGAAATTTGTCTCAGGTGAATACTTTTTTTGCAGGGTGTAGCTAGGGATGGGCGATTTATGACCTAAATCAAAATCACGATTTATTGAACATGTAAACTTCATTTACAATTAATGAATGATTTTTAGGCCACACTCTTTATTTGCATGCCACGCCATTAAATTAATATAGATCCCCTAAGCCTGGTGTTTACTACTGTGTATAATCTACCCCCTAACACTGCCCCTCCAACAGTATAATACTTCACAACTGCCCCCATGCAGTATAATGCCCCACAGTTGCCCTCCACATGGTTGCCCTCCACGCAGTATAATGCCCCAATAGTGCCTAATAAAAATAAAACCAAAGCAGAAAATTACCACAGCACTGGACCACAAGTGGGTGCACGCCTCAATAGGACCGGATCCGTGGTCGCCAATATCAGATAGACAAAATAGACGAGGAGACAGCACTTCCAAAATATGTCAGCTTTTTAATCACCCGTGCGACGTTTCAGTCCAGCAGGAGAAAAGTCCTGCTGGACTGAAACGTCGCACGGGTGATTAAAAAGCTGACATATTTTGGAAGTGCTGTCTCCTCGTCTAATAAAAATAAAACACATACTTGCCTTACCCTGTTCCAACGACGAGTGGAGAGAGATCCCTCTGCCCCTCCAGTCTGCGTGGCTCGGCACGCATATTTTCAGATTCCGCTGGACTTCTGCCATATACCGGCACTTCAGGCATCCTATTCCACAGTGTCCTCAATGCCCGCCCCATTTACTTTTTCTTTCGCCTCAATGTCTGCCCCATTTGCTTCTTGTTTACCCTCAATGCACTTGTGCCATGGCGAGTAGACCGTGCCCACCCCACTGGTATATACACAGATGATGGGGCTTATATACAGGGACCCCCATCATCCATGCATATACAATTACGGTGGGCATTGTCTGCTCGCCGTGGCGTGGGCATTGAGGCTAAATAAGAAGTTAACCCCTTAATGACCGGGCCATTTTGCACGTTAATGACCAAGGATTATTTTTGTTTTTTTCACGGTCGCATTCCAAGAGTCGTAACTCTTTTTTTATTCCGTCGACATAGCCGTATAAGGGCTTGTTTTTTGCGGGACGAGTTGTATTTTGTAATTGTACCATTTTTAGATGCTTATAACATATTGATTAACTTTTATTAACTTTATTTTAGGAGAGAATTGAAAATAAGCAGCTATTCCAGCATTAATTTTCACGTTATAAATTTACGCCGTTTACTATGCAGCGTAAATAACATGTTAACTTTATTCTATGGGTCGGCACGATTACAGGGATACCAAATATGTAAAGGTTTTATGTTTTTTCTACGTTTGCACAATAAAAACCCTTTTAGAAAAAAATTACTTGTTTTTGCATCGCCGCATTCCAAGAGGCGTAACGTTTTTATTTTTCCGTCGATGTGGCCGTATGTGGGCTTGATTTTTGCGGGACAATGTGTAGTTTTTATTAGTACTATTTTGGGGTACATAGGACTTATAGATTAACTTTTATTTTATTTTTTATGGGGGGAATGGGAGAAAAGAGAGAATTTTGACGTTGTTTTTTGCGTTTTCTTTGGACGCCGTTCATCCGGCGGTTTAATTAATATGTTCATTTTATTGGTCAAGTTGTTACGAACGCGGGGATACCATATATGTGTATGTGTGATTTGTTTTGACCGTTTTACTAAATCCACTTTTTGGGCCAAAAAAGTAGTTTTATTTGACTTTGACTGTAATTATTTATTTATTTTTTTCACAAACTTTATTTAACTGTTTTACATTTTTTTTTTTTTAGTCCCACCAGGGGACTTCACTATGCGATGTGCCGATCGCATATATAATGCTTTGGTATACTTCGTATACCAAAGCATTATTGCCTGTCAGTGTAAAACTGACAGGCAATCTGTTAGGTCATGCCTCCGGCATCGCCTAACAGGCAGATGCTGAAGGCAGACCTGGGGGTCTTTGTTAGACCCCCGGCTGTCATGGAAACCCGACGGCGACCCGCGATTTGTTTGCAGGGGCGCCGATCGGGTGACAGAGGGAGCTCCCCCCTCTGTCAAACACATTAAATGCCGCTGTCACTATTGACAGCGGCATTTAATGGGTTAAACTGCCGGAATCGGCGCGCGCTTCGATTCCGGCAGTTGCAGCAGGAGCCAGGCTGTGTATAACAGCCGTGCTCCTGCCGCTGATCGCGTGGGTACAGTCTCAGTACCCGCGCCATCACAGGACGGATATATCCGTCGTCCTGCGCGAACTAGCAGCTGCTGAGGACGGATATATCCGTCCTTCGGCGTTAAGGAGTTAATGGGGTGAGCATTGAGGCGGAAAAAAGTAAGTGGGGCAGGCATGGAAGACACCGTGGACAAATAGGATGCCTGAAACGCCGGTATATGGCAGAAGTTCAGCAGAGCTTAAAAATATGGGTACATAGCCGATCGCAAAGCGGCACAGACAGGTGTAATGATGTCACTGCCTTGCGCCGGTCTACACCAAGCTGTGAGCGGCCGGCGTTACATATTGAATAGTAGAGCAGGGAACTGACCGCTCCCTGCTCTACCATAGGATTTAAGTGTATCTGCGTCCTGAGGACGCAGATACAGTTGAAACTAGAAAAAAAACTAAATGTGTAAGATGTCGGTTATCTGCACTGAACTTCGGTTTTATTCATACATTTTTTTCGATTTTAATTGTTCAGTCCTAGGTGTAGCTCATATGGCCCCTACTTCAGACATTTTATTGAGCCTTGGTATCTTAATTTCATTCTCCGAGCTCTTCAGGTGACTCCTTTTGAGAGACCTCTCGCTGCCTCTCTTTTCCTAGATGGTAGCTTGTCTTGCAAGTCACTTTTCCATAAAACCTGTCCGGTCTTTTCTACCGACGGTAGTCTCTGCCTGCCATATTATTGAAGAGATTTCTCATCCAACGGAGTGGGCTTTACATTGCTGTGATTTGGTGAGACCAATCCAAGCCTACTGTATCTTGCTGTGACGGTCGTTTTGGCATTCCAAATCTCTTTTGTTATTCCTAAAGGGCCACGCAAGGCCATGATTTCGTGTTGGCTCTTGTCTGTAATTGTAATAAACTTTCGGTCCAAGGCTGCAGTTCCTCCACTTCGGGTTACTGCCCAGTCTGTAAGGACTGTTGGTGCCTCCTAGGCAGTCGGGCATAAAATATCCGTTGCTTAGGTCTGCAAGGCTGCTATCTGGGCTTCGGTGAACACCTTTGCGAAGTGTTTTTACCAGCTGGTCTGGGTTTCAGAGTGTTGCAGGCAGCGGTGTTAGGCGTATCCCATGGCTATATTTAAAAAAAATAATTTCTACCCTCTGTGACTGCTTTAGGACGTCCCATGGTGCTATGCCCCCCAATTATTTACAAGAAAATGTGATTTTTGTGTTCTCTGTAAAATCGTATTTCTCGTTGAATACATTGGGGGATACAGATTCCACCCTCTTATTTTTTTTTTTTTTTAATCTAGGCCAGAACCTGTAGTTTTGTTCTAGTTTCTCCCGGAACCGTGGACATGTTTGTATTTTTCCTACTGCTTTTGTATAAACTGAATAAGCCCGTGTCTGGGAAGGGTATGGCCTGCCTGGACGGAGCCAAGACTTTCCTACCTAGTATTACCTTCTAGTGGCAGGAGCATAAACCCATGGTGCTGTGTCTCCCAATGAATTCAATGAGTAATAGATTTCACAGTGAGTACAAAAATCGTGTTATCCTTTTATCCATCATCTATAAAGCTGACTGGTGTCCGATTTTATAAAGTATTCCGGATTAACAGTTAGGGCTTATTCAGACGAACGTATAATACGTCCGTGCAACGCGCGTGATTTTCACGCGCCTAGCACGGACCTATGTTAGTCAATGGGGCCGTTCAGACAGTCCGTGATTTTCATGCAGCGTGTGTCCGCTGCGTAAAACACACGACGTCCTATATTTGTGCGTTTTTCGCGCATCACGCACCCATTGAAGTGAATGGGTGCGTGAAAATCACGCGCAGCACACGGACACACTTCCGTGTGACGCATGTGATTCGCGCAACAGCAGTAAAAACTGAATGAAAACAGAAAAGCACCACGTGCTTTTCTGTTTACAACCATCCAAACAGAGTGTCATAATGATGGCGGCTGCGCGAAAGCCACGCATCATACTCTGCTGACACACGGAGCTGTTGTGGACCTTTTGCGCGATCAAAACTCACACGCTCGTGTAAATCCGGCCTTAGGCATAGAAAAGTTCCCACTAAACTTCTATGCCAAAACATCAACTTACTTGGATGGTTAACTCTACATAGACCTACCACCTTGAAAGGTGCAGTATAGTAGTAGTCAGTATTTTGGAGAAGTGGTTTCTGAGTTCAAGAGGACTTGGCATTCAGTGAAAAGCTGGCTTTGCTAATTTTATTTTATTTTTTTAAAGGTTTGCTGTAATTCGTCGTCTGTTTTTTTTGGTTTTTTTTGCAGGGGGAAAGCTGGAATATCTACATAACATGTTACATAAGTGTCATTAAGATGGTAGAATGTAATCTTCATTTTGCGTTTTGAAAAGTACAAATATTTAGGGTTCGCTGCAGTTCTCAAAACGTCCTAATCCAGTGTTTTGTTTTGTTTTTGGTGGTTGTTGTGGTTTTTACACCATTGACAACAGTGGGGGGAGTAAAGTTTTTACATGCGGCACCACCATTATGGGTTTTTCACAGAAGCAGTTCCAGGATAATTATATTGCACTGTACATTTAGCTAAAAACATGTACTAACAAGTAGGGGTGTCACAATACCAGAATTTGGACTTCGATACCGATACTTCGTGTAGTGTTGCGATACTCGATAATAAAACGATACTTTTGCCAACCATAATAATACAAAATAAAAAAAGTTCTTCCATTTTCTGATGTGAGGCGCGTGGTGTGATGAATTTTGAACCTCCACATGCCTTACAATTAATAGTAATTAACCACATCAAGTTTCTCAGTCATAATGGACAACATTGGGTTAATGTGTGAGGTATATGATGATAATTACTATTAATGTGAGGTACATGGAGGGTCGAAATGTATAATACCTCGTGCTTCACATTAATAAGCGAAAGAAAGCTGTTTTTTCTTTTATAACAGCGTAAACATGACGCTATAAATGTGTTACTACGGTCGCGACGATGCCGAATGCGTATATTTTATGTATTGAGACTTATTTTAACCCCTTAAAGAGGCTCTGTCACCACATAAGTGGCCTATATTGTACATTATGTGATCGGCGCTATAATGTAGATTACAGCAGTGTTTTATATTTAGAAAAACGATCATTTTTGAGTTATGACCTATATTAGCTTTATGCTAATGAGTTTCTTAATGAACAACTGGGCATGTTTTACTTTTTGGCCAAGTGGGCGTCGTACAGAGGAGTGTATGACACTGACCAATCAGCGTCATACACTTCTCATTAATTTACACAGCACATAGCGATATAGCTATATCGCTATGTGCAGCCGCATAAACACACTATAACGTTACTGCAGTGTCCTGACAATGAATATACATTACCTCCAGCCAGGACGTGATGTTTATTCAGAATCCTGACACTTCGCTAATACAATCCCGACACTACAGCACAGGAAGCGTAATCTCGCGAGATTACGCTGTAAACTGTCATTTCAAACGAGATTACGCTTGCTGTGCTGTAGTGTCGGGATTGTATTAGCGAAGTGTCAGGATTCTGAATACACATCACGTCCTGGCTGGAGGTAATGTATATTTATTGTCAGGACACTGCAGTAACGTTATAGTGTGTTTATGTGGCTGCACATAGCAATATATCTATATCGCTATGTGCTGTGAAAATGAATGGGGAGAAGTGTATGACGCTGATTGGTCACTGATTGGTCAGCGTCGTACACTCCTCTGTACAACTCCCACTTGGCCATACAGTAAAACACGCCCAGTTGTTCATTAAGAAACTCATTAGCATACATCTAATATAGGTCATAACTCCGTCAAAAATGATTGTTTTTCTAAATAAAAAAAACTGCTGTAATCTAAATTACAGCGCCGATCACATCATGTACAATATAGGGCACTTATAATGTGGTGACAGAGCCTCTTTAACCCCTTAAGGACGCAGCCTAGTTTGGGCCTTAAGGCTCAGAGCCCATTTTTCAAATCTGACATATTTCACTTTATGTGGTAATAACGTCGGAATGCTTAAACCTATCCAAGCGATTCTGAGATTGTTTTCTCGTGACACTTTGGGATTCATGTTCGTGGTAAAATTTGGTCGATATATTCAGTGTTTATTGGTGAAAAATTGCAAAATTTAGAGAAAATTTTGAAAAAATTGCATTTTTCAGAATTTAAATGCATCTGCTTGTAAAACAGACGGTTATACCACCCAAAATAGTTACTAGTTCACATTTCCCATATGTCTACTTTAGATTGGCATCGTTTTTTTAACATTCTTTTATTTTTCTTGGACGTTACAAGGCTTAGAACATAAACAGCAATTTCTCATATTTTTAAGAAAATTTCAAAAGCCTTTTTTTTAAGGTACCTCTTGAGTTCTGAAGTGGCTTTGAGGGGCCTATGTATTAGAAACCCCCATAAAACACCCCATTTTAAAAACTAGACCCCTCAAAGTATTCAAAACAGCATTTAGAAAGTTTTTTAACCCTTCAGGCATTTCACAGGAATTAAAGCAATGTGGAGGTGAAATTTGCAAATTTCATTTTTCTTGCTGAATTTCAATATTATTCCATTTTTTTCTGTAACACAGAAGATTTTACCAGAGAAATACTACTAAATATGTATTGTCCAGATTCTGCAGTTTTTAGAAATGTCCCACATGTGGCTCTAGTGCGCTCGTGGAATAAAACACAAGCCTCAGAAACAAAGGAGCACCTAGTGCATTTTGAGGCCTCTTTTTTATTAGAATATATTTTAGGCAGCATGCCAGGTTTGAAGAGGTGTTGAGGTATGAAAGCAATGGAAACCCACCAGAAGTGACCCCATTTTGGAAACTAGACCCCTCAAGGAATTCATTTATGGTTGTTGTTATCATTTTGACCACACCGTTTTTTCACAGCACCTATTTGAATTGGGCTGTGAATTAAAAAAATGATATTTTTTTCCATTAAGATGTAATTTTTGTTCAAAATTTCTTATTTTCACAAGGAATAAAACACCCCATTTTGTTGCCCAATTTGTCCTGAGTGCGGCAATACCCCATTTGTGGTGATAAACTGATGTTTGGGCCCATGGCAGGACTCAGAAGGAAAGGACCACCATTTGGCCTACTGGAGCTTTTCTTGTGCTAAGTCATGTATGCAGAAGCCCCTGAGGTACCAGTACAGTTAAAACCCCCGAGAAGTGACCCCATTTTAAAAACTACACCCCTTAAGACATTCATCTAGTGGTGTAGTGAGCATTTTGACCCCACAGTTATTGTGTAAAAGGTAATGCGCAGCAGATGGTGCAAAGTGAGATTTGCAATTTCCTATGCATATATGCCATTTCAGTGTCTGATATATTGTGCCCAGCATGTGCCACTGGAGACATACACCCCATAAATTGTAATGTGGGTTCTCCCGGGTACGGCAATACCCTACATGTGGCTGTTATTAGCTGCCTGGGCACACGACAGGGCTCAGAAGGGAAGGACCACCATTTAGCCTACTGGAGCTTTTCTGGTGCTAAGTCATGTAGGCAGAACCCCTGAGGTACCAGTACAGCTGAAACCCCCGAGAAGTGACCCCATTTTAAAAACTACACCCCTTAAGACATTCATCTAGTGGTGTAGTGAGCATTTTGACCCCACAGTTATTGTGTAAAAGGTAATGCGCAGCAGATGGTGCAAAGTGAGATTTGCAATTTCCTATGCATATATGCCATTTCAGTGTCTGATATATTGTGCCCAGCATGTGCCACTGGAGACATACACCCCATAAATTGTAATGTGGGTTCTCCCGGGTACGGCAATACCCTACATGTGGCTGTTATTAGCTGCCTGGGCACACGACAGGGCTCAGAAGGGAAGGACCACCATTTAGCCTACTGGAGCTTTTCTGGTGCTAAGTCATGTAGGCAGAACCCCTGAGGTACCAGTACAGTTGAAACCCCCGAGAAGTGACCCCATTTTAAAAACTACACCCCTTAAGACATTCATCTAGTGGTGTAGTGAGCATTTTGACCCCACAGTTATTGTGTAAAAGGTAATGCGCAGCAGATGGTGCAAAGTGAGATTTGCAATTTCCTATGCATATATGCCATTTCAGTGTCTGATATATTGTGCCCAGCATGTGCCACTGGAGACATACACCCCATAAATTGTAATGTGGGTTCTCCCGGGTACGGCAATACCCTACATGTGGCTGTTATTAGCTGCCTGGGCACACGACAGGGCTCAGAAGGGAAGGACCACCATTTAGCCTACTGGAGCTTTTCTGGTGCTAAGTCATGTAGGCAGAACCCCTGAGGTACCAGTACAGTTGAAACCCCCGAGAAGTGACCCCATTTTAAAAACTACACCCCTTAAGACATTCATCTAGTGGTGTAGTGAGCATTTTGACCCCACAGTTATTGTGTAAAAGGTAATGCGCAGCAGATGGTGCAAAGTGAGATTTGCAATTTCCTATGCATATATGCCATTTCAGTGTCTGATATATTGTGCCCAGCATGTGCCACTGGAGACATACACCCCATAAATTGTAATGTGGGTTCTCCCGGGTACGGCAATACCCTACATGTGGCTGTTATTAGCTGCCTGGGCACACGACAGGGCTCAGAAGGGAAGGACCACCATTTAGCCTACTGGAGCTTTTCTGGTGCTAAGTCATGTAGGCAGAACCCCTGAGGTACCAGTACAGTTGAAACCCCCGAGAAGTGACCCCATTTTAAAAACTACACCCCTTAAGACATTCATCTAGTGGTGTAGTGAGCATTTTGACCCCACAGTTATTGTGTAAAAGGTAATGCGCAGCAGATGGTGCAAAGTGAGATTTGCAATTTCCTATGCATATATGCCATTTCAGTGTCTGATATATTGTGCCCAGCATGTGCCACTGGAGACATACACCCCATAAATTGTAATGTGGGTTCTCCCGGGTACGGGAATACCCTACATGTGGCTGTTATTAGCTGCCTGGGCACACGACAGGGCTCAGAAGGGAAGGACCACCATTTAGCCTACTGGAGCTTTTCTGGTGCTAAGTCATGTAGGCAGAACCCCTGAGGTACCAGTACAGTTGAAACCCCCGAGAAGTGACCCCATTTTAAAAACTACACCCCTTAAGACATTCATCTAGTGGTGTAGTGAGCATTTTGACCCCACAGTTATTGTGTAAAAGGTAATGCGCAGCAGATGGTGCAAAGTGAGATTTGCAATTTCCTATGCATATATGCCATTTCAGTGTCTGATATATTGTGCCCAGCATGTGCCACTGGAGACATACACCCCATAAATTGTAATGTGGGTTCTCCCGGGTACGGCAATACCCTACATGTGGCTGTTATTAGCTGCCTGGGCACACGACAGGGCTCAGAAGGGAAGGACCACCATTTAGCCTACTGGAGCTTTTCTGGTGCTAAGTCATGTAGGCAGAACCCCTGAGGTACCAGTACAGTTGAAACCCCCGAGAAGTGACCCCATTTTAAAAACTACACCCCTTAAGACATTCATCTAGAGTGTAGTGAGCATTTTGACCCAACAGTTATTGTGTAAAAGGTAATGCGCAGTAGATGGTGCAAAGTGAGATTTGCAATTTCCTATACATATATGCCATTTCAGTGTCCGATATATTGTGCCCAGCATGTGCCACCGGAGACATACACCCCATAAATTGTAATGTGGGTTCTCCCGGGTACGGCAATACCCTACATGTGGCTGTTATTTGCTGCTTGGGCACATGGCAGGGCTCAAAAGGGAAAGATGAGGGGGATAAGCTGTGCGGAGTGCATCAGGGTAAATTAAAAATCAAGGGATGTATGGTAAATTTTAAAACAATCTTTCATACAGAGCCCTGGTTTTTCGGGACACGTGTCGCATTGGTATGTTGTGTCCTTCCTTATCCCCCTCTTATAGCACACTTTGCACCTCTTTTGACTTTTTCCCTTCTTGCCAGTTTGGGGAACTTCTCCTGGAAAGTGTTGCCCTGGTACGATGCGTGTGGCCTCGCTTCCAGAAGTACTGGGTGCCCCTCCTTCCTGGTCGCCAAAAATTAGGTTCTTTATAACCACCTCTTGAAATTCCAGGAAAGTTCCCCTCTGGCCTGCACATCGACGTAGCACGTACGCATTGTACAATGCCATCTGTATGATGTGCACGGCCAGCTTCTTATACCACACCCTCGATTTCCGCGTAGCGCTGTAGGGCTTCAGGACTTGATCTGACAAGTCCACCCCTCCCATGTACCTATTGTAGTCCAGGATGCAATCTGGTTTGGGGGTCTCTGTACTGGTACCTCGTACAGGTACATGGGTACTGGTGTGGCCATGTATTGTTGTCAATACAAGGACATCTCTCTTGTCCTTGTACTTGACACACAATATGTTGCTACTAGAATGTGCCCTGCTCTCACCCCTTCTGAGTGTTTGCCCAAGCAGTGTTTTAGGGAGGCCTCTAAGATTTTTTCTAGCAGTGCCGCATGCCGCAGTCCTTCTGGAAGCGAGGCACTTGAAGAGCGGGACGCTGGTATAAAAATTATCCAGGTAGAGGTGGTAACCCTGGTCCAGCAGTGGGTGCACCAAATCCCACACAATTTTTGCGTTAATTCCCAGTAAGGGGGGGCATTCTGGGGGCTGAATACTGCTGTCCTTCCCTTCATATATCCTGAATTTATATGTATACCCTGATGCACTCTCGCACAGCTTATACAACTTCACGCCATACCTTGCCCTCTTACTTGGCAGGTATTGGCGGAATTGAAGCCTCCCTTTAAAATGTACCAGGGACTCATCAATGGAAATACACTTCTCGGGGGTGTATGCTTGGGCAAACCGGGCACTGAAATGGTCTAATAGGGGTCTCAGTTTATATAAACGGTCAAAACTGGGGTCATCTCGGGGTGGGCACTGCTCATTATCGGCATAATGTAGGAAGCGAAGTATTGCCTCATAACGCATCCTGGACATGGCCATACGGTACATCGGGGTGTGGTATAGGATGTCCGTGCTCCAGTAGGTCCTAATGGATGGCTTTTTTAGAAGCCCCATGTTCAAGAGCAGTCCCCAGAACTTGCCCAACTCTGCTGCGTTTACAGGAGTCCACCTCTGGGATTGGGCATAAAATGAGTTGGGGTTCTTGGTGATATACTGTTGGGCATATAAATTAGTCTGGGTGACCATTAGCTCTATAAAGTTATCAGTGAAGAAGAACTTGAAAAAGTCCATCTCACTGAACCCTGCCGTGTTAAATTTGATGCCTGGGCTGCCCGTGTACTCAGGGATTTGGGGTTCATAATGGTCTGGTGTGGGTGTCCAAATGGGGTCACTTCGCTCAGGGGTATCACTTGTTGTGGGGTCACTTCTCTCAGGGATTTCTACTATGGTGGTGGTCCTGGGGCGTCTCCTAGGGGGTCCCTCCTCTTCATCGCTGGATGAGGAGGTAGACAAATAAAATACTGTATCGCCATCCGACGAGTCTGTGTCGGAGGCCAGAAATGCATACGCCTCTTCAGCAGTAAATGTCCGTTGGGACATGCTTGTTGTGCGAAGACAAAATTTATATACTGCAAAAAAATAAATCCCTAACTGGGAGCAATAGGATAGCACAACTAGCACAAATGTGTGTTTTGTTTTTAGAGAGCAAGTGGACTTCCCTGACACTAAAGCTAACTAGGGCGAGGGTTCCTAACACTAAACCTAACTAAATTTTATGTGGACTTCCCTAACGCTAAACCTAACTACGGCGACGATTCCCTGACACTAAACCTATCTAGATTATTTCAAGCTTCCCTGACACTAAACCTAACTACGGTGACGGGTGCCTGACACTAAACCTATCTAATTATTCCGAGCTTCCCTGACGCTAAACCTAACTACGGTGATGGATCCCTAACGCTAAGCCTATCTACGGTGACCGATTCCTGACGCTAAATTCCCTGACACTATACCTAACTACGCTTTTTGACGGTTCCCTGACACTAACTAACCCTAATACTAAACTAACCAGTTAAATTTTCAAAATTGGCTAAACTAACTATTTTTTTTTGTTTCTTTTTTTTCTTTTTATATTTTTTTTTTGTTTTATGTTTTATATAGAAAAAAATGAAAAAAAAATCCCCAGGGACCAAGAAATGTGGTCCTGAAGACTGAAAAGTGGTCAGTGATAGGAGATCACTGACCAAAAAACGTGGGTAGAACTCAAAGAGGAAGGGAACAGGAGTGGGTAGTGAATGGGGTGGTGGGAAGCAAAAAAAACGTTGTTTTAGAAACTTTTTTTCACTTTTTTTCACTTCTTTTCTCTCTGACTCTCTGCTCACAACCGATCTCAACGCCTCGCTAACTCCAACAGGGCGTTCAGGGCGGTTGCAGCAGGATGTGAGGTCAGAGAGAGGAAGTGACGAGAATGATCGCTGCTATTGGCTAGTTACTCACTGACTAGCCAATAGCGGCGATCGGCGAGGCGGGACCATAGTAAATGGTCCCGGCCCATTATGCTGTGATAGCATGCTGTCAGAAACAGCAGCTATCACAGCTCAGGAACGCCGGGCTCGAGCACTGCTGTGCTGAATGAGACCGATCGCTGCTATTGGCTAGTTACTCACTGACTAGCCAATAGCGGCGATCGGCGAGGCGGGACCATAGTAAATGGTCCCGGCCCATTATGCTGTGATAGCATGCTGTCAGAAACAGCAGCTATCACAGCTCAGGAACGCCGGGCTCGAGCACTGCTGTGCTGAATGAGACCGATCGCTGCTATTGGCTAGTTACTCACTGACTAGCCAATAGCGGCGATCGGCGAGGCGGGACCATAGCAAATGGTCCCGTCCCATTATGCCGTGATAGCCTGCTGTCAGAAACAGCAGCTATCACAGCGCATGAACGCGCCGGGCGCGCGCACCGCTGTTCTAACTGCAAGACGTACTATTACGGCATGGAGCGCGAACGATAGAGCTGCCATGACGTAATAGTACGTCAAGGAGCGGGAAGGGGCTAATACTAAACTAACCAGTTAAATTTTCAAAATTGGCTAAACTAACTATTTTTTTTTGTTTCTTTTTTTTCTTTTTATATTTTTTTTTTTGTTTTATGTTTTATATAGAAAAAAATGAAAAAAAAATCCCCAGGGACCAAGAAATGTGGTCCTGAAGACTGAAAAGTGGTCAGTGATAGGAGATCACTGACCAAAAAACGTGGGTAGAACTCAAAGAGGAAGGGAACAGGAGTGGGTAGTGGATGGGGTGGTGGGAAGCAAAAAAAACGTTGTTTTAGAAACTTTTTTTCACTTTTTTTCACTTCTTTTCTCTCTGACTCTCTGCTCACAACCGATCTCAACGCCTCGCTAACTCCAACAGGGCGTTCAGGGCGGTTGCAGCAGGATGTGAGGTCAGAGAGAGGAAGTGACGAGAATGATCGCTGCTATTGGCTAGTTACTCACTGACTAGCCAATAGCGGCGATCGGCGAGGCGGGACCATAGTAAATGGTCCCGGCCCATTATGCTGTGATAGCATGCTGTCAGAAACAGCAGCTATCACAGCTCAGGAACGCCGGGCTCGAGCACTGCTGTGCTGAATGAGACCGATCGCTGCTATTGGCTAGTTACTCACTGACTAGCCAATAGCGGCGATCGGCGAGGCGGGACCATAGTAAATGGTCCCGTCCCATTATGCCGTGATAGCCTGCTGTCAGAAACAGCAGCTATCACAGCGCATGAACGCGCCGGGCGCGCGCACCGCTGTTCTAACTGCAAGACGTACTATTACGGCATGGAGCGCGAACGATAGAGCTGCCATGACGTAATAGTACGTCAAGGAGCGGGAAGGGGCTAATACTAAACTAACCAGTTAAATTTTCAAAATTGGCTAAACTAACTATTTTTTTTTGTTTCTTTTTTTTCTTTTTATATTTTTTTTTTTGTTTTATGTTTTATATAGAAAAAAATGAAAAAAAAATCCCCAGGGACCAAGAAATGTGGTCCTGAAGACTGAAAAGTGGTCAGTGATAGGAGATCACTGACCAAAAAACGTGGGTAGAACTCAAAGAGGAAGGGAACAGGAGTGGGTAGTGGATGGGGTGGTGGGAAGCAAAAAAAACGTTGTTTTAGAAACTTTTTTTCACTTTTTTTCACTTCTTTTCTCTCTGACTCTCTGCTCACAACCGATCTCAACGCCTCGCTAACTCCAACAGGGCGTTCAGGGCGGTTGCAGCAGGATGTGAGGTCAGAGAGAGGAAGTGACGAGAATGATCGCTGCTATTGGCTAGTTACTCACTGACTAGCCAATAGCGGCGATCGGCGAGGCGGGACCATAGTAAATGGTCCCGGCCCATTATGCTGTGATAGCATGCTGTCAGAAACAGCAGCTATCACAGCTCAGGAACGCCGGGCTCGAGCACTGCTGTGCTGAATGAGACCGATCGCTGCTATTGGCTAGTTACTCACTGACTAGCCAATAGCGGCGATCGGCGAGGCGGGACCATAGTAAATGGTCCCGTCCCATTATGCCGTGATAGCCTGCTGTCAGAAACAGCAGCTATCACAGCGCATGAACGCGCCGGGCGCGCGCACCGCTGTTCTAACTGCAAGACGTACTATTACGGCATGGAGCGCGAACGATAGAGCTGCCATGACGTAATAGTACGTCAAGGAGCGGGAAGGGGCTAAGGACCTATGACGAAAATACACATCATGGAGCAGGGGGGTGAGGTTTGGAGCGGGCTCACGTACTGACACGCTTCTCTAACAGCCAGGAACAGCGATCGTGCTGTTCCAGGCCGTTTAGTTGAATGCCGCGGTCCAGAACAACCTCGGCATTTAAACAGTTAGATGGGGCAGGCCCCTCCGACAGCCCAATGACCCCCCCCCCACAGCGCGATCGGGTTGTGCCGATGGTTGTCATGGCAGCGCGGGGGCCTAATAAAGGCCCCCAGGACTGCCTTCTGTCTGCCTCTGCTTAGGCATGCCTCCAGCATGGCTTAGCAGAAGCCTGTAAAAATGACACTATACTGCAATACATTTGTATTGCAGTGTATTGTACCAGCAATCTAACGATCGCTGGTTCAAGTTCTCTAGGGGGACTAATAAAATGTGTAAAAAAACAAACAAATGTTAAAAGTTCAAAAACGCCCCTTTTCCCATTTTTCCTCAAGCAAAAAGTAAAAATAAAATTAAAAAAATTGGTATCGCCGCGTCCGTAAAAGTCTGAACTATTATAATATACCATTAATTAACTCGCACGGTGAATGGCGTATTAAAAAATAAATTAAAACACCCAAATCTTTTTTTGGTCACCTTAGCGCTGAAAAAAAATGAACTAAAAAGTGATCAAAAAATCGTATGTACCAATAAAAAGTACAGCTCGTCCCGCAAAAAATAAGCCCTCACACCGCTCAATCGACAGAAAAATAAAAAAAAGTTATGGCTCTCAGAATGTGGTGAAACAGAACAACTTTTTTTGTTAAAGGGAATGTGTTGTCAGCAAAACATGTTTTTTTTTTTTTTTTAGTTAAACAATTAGTGTGTAGGTGATTAAACATTGTTCTAATTTTTTTATTTTTTTTCACGAGTCAGGAAATATTATCAATTGGATTCTAATTTATTATAATTCCCATTGCTGGTCACTAGATGGAGCCATTCCCAAAATTGCAGCATTGCATGTGGTAAAGCAACCACATTGCTTTATGCTGCAAAATTGGGTAAAAAGCCCTCGCTCTAGTGAGCTCTCAGCATCCCCCCCTCCTTTATCCTGGCTAGTGCCGGGAGAAACGAGGGGTTTGAACGGTCTAACCTCCTACACTGTGTGTCGCCATTTTTTGAGCTAACACAGTGTAGAAGGTTTACATACAGTAGTAAACACACACAAACACGAACATACATAGAAATCTCTTACCTGCTCCTGCCGCCGCGGCTCCCTCCGGCCCGTCCGCTCCGTCTGCTGCCGCTGGTCCAAGTGCACAAGTCCGGAAGCCGCGACCGGAAGTAGTAATCTTACTGTCCGGCCGCGACTTCCGGTCCACAGGAAAATGGCGCCGGACGGCGCGCATTTCAAATTGAACTGTGTGGGAGCGGCGCATGCGCCGTTCCCACACAGCGGCGTACATGTTAGTGGATGGAACGGGCCCCGTTCGCAGTCCCTATGGGACTGGAGCTGCCATATTCCATGTCTGTATGTGTCGTTAATCGACACATACAGAAATGGAAAAAAAAAATGGCAGCCCCCATAGGGAAGAAAAAGTGTAAAAATAAGAAAAAGTAACACACAAACACACAAATTAATCCAAACGTTTTTAATAAAGCACTAACATCTTTAACATATTAAAAAAAAATTTGTGGTAACACTGTTCCTTTGAAGAGGCTCTGTCACCAGATTATAAGTGCCCTATCTCCTACATAATCTGATTGGCGCTGTAATGTAGATAACAGCAGTGGTTTTTATTTTGAAAAACAATCATTTGTGAGCAAGTTATGAGCTAGTTTAGATTTATGCTAATGAGTTTCTCAATGGACAACTGGGCGTGTTTTTCCTTATACCAACTGGATGTTGTACAGAGGAGTGTATGACGCTGACCAATCAGTGACTAATCAGTGTCCTGCACTTCTCATTGTTCCAGCCCAGCATGATCCACAGCAGTGTGATTGTGCAGTGAAAGAAGCTGGGCTGGAACAATGAGAAGTGCAGGACACTGATTAGTCACTGATTGGTCAGCGTCATACACTCCTCTGTACAACATCCAGTTGGTATAAGGAAAAACACGCCCAGTTGTCCATTGAGAAACTCATTAGCATAAATCTAAACTAGCTCATAACTTGCTCACAAATGATTGTTTTTCAAAATAAAAACCACTGCTGTTATCTACATTCCAGCGCCAATCAGATTATGTAGGAGATAGGGCACTTATAATCTGGTGACAGAGCCTCTTTAACAAATTGTTTTTTTCTTTGTAAAAGTAGTAAAATATTAAAAAAGCAATATAAATTTGGTATCAATCGTATTGAGACGCATAATAAAGTTCAGTTGTCTTTTTTACCGCATGGTGAAAGCTGTAAAAACAAAACCCAACAAACAATGGAGGAAGTTAGTTTTTTTTTTCCCCAAATTCCACCCCACAAATATAATTTTTTCCATTTCCCAGTACATTATATGGTACTTTAAATGGTGCAAATCGAAGCTACAGCTCCTCCTGCAAAAAATAAGCTGTGTGTGTATTTTTTTTATTTAACGTTACTTTATTTTTTACTTTTAAACTTCAATGTACTGGCATATAGCTACTGACATTAAGTGCGCGCGCGGTCAGCATGAGGTGATGTGGCCAGCGCTGCACTAATGATCGGCGGCGCAGGCACTGAACAAGGGTGTGTTTTGCAGTGCGCCCGCCATGTTCTGTCTTCAGTGCCAGCGCTGATTAGTGCAGCGCTGGTTGCATCACATCGCGCTGACCGTGCGTGCACTTGTCAGGAGCGGGGTAATGACTACCACAGGGTTGTTAAAGACTTGTTCTTCCTTGCGCAACGTGTGAAAAAATTGATGAAAGGGAGTACAAAGGGAATTCATGTTTAATTCTACCTTTTCATGTTGAAAATGTTTTCCTAACTACAGGCTGCATGTCATAGAGCAGGATGAGCTGAGCAGTTTGATATAGTTATTTTATTGATTTTAATCCCAATCTCCCTGGGTTTAAATTTGGGAGGAGGCAAATGTCCTACTCTATAAGTGACTGCTATCCATGTATGCATGCTTGCACAAGGAAGGCTGTCAATCATTGAATGAGACCGCCCACTGGACTCCTACACCAGAATGAGCAGGGATTAAAATGAATAAATTATAAATCCTATTCCATCTTTTTCCATAAAGCTATATATCAATCTGCTCCGCTCCTCCTGCAGATGCACAATAATCTAATGAATTAGAGGAGTGCGTGATATCTGTAACTTGGTGCAACTATAGGCATCTCCTCCATACTGGGCCGTATGTGTATGTTCTAAAATAATTTGTTTAGAACTTTTTCTATTTTTTTGTAGAATTATCAAGGTTGATTAAGTAATAATTTAAGGAGGGCCCTGTTCACATGGAATTCTTAACGGCCAAAATTGACTTCAATGGGAGATGGAGGTGTTTTTTACCGCGAGCAAAAAAATGCTTGCGGGAAAAAGAAGCGGCATGCCCTATCTTGAGGCGTTTTCCGCCTCAAAAACCCCATTGAAATCAAGGGGAGAATGAAATAAACGCGGTTTGTTTGTTTTTTGCCGCGATTTTTGAAGTTTTTTTGGCAAAAAAACGCTTGCGGTTATCCCATCTCTCTGTTGAAGTGAGAGCTCAAAAAAACACGTCAAAACAACTTAAAAAAAAAACTGAGCTTTGCCTGCAGAAAAAGCTCCGTGTGAATATACCCTAAATGTGCAATATGTACAATAATGTGTGGACTGTGTGTAACGAAACAAATAGTTCACATTTGGCTAAAACCGTTTCTATGAACAAATATCTAGTTAGCTATGCGGTATAATGTCCCAATTGTATTTCTTTTTTTGCAGATATTGTACGTGGACTATGGATTTAATGAAGTTGTGGATTGCACCAGAGTTTGTCGGCTAAGCAAACCGTTTTACACTCTTCCATTCCAGGCTTTGAAATGTAGACTAGCAGGTACAGTCTTCTTTTTTTTTTTTTTTCTTTTTTTCTTTCCTTTCTTTCTTATTAGGGTGCGTTCACATATGTCAGTTTTTTTAGTCCCTCAAGTGATTACAACTGATGCAAAAATGTATCCGTTGCCATCAGGCTTTTTCACGATTTTTATTACAAAACCATCAGTTGTCGTTAGTGGTCATCAGTTTTTGCCATCCGTTTTTACCAAAAAGGTCTACCAAAAATGTGGTCTAGGCTCTGAAAATGTGCCAATTTCATAAGAGTGGCGCATAGTCTGTGATGGATTAGATACTTGTTGTGTACCATGTCAGGGCTCTCCTTCTCTGCTCCAGCCTTGGCGCTACACTGAAGTCTGACACACATTGTAATGTCACATGTGTCTTATTCAGTGCAGCGCCAAGGCTGATGCTAAGGCCTTATTCACACGACAGTGAAAAACGGCCATGTGATGGCCGTCCTTTTAACGGCTTTCACATGGCCGTTTTCAGAACAATGATATTCTATGGGTGCATTCACACGGCCGTTTTTTTAACGGCCCGTGAATAATGGCCGTCAAAAAATAGGACATGTCCTATTTTTGGCCGTTTTAACGGCGTGACGGCCCCCATAGAAGTCAATGGATCCGTTTTTAACGGCGGTCAATACATGTAACAACCGTTAAAAACGGATCTGTTACATGGGGACTGGCAAGGGAACTACTAGTACCCTTGCTGGCTATCGTTGGCATACTCACGTTTGCGGCGCTTCTTCACGTGTGGTCACTCGTCTTCATGGGTTTGAAGGCGCCTCGATGACGTCATCGCCCCGTCGCGCTGCCTTGCCAGATCCCGTGCAGACGAGTGACCACAAGTGAAGAAGAGGAGAGACGGCGCTGCTCTCGTGAGTATGTGGCACAATCTACAGGGAGGCTGGTGTGGCATCTACAGGCAGGCTGGTGTGGCATCTACAGGGAGGCTGGTGTGGCATCTACAGGGAGGCTGGTGTGGCATCTACAGGGAGGCTGGTGTGGCATCTACAGGGAGGCTGGTGTGGCATCTACAGGGAGGCTGGTGTGGCATCTACAGGGAGGCTGGTGTGGCATCTACAGGGAGGCTGGTGTGGCATCTACAGGGAGGCTGGTGTGGCATCTACAGGGAGGCTGGTGTGGCATCTACAGGGAGGCTGGTGTGGCATCTACAGGGAGGCTGGTGTGGCATCTACAGGGAGGCTGGTGTGGCATCTACAGGGAGGCTGGTGTGGCATCTACAGGGAGGCAGGTGTGGCATCATATACAGGGAGGCGTGTGGCATATACAAGAAGGCTGTGTGGCATCATGTACAGGCAGGCTGGTGTGGCATCATGTACAGAGAGGCTGGTGTGGCATCATGTACAGGGAGGCTGGTGTGGCATCATGTACAGGGAAGCTGGTGTGGCATCATGTACAGGGAGGCTGGTGTGGCATCATGTACAGGGAGGCTGGTGTGGCATCATGTACAGGGAGGCTGGTGTGGCATCATGTACAGGGAGGCTGGTGTGGCATCATGTACAGGGAGGCTGGTGTGGCATCATCTACAGGGAGGCTGGTGTGGCATCATCTACAGGGAGGCTGGTGTGGCATCTACAGGGAGGCAGGTGTGGCATCATCTACAGGGAGGCAGGTGTGGCATCATCTACAGGGAGGCAGGTGTGGCATCATCTACAGGGAGGCAGGTGTGGCATCATCTACAGGCAGGTGTGGCATCATATACAGGGAGGCGTGTGGCATCTACAGGGAGGGGTGTGGCATCATATACAAGAAGGCTGTGTGGCATCATATACAGGGAGGTGTGTGGCATCATATACAGGGAGGTGTGTGGCATCATATACAGGGAGGTGTGTGGCATCATATACAGGGAGGTGTGTGGCATCATATACAGGGAGGTGTGTGGCATCATATACAGGGAGGTGTGTGGCATCATATACAGGGAGGCTGGTGTGGCATCATATACAGGGAGGCTGGTGTGGCATCATATACAGGGAGGCTGGTGTGGCATCATATACAGGGAGGCTGGTGTGGCATCATATACAGGGAGGCGTGTGGCATCATATACAGGGAGGCGTGTGGCATCATATACAGGGAGGCTGTAAATAGTGTCTAGGTGAACATGTGACCTTCCTTTGGTTGTTTTCAGGGGGTTGGGACAAAAAAAGCCTGACCAATGAAATTCATCAGTTTTTTTAACGGCCATGAAAAACTGATGCAAAATGGATGTCAAACGGCCATTAAAAACGGACAGATGGACTTGAAACGGATGAAAATTTAGAGACAAACTGATGCAAAATGGCCATGAAAAACTGACAGTTGATCAGTTTTAAATGGACATTTTTTTTCACTGTCGTGTGAATAAGGCCTAAGAGGGAGCGCCCAGAAGGCAGCTGCTGTGCACTGACCTCCGATCAAATCTTTGAAGCAGCCACTGGAGCCCTGAGAAGAAGCCAAACACTAGCCCTAACTTCAGGGAGTAGATGGTTTTTGGTGCCATTACAGCAACCCAATGGCACCGTGCATCTCCTACCCACCCCAAACCACGCAGGGTTTGGGTGTCAGCTGTTAAAAACCGCTATCTAGGTTTTTGACGGCCGTTTTGCATCCATTCCGTGTTTTTCCGTTTTGCATCCGTTCAGTGTTTTCAGTTTTTGACACATTTTTAAAAACCAATAAATTTCATGTGTAGATAATGAAACCGTGCCCTCTGTAGATAATGCAGTAGTGCCCTCTGTATATAGTGCCACACACCCCCTGTAAATAATACCGCAGCACCCTCTAGACAGTGCCGCACATGCCCCTGGAGATGGCGCCACACATGCCCCTGGAGATGGCGCCACACATGCCCCTGGAGATGGCGCCACACATGCCCCTGGAGATGGCGCCACACATGCCCCTGGAGATGGCGCCACACATGCCCCTGGAGATGGCGCCACACATGCCCCTGGAGATGGCGCCACACATGCCCCTGGAGATGGCGCCACACATGCCCCTGGAGATGGCGCCACACATGCCCCTGGAGATGGCGCCACACATGCCCCTGGAGATGGCGCCACGCATCGCCCCCCTGGAGATGGCGCCACGCATCGCCCCCCTGGAGATGGCGCCACGCATCGCCCCCCCTGGAGATGGCGCCACGCATCGCCCCCCCTGGAGATAGCGCCACGCATCGCCCCCCCTGGAGATGGCGCCACGCATCGCCCCCCCTGGAGATGGCGCCACGCATCGCCCCCCTGGAGATGGCGCCACGCATCGCCCCCTGGAGATGGCGCCACGCATCGCCCCCCCTGGAGATGGCGCCACGCATCGCCCCCCCTGGAGATGGCGCCACGCATCGCCCCCCCTGGAGATGGCGCCACGCATCGCCCCCCCTGGAGATGGCGCCACGCATCGCCCCCCCTGGAGATGGCGCCACGCATCGCCCCCCCTGGAGATGGCGCCACGCATCGCCCCCCCTGGAGATGGCGCCACGCATCGCCCCCCTGGAGATGGCGCCACGCATCGCCCCCCTGGAGATGGCGCCACGCATCGCCCCCCTGGAGATGGCGCCACGCATCGCCCCCTGGAGATGGCGCCACGCATCGCCCCCCTGGAGATGGCGCCACGCATCGCCCCCCTGGAGATGGCGCCACGCATCGCCCCCCCCCCCCGGAGATGGCGCCCCGCATCGCCCCCCCCCCCCCCCGGAGATGGCGCCCCGCATCGCCCCCCCCCCCCGGAGATGGCGCCCCGCATCGCCCCCCCCCCCCGTAGATGGCGCCCCGCATCGCCCCCCCCCCGTAGATGGCGCCCCGCAACGCCCCCCCCCCGTAGATGGCGCCACGCATCGCCCCCCCCCCCCCGTAGATGGCGCCACGCATCGCCCCCACCCCCCCCGTAGATGGCGCCACGCATCGCCCCCACCCCCGTAGATGGCGCCACGCATCGCCCCCACCCCCGTAGATGGCACCACGCATCGCCCCCACCCCCGTAGATGGCGCCACTGAAGCTCCCTCCGTCCAGATTATCGGCAACGGGGATTCCGCTCAATCAGTAGCCACTGACTAGTCAGGGGGTCCTCAGTGAGGGAATCCCCGGCCACAGCGTTGGCAATGCTCTGGCCGGGGATTCCTCTGCTTCACGGCTCCCTCTAGCCTGTCAAGGGCTTCCCCGAGCACAGCACTGTGCCCGGGGTATTCTTGGCAAGCGGAGGAGCTCCCTCCGCTCATCTGCTCTGAACTCATGCTGAAGCAGGGACCTGATCGTTCCCTGCTTCAGTATTCAGTTCAACCGTGTCTGCATCCTTTGGACGCAAACACAGTCGACGGCGGAACATACCCCCCCCCCCCCTGAGCAGCGGGACACCGCCCGGAATCCAGGACGGTCCTGCTGAATCCGGGATGGGTGGTAGTCAGGGGCTCTGGAGCGGAATCCCCGGCAATGCTATGACCGGGGATTCCGCTCCTAGCTCACATCCAACTTCCCGCCGGGTGCTGCCGGAAGGTGGATGCGGCAGCACCCGGCGTACATCCAGCCACCATTAAAATAGATGGGATACGGCGCCGGACATCCCTGGGAGCCAGAACCAAAAAACGCTGCAGGTAACGTTTTTGGATCCGGCTCCCAGGGAGGTACGGCCCCACAACGGATGTCCCCTGTGCCAGAACAGATCTCATAAAAAGCTATTGGATGCGTTCTAGCATCAGTTTTGCCTTGAAATGAATGGGATGCGGTTTTTTGCGTGTTTTCGACTAGGTTTCTGCGTCAAACGTGTCCAAAAAAACTGTGAACTGACCCTAATTTTTATTATGTAGCTTTGACTGTGTGTAGGGGGAGTAGATGTTACGGAGCTCTGTATCAGAAAAATAAACCTTCAAGCCCTATAAAGACATTATAGAATTAATCTATACAGACTTTTAGACCTAGTTACAAAATTGTGTTCAGTTGTGTAGACATTTATTTTTTTGTTTTGGTTAGACCGTTTAGAAAAGAGGACCAAAACAAAGAATTTATTAGTGCCAGTTCGCGGAAACTGTCGGAAAATGCGCCAAAAAACGCCCGACAATGCCTCCCATTGACTTCAATGGGAGGCGGTTTTGTCCCACGAGCGGAAAAACTGTCTCGCCAAAAAAAAGCGACCTGCCCCTTCTTCGGGCGTTTAAGTCTCTGACATCAATGGGAGGCTGAGAAAGCGTATGTTTCGCTGCGTTTTTTTTTGCCTGCGGCGCTCAATGGCCGCGGCAGAAAAACGCGGCAAACTGCGTGCAGACAGATCAAAATCTTCCAGACGCAATTTTGAGGCAGAATTTTCTGCCTGCAATAAACTCAGTGTGGACATAGCCTTATTGTAGGCGCCCTAATTCTAAAAACAAGAAGTGGCTGTAAGGGTATGTTCACACGCTTAAAGAGGCTCTGTCACCAGATTTTCAAACCCCTATCTCCTATTGCAGCAGATCGGCGCTGCAATGTAGAGAACAGTAACGTTTGTTTTTTTTTAAAAACGAGCATTTTTGGCCAAGTTATGACCATTTTTATATTTATGCAAATGAGCCTTTCTTATGTACAACTGGGCGTGTTTAAAGTTATGTCCAAGTGGGCGTGTATTGTGTGTACATCTGGGCGTGTATTGTGTGTGTACATCTGGGCGTGTAGTGTGTGTACATCTGGGCGTGTAGTGTGTGTACATCTGGGCGTGTAGTGTGTGTACATCTGGGCGTGTATTGTGTGTGTACATCTGGGCGTTTTTACTAGCTGGGCGTTGTGAATAGAAGTGTATGATGCTGACGAATCCGCATCATCCACTTCTCCGTTACCACCCAGCTTCTGGCAGTTCACAGACACACAGCGTGTCCTCGCTCATCCGACGCGATGAAGCTCCTGTGGGAGGAAGTGAGTGACGTCACAGCGTGATCTCGCGAGGACACGCTGTGTGTCTGTGAACTGCCAGAAGCAGTGGTAATGAAGAGAAGAGAAGTGGATGATGCTGATTCGTCAGCTAGTAAAACAAGTAAAAACGCCCAGATGTACACACAATACACGCCCAGTTGGACATAACTTTAAACACGCCCAGTTGTACATAAGAAAGGCTCATTTGCATAAATATAAAAATGGTCATAACTTGGCCAAAAATGCTCGTTTTTGAAAAAAACAACGTTACTGTTCTCTACATTGCAGCGCCGATCTGCTGCAATAGGAGATAGGGGTTTGAAAATCTGGTGACAGAGCCTCTTTAACAAAAACCGTCTGAAAATACGGAGCTGATTTCAGAGAAAACGGGCTCTGATTTTCAGGTGTTTTTGAAGCTGAAAATGAAGCTTCTTTTAAGCTAAGTTCACACAGTTTTTTGACGCGGAAACCGCGCCAAAAAACGGCCCGGAAATGCCTCCCACCTCCTTTTTTTTTTTTTTTTTTCTCCCCGCGAGCGGTAAAACTCGTGGGAAAAAGAAGTGACATGCCCTATCTTCGGGCGTTTACGCCTCTGACCTCCCATTGACTTCAATGGGATGCAGAGAAAGCGTATTTCGTTTTGTTTGTCTCTGTTGTGCACAACAGAGACGTACGGAAACCATGGGCACCGGAACAGTCACCATTGAAATCAATGGTGATGGAAACGAAAACCTCCTGGTTTCCGTCGGTGTAAGTTTGTGTCTGTTCAGGGTCCCGTTCTGACGGAAAGCTCAGACGAAACATCAGAAAGGGACCCCAACGCAGATGTGAACGAGGCCTTACTTTTCTTTTATTAGTTTTTTTGTTTTATGAACCTCACAGTATTCTGTATTGCTGCTCTTGTGACATCCTAGTGCCGTGATGTACTGTCTTCTATTTTATTGTATATGTATTGCTTGACTCCGTTGTATGCTTTTGCCACTTTTTTCTTTTTCTTTTTACAGTTCATGTTTATTAAAATTTGAATAAACATTGAAACATAGGTGCACATTCACTTTATCTTTTGGCAGTATCGTTTCCTCATTTCCTGAAACCTTGTCTTTACTATTTAACCTAGTCAAGAAATGGCTTCCATGTTTCTGTAGCAGCATCCACCTTCTCCACTATTTACGGATGCGCATTGCGCTTTGCTTATGTGGGCATTAACATATTTGTAATGTGACCTGTAACTACATTATAATTTCTGCATGTATGTATTTTTAATTTGACAGGTTTGGAATCTTTCTGTGATGACCCACTTCTTGTGAAAGCTGTGGAGGTTAAAGCCTGTGGTAAAATTCTTGTTGTTGAGTATCTTCAGAAGACTGAGAAGCCACTTATTCTACTCTTTGACACATCAGGGGATAAAGATGTAAACATAAATGCGGTCTGTCTTCGGGAGTTATCTGATAATTCTTTGCGTGTACAGATGAAGGTAAGCAACCCAATTTTGCAGCAGTAGTAATGTTCAAGATGAAAGCTTCTTTCACTTGCCAGATTTGAGACAAAAATATTATAAATGGCTCCCTGTTTGAACTACCAACCCTATTTTAGTTGCATCATTATACAAGTTGACCAATTTGTAAGGAAGCAAACCACTGAGTTCTGCATGTTCAAATATCACCTTACTAAGGCAATGACTTGTATGGCAGCTGGATCACTCCTGGTTGCCATACATTTTAAAGGGAATGTGTCGCTAGAATTTTTTTTTTTTTTTTAGTTAAGCAGTTAGTATATAAATGATCACACATGGTTTTAATTTTTTCACAAGTCGGGAAATATAAATTAGATTCTAATTTATAACATTTCCATGTGCTGGTCACTAGAGGGAGCAATTCCCAAAATTGCAGCATTGGCATGTGGTAAAGCAACCTCATTGCTTTATGCTGCAAAATTGGAGAAGACACACTCGCTCTAGTGTCCTCAAACAATCCCCCCTCCTTTATCCTGGCTAGTGCCAGGAGAAAGGAGGGGGTTGAATGTTCGAACCTCCTACACTGTGTGCCGCCATTTTTTTGAGCGAATGCAGTGTAGGAGGATTAGATACAGTGGTAATCACACAGTATAACACGAACATACACACACATCACATACACAAACATAACTTACCTGCTGTCGCCGCCGCTCCTAGTCCTCGCGTTTGAACATATGGCCGGAAGCTGCGACCGGAAGTAGTCGCCTTACTGTCCGGCCGCGGCTTCCGGTCCACATGAAAATGGCGCCGGATGTCGCTCTGCCGAAGACCTTCCTTTTGGTCTGTGTGGGAGCGGCGCATGCCCACAGAGACGGCGTACGCTATAGTGAATGGAACGGCTCCCGTTCGCATTCTCTATGGGGATGTATGTGCCGTATTCCATCTCTGTTTGTGTCATTAATCGACACATACAGAGATGAAAAAAAAATGGCAGCCCCCACAGAGAAGTAAAAGAAAACACACAAAAACACAAATAAATAAAATTTATTTTAATGACATACTAAAAGCAATAACCTATAAAAAAATGTGTGACACCTTCCCCCTTCAAAGGACCGATTGTATGCTGGCTTGGAGGCTTCCTCAGGCAGCAGCAATCTAGTGTTCTTTGGCATAATTTCATTGTGGTTCGCCTACTAGAGCCCTTAGCTAGTATACACTTGTGTTAGTGAGGACTTGCAGCAATTTTATATGCCAAACGTTATCAGGGCCCCATTTTAATTTTATTAAAGTGTACCGCTCAGTATGTTATGCCTATACAGTGGCATATGTTGCAGCCTTTTGTCGGAGGTATGCGTCAGGAGATCCTACTAATGTACACCTCCGACGTAGAGCTGTACTGTGATTTGAATAGAGCCTTGCTCAAGGATTTGTTCACTCTAATGAGTATTTATTATCCATAATTTGCAACCCGATGTTAAAATGAGTTTTATACATAGACATTACTTTTGAAAATCAACCAATTTTGCCTCTTATTTTTTTTTTTTTTTTTTTCAGGTGAATGCTTCATACACAAATGTGATTGTGACCAACGTTTGTTCTAATGGTACCTTGTTTTGTCAGGTCCCTTCAAAGGGTTTGACTAAACTAAGCGAGATACTGCATAAAATTGAAGCTGAATTCGATTCAAAGGTATGCCTAAAAGTTGTGAGCTGTTATGGTGACAAATGCAAAAAATTTCAGCCGCCAAATGACAAAGGCCGAAATCATGGTCGAGTTAGAATAGTTTAAAATGAAGAGGATAATGTTTTACCTGAATGTTGCTTTGTACATTGATCAGCGTTAGTAAATGCTTTTTTAAAAATGTTTTCCTTATTTTTTCAGACTGTTCCTTCTGATTTATTTGTATCCGTTCCATTCTGTGGAAAAATATGCTTGCTCTACAACAAGGGTAAATGGGCACGTGTGGAGGTAAGGGCTCTAATTTCATACATATATATATATATATATATATATATAACACGTATGCATGCAAGATTAAAGTAGTGTAGCGTAGGATGCAGTAAACTAATGTCGTAAAAATGCATTCTCATGTCCATAACACTAGATTAACGGTTATGGATGTTTTTAGGGGTGTAACATTTAAAGAGGCTCTGTCACCAGATTTTGCAACCCCTATCTCCTATTGCAACAGATAGGCGCTGCAATGTAGATTACAGTAACGTTTTTATTTTTTAAAAACGAGCATTTTTGGCCAAGTTATGACCATTTTTGTATTTATGCAAATGAGGCTTGCAAAAGTACAACTGGGCGTGTTTACAGTAAAAGTACAACTGGGCGTGTATTATGTGCGTACATCGGGGCGTTTTTACTTTTTACTAGCTGGGCGTTAGGAATGGGAGTGTATGATGCTGACGAATCAGCATCATCCACTTCTGTTCGTTAACACCCAGCTTCTGGCAGTGCACAGACACACAGCATGTTCTCGAGAGATCACGCTGTGACGTCACTTCCTGCCCCAGGTCCTGCATCGTGTCGGCCACATCGACACCAGAGGCTACAGTTGATTCTGCAGCAGCATCAGCGTTTGCAGGTAAGTAGCTACATCGACTTACCTGCAAACGCCGATGATGCTGCAGAATCAACTGTAGCCTCTGGTGCCGATGTGTCCTCGCTCGTCCGACACGATGCAGGACCTGTGAGTGACGTCACAGCGTGATCTCTCGAGAACACGCTGTGTCTGCACTGCCAGAAGCTGGTCGTTCTGAAGAGAAGTGGATGATGCTTCTCGTCAGAACGCCCAGCTAGTAAAAGAAGTAAACACGCCCAGATGTACATACACAATACACGCCCAGTTGGACTTTTACTGTAAACACGCCCAGATGTAATACACGCCCAGTTGGACTTTTACTGTAAACACGCCCAGTTGGACTTTAGCAAGCCTCATTTGTATAAATACAAAAATGGTCATAACTTGGCCAAAAATGCTCGTTTTTAAAAAATAAAAACGTTACTCTTATCTACATTGCAGCGCCGATCTGCTGCAATAGCAGATAGGGGTTGCAAAATCTGGTGACAGAGCCTCTTTAAACAAAGAATAGAATGGCGAACTGTTAGGTGAGCTAGGGTTCGTAAAAGACAATACAATTATCTCGAAGTATCAATTGTATGCTCAATTAGTTAGTTTACTCTGGAAAGTATTTTGTTCAAGTAAAATGAATGATAATGGTTTGCTTTTCAATTTTATTTTGTAGATAACTAGTGTTCACAGTAGTCGAGCTCTAGATGTTAATTTCCTAGATTCTGGAGCAATTGCTTCAGTGAAGGTGTCCGAACTTAGAGAAATTCCATCTTTGTTTCTACGAGACCTAATCTCCATACCACCTCAGGTAACGGTCTTTAAAAATAACCACTCAACTAAAATAAGGTTTTAATATTGGGAAGAGTTACAAAGCAAAATGTGCCCAAAAACTGACATACACTGCACAAAATTTGTTAGGGTCAGTTCACATCAGCGTTGGTCTTCCGTTCAGGGGTTCCGTCGGACGTTTCCGTCGGGTGAACCCTGCAACGGAAAGTCAAACTGAAACCACAGCTTCCGTTTCCGTCACCATCGATATCAATGGTGATAGAAACATTGCTAATGGGTGCCGTTGGTCACCATTCCGTCAGGTCAGTCGACTGCGCTATTGATTCTGTCGTTAAAACAGAAACCAGCCGGAATGGTGACGAACGGAAACCATTAGCAATGTTTCCGTCACCATTGATATCGATGGTGACGGAAACGGAAGCTGTGGTTTCAGTTTGACTTTCCGTTGCAGGGTTCACCTGACGGAAACCTCCAACGTAACCCCTGAACGGAAAACCAACGCTGATGTGAACAGGCCCTTAATGTGTTTTTAGACCCTCCCTTTTTTTTTTTTTTTCTTCTACCTCATTTGAGTTATGAAAAGTGTGCAGAAAAAGGGACTTGGCAAAGAGGTCTCATAAAATGTGGAGCGCGCCATTCTGTTGGTGTAAAATGTTAGTGTAAAGTACGGCAGCAATGAGGTGGCATAAGGAAAAGTACCAAACTTATCTAACTGTGTGTGCGCCACAGTGGTAAATCTGGTGTAGTTTCTGCCTGTCTAGTCTAGTTTTATGGTCTATCTTTGAAGTGTAGCTAAACGTTCGACAAACTTCTGACATGTCATAGTGACGTGTCAGAAGTTTAAATTGGTGGGGGTCCGAGCACAGAGACAACCACCAATCGCTTGAACGAAGCAGCTGAATCGCTCGTGTGAGCGCTCAGCTTAGTGTCTGTTGGGCTTTTTCCCGGAAAGCCAATGTATCGGAGTACGGGCTCATACACCGCGTTCCAAATTGTTATGCAAATGTTATTTTTCGCTGATTTTCCTAAATAGTCGATGCAAATGACAGTCCGTATAATCTTCAAGCCATCAACCGTTGGAGTATAATGCAAATTTTATTGAACAAATCTCTTAATGATAACAGATTTTTTTTTTATTTTTTTTTTATAAGTAAAAAAACTCAAAATGCTCTGTTTCAAATTATTATGCACAACAGAGATCAAAACATTTTAAAGGTTGTAAAGAGAACTAAAATGGTCATTTGTTGAATTTGCAGCATCAGGAGGTCATATTTACAGAAATCAAAAGCTCTTTCAATCGAAAAAAACTTAGCAGACCAAGTTACATGTAACATAGGATCCCTTCTTTGATATCACCTTCACAATTCTTGCATCCATTGAATTTGTGAGTATTTGGACAGTTTCTGCTTGAATATCTTTGCAGGATGTCAGAATAACCTCCCAGAGCTTCTGTTTTGATGTGAACTGCCTCCCACCCTCATAGATATTTTGCTTGAGGATGCTCCAAAGGTTCTCAATAGGGTTGAGGTCAGGGGAACATGGGGGCCACACCATGAGTTTCTCTCCTTTTATGCCCATAGCAGCCAATGACACAGAGGTACTCTTTGCAGCATGAGATGGTGCATTGTCATGCATGAAGATAATTTTGCTACGGAAGGCACGGTCCTTCTTTTTGTACCACCGAAGAAAGTGGTCAGTCATAAACTCTACGTACTTTGCAGAGGTCATTTTCACACCGTCAGGGACCCTATAGGGGCCTACCAGCTCTCTCCCCATGATTCCAGCCCAAAACATGACTCTGTCACCTCCTTGCTGACGTCGCAGCCTTGTTGGGGCATGGTGGCCATTCACCAACCATCCACTACTCCATCCATCTGGACCATCCAGGGTTGCACGGCACTCATCAGTAAACAACACGGTTTGAAAATTAGTCTTCATGTATTTCTGAGCCCACTGCATCCGTTTCTGCTTGTGAGCATTGTTTAGGGGTGGCCGAATAATAGCTTTATGCACACTTGCAAACCTCTGGAGGATCCTACACCTTGAGGTTCGCGGGACTCCAGAGGCACCAGCGGCTTCAAATACCGGTTTGCTGCTTTGCAATGGCATTTTAGCAGCTGCTCTCCTAATCCTATTAATTTGTCTGGCAGAAACCTTCCTCATTATGCCTTTATCTGAACGAACCCGTCTGTACTCTGAATCCGCCACAAATCTTTTCACAGTATGATGATCACGCTTACGTTTTCTTGAAATATCCAATGTTTTCATACCTTGGCCAAGGTATTGCACTATTTCACGCTTTTCGGCAGCAGAGAGATCCTTTTTCTTTCCCATATTGCTTAAAACCTGTGGCCTGCTTAATAAAGTGGAACGTCCTTCTTAAGTAGTTTTCCTTTGATTGGGCACACCTGGCAAACTAATTATCACAGGTGTCTGAGATTGATTAAAATGATCCAAAGAGCCCTAAGACACAATACCATCCATGAGTTTCATTGAAAAACTAATAATGAAATGTTTATGACACTTAAATCCAATGTGCATAATAATTTGGAACACTGGGTAATGTGTACCCCAAAATGATAAAACTTGTCCCTGCAAGAAGGTTGAAGTACTTCTCCCTCTGCTAAGAACCAACTATTAGGGGGAGTTTTTTGACGCGGAAACTGTTACGCAAAACGCGCAAAAAAACGGCCGAAAATGCCTCCCATTGATTTCAATTGGAGGTGGACATGCCCTATCTTCGGGCGTTTACGCCTCTGACCTCCCGTTGACATCAATGGGAGGCAGAGAAAGCGTATTTTGCAGCGTTTTATGCACGCGGCGCTCAATGGCCGCGGGCGAAAAACGCTGCGAAAATCGGCGTGCAGGGAGAGGAAAATCTGGGAGCATACGTTCTCTATAAAATGCTAAATATTTTTGAAGTTTTTTAAATTGTGGTTTCAAGTACAACAATACAGCAGATATTACATGTAACAGTTCTGCCTTGTTTAACCTTTATTTTGAATGGATATTTTTTGGGTTCTTAGGCCACAAGGTGCTGCCTAGCTGATCTTCCCCTTAACATTGGCATGTGGACACCGGATGCAGTTTTGTGGCTCCGAAACACTGTTCTAAACTGTGCAGAATGTAGTATCAAGGTAATTTTGGTTTTATACAAAGTATTCAAAGTTTCCTTTCAGAGTTCTTTCATTTTCTGTCTGCCTATAAATAGGCATCATGCACATGCACAAGATTTGTTGCAGTATTTCTGCAACTGTCCCATTTATCTGTTTGGGACTTGCAGAAATCCATACACAAGCTGCAAAAAACAACTCCATTCACATGTAAGGAATGTTTTTTTCTTGAATTTCTGCCATGTGAATTCACCCTCCAGCTTAGGGCCTGTTCACATCAGAGTTGGCTTTCCGTTCCAGGGTTCCGTCGGAGGTTTCCGTCGGGTGAACCGTGCAACGGAAAGTCAAACTGAAACCACAGCTTCCGTTTCCGTCACTATTGGTATCAATGGTGACGGAAACATTGCTAATGGTTTCCGTTCGTTGCCATTCCGGCAGGTTTCCGTTTTTACGACGGAATCAATAGCGCAGTCGACTCCACTATTGATTCAGTCGTTAAAACGGAAACCTGCCGAAATGGTGACGAACGGAAACCATTCGCAATGTTTGTCACCATTGATATCAATGGTGACTGAAACGGAAGCTGTGGTTTCAGTTTGACTTTCCGTTGCGGGGTTCACCTGACTGAAACCTCCGACGGAACCTCGGAACGGAAAGCCAACGCTGATGTGAACAGGCCCTTATTGATGAATGGGCAAATATCCTTTTGTTATTTAGAAAACATTATATCTTTACTGATATGCACTATTGTTAAAAGAAGCATAAATCCCAATGTTCTTAGAGAATTAAAAATATTAAACAGTGTACTTTTTGTTTTTGGAATGGTACTACATAGTAATTTAAAGCATATACAACATTCAGCTATAAAATTAAAACCACTGACAGGTGAAGTAAATATCATTGATTATCTCATTACAATGGCATCTGTCAAGGGGTTGGATATATTAGACAGCAAGTGAAAGTCCTTTCTTAACACTGATGTGTTTGTAGCAGGAAAAATAGTGAAGCATGAGGATCTGCGGATACTGCCACAGTGCCCTCTACGGATGATGCAACACACCCCTAGATAATGCCAGTGTCCTCCGTAGATAATGCCACACCCCCCCCCCAAGTACAAGGCTCCATTGGGGCTCCCTCTAGGAGTGGAATCCCCAGCCAGAGCGTAGCCGACGCTATGGCTGGGGATTCCTCTACTGTTGGAGCCCCTGACGTCACTGTCCGTACACAGTGACGTCAGGGCATCCTCCTGGACCGGAATGTGAGATCGGGCAACCCCAGAGCCGGAGTCCTGGAGCAGAGCACTAGTATTGGCTCTGCCGGAACTCTGGGGAAGCCATTAACATCAGTGTCCATATATGGACAGTGATGTCAAGGGCTTGCCCAGAGCTGGAGCCCCGAAGCAGAGCCGCTTCTAGCATTCTGCCTGGGATTCCAGCTCTGCTCCTGACATCACTGTCAATATATGCACATGGATGCCAGGGGCAACCCCGAGCTGGAGTCCCGGGCAGAGCGCTAGTAGGCTCTTCCTGGGACTCCCAGCTGTGCTCCTGACAACCCCGAGCTGGAGTCCCGGGCAGAGCGCTAGTAGGCTCTTCCTGGGACTCCCAGCTGTGCTCCTGACATCACTAGGACTCCTGCTTTTGGGGAAGCCCCTGACATCACTGTCGATGTATGGACAGCGATGTCCGAGGCTTTCCCAGAGTCCCAGAGCAGAGCCTATACTAGCGCTCTTCCCGGGACTCCAGCTCTGGGGAAACCCCAGACATTGCTGTCCATATGTGGACAGCGATGTCAGGGAATTGCAGAGTCTGTACTAGTGGCTGTGTCCCGTGGGCCGCAGATAACCACTCCAGGGGCCGCCTGTGGGCCACGTGCTTGAGACCTCTGCATTACACTTATAGGTGTACACAGTGTGGTTTGTGTATTTCTTTTCCTTTTACAGCAGAGAAAAGCTTGTAGGCCTATCAGATATTGACAAGTCCAGCCAACTATTCTGAACTGTCCCCTTCCCTTTACTGCAGGGAACAATGTTGGATCATTATATAAATATCTTTAGATATATCAGCGTTTTTTTTTGTTATTTGCTCCCTGGATAACCCCTTTAATAATTTCTATCCCTTTTAGTTGCTGCTGAAATAGCTAGCATTAGTTGTTCCTGTAATGTATTACTAAAGCAATATCCATTTTTCTCCACAAGTTGCACTGATTTTTTTTTTTTTTTTTTCTATAACAAATGTTTTTATTGTGATTTTCACCATAAACAATTCTTTACAATGAAACAAACTTCAAAGCGACAAGGGCATTGTGATAATAACAACGAGTGATACTATAGCAGAAGATGCAGCTAATCCAGTGCATAAAAATCAGAAGTATAGAGTGGTCTGCCATGTTAGTAGCTAGGTAAGGAACAATGCCCCTATCAGTACAGTAAATCATAAGAAAGAAAATAAAAAAATAACAACAATTCAAAAATAAATCAGCACTTTGCTCAAGTGCAAACAAAAGTTCCTATGTGGAACTTAGAACCAGCGATGCTCCCCACATTCCCCAAAACACCGCCACCCAGCAAATATTGTATACCCTATTTCCTTGCGGTAGGTACAGGCATAAATGCCACAGAGTGCATTAATGGGAAACCTGCGGACCCTCCTAACAGGTTCCAAACACGTAGATCCGTGTTTCACATATATTGTTATTATGACATCGGTGGTGATCCCATCAATACCCTTTCCTGGTACCACACAGTGCTCTGGAAATTGGTCTTGATAGCCTCCCTAACTCGTTGTGGAAGAACAGAGATAAAACTACCACAAGTGTCAAAAAAAGATTCTATGAGTCTTACGTACTGAGGTTTCCGTCCAATCCATCTTGAACAAAAATGTGAATTTATACAAAAACAATTGAAACGGTGGCGCTTGTTTTTGCAACCATGTGTGCAAAATAGATTTTATACCCGCTGCCGCAATCATATGCAATAATTTATCTGCTCCCCATGTATAGTTATAACATCCTTTGACCAGATATCCAAAAATAGCCCCCAAGGCTTCATTAGGAACGAAGATAGTCAGGTGTGTTAAAGTATAAGTTCTTATTCTATCCCAAAATTGTTGTATCACCGGGCATGTCCACAAGCTGTGATATAGATTTGCGTCAGCCTTGCTACATTTAAAGGGAATGTGTCGCAAATTAAACCTTTTTTTTTTTAAGTGTCGTTACTTATTTCTATTATATTTTGTACGTTTTTTTGCTGTATTTTTTTTTTTTTTTTTTTCCGTATAGTGGAAAGTATTACAAATTAAATAATAATTTGACATGTTTTCCAATGTTGGCCACCAGGGGGAGCACTTCCCAGAATTACAGCAAGGTGAATAAGGCAAAGCAACCTGACTCACAGCTGCTGTAAATGTGGGAGGGAACCTCACCCCCCCTCCCTCTCACAAGCCAGGAAAAGGTGTCTTCAAATTGCTAAGGAGTGTCCGGCAGCCATATTGGGTGTGATTCTGCAGCTGGAAGAAGTTATAGGACACACCAAAAGGCTAAGTGTATGTTCACACGCTTACTAAACAAAGGGAAAACAGCTTCTGATTTTCAGCCATTTTTTAATCAAACTCGCGTTTTTTTAACGGCCGTTTTTGGAGCTGTTTTTCTATAAAGTCAATGAAAAACGGCTCCAAAAACGTCCCAAGAAGTGATATGCACTTCATTTTGGTCGGGCGTCTCTTTACGTGCCGTTTTTGGAAAACTACCAAGTAAAAAACGCCCTGTCGGAACAGAGCGCCGTATTTCCCATTGAAACCAATGGGCAGATGCTTGTAGGTGTTCTGCTTCCGATTTGATCAGCTGAAAACATTGTGTGTGAACATACCCTTAGGGTATGTGCACACGCTAACTGCATTTACGTCTGAAATGACGGAGCTGTTTTCAGGAGCAAACCGCTACGTCATTTCAGACGTAATTGCTCGTACTCACGTTTTGCGAGGGGTCAATTACGGTCGTAATTTGGAGCTGTTCATTGAATTCAATGAAAAACGGCCCAAAATACGTCCCAAGAAGTGTCCTGCACTTCTTTGCCGAGGCTGTTATTTTACGCCCCGTCTTTTGACAGCGACGCGTAAAATTACAGGTCGTCGGCACAGTACGTCGGCAAACCCATTCAAATGAATGGGCAGATGTTTTCCGTCGTATTGGAGCCGTCTTTTCAGGCGTAAATCGAGGCGTAAAACACCTCGTTTATGCCTGAAAATAGGTTGTGTGAACCCAGTCTTAGAATGATGAAAGTGAAGTGAATGACTTTTCAGTTGACCGGTTCACACGCTGTGTATTTGACATGTTTTTCTTTGCACATTTTACGTGCGAAAAAACACATAAAAAACGCTTGATTCCACTTGATTTTGCGTGTTTGGGGGATTTGAGTGTGTGTGTGGGGGGGGGGGGGGGTAGCTCGCCGCTGATTCTTCAAAACAGCTGATAAGCGGCTATGAAGTATCAGCGGCGCCCGTGCACACTCCGCTCTACCACACACACACACACGGGAAAAGTCTTAAAGGGGTCGTCCAGGAAAACATGGCGCCGAACCTGTCCTCAGGTCGTGTGTGGTATTACAGCTCTGTCCTATTCACTTCAATGGAGGTGAACTGCAATACCAGACACAACCTGAGGACAGGTGCGGCGCTGTGTCTCCAATCCGGACACCCCTTCTGTCCTGAGATGACCCGACGGGGGAGGCCAGAGCCACCCACTGCCATCACTGCAGACAGAACCACACAACTACGGCATGAGGGCAGGGCTTGTCCTGAGTGCACTGTCTCTTGTTATGGACAGATTTATAGTCACATGAACCCCGTTTGATGAATCGGTAACCTAGGTCCGATCACATGACAGAGGGGGATCACCAAAAACCCTGTGCACCCTCAGCCCGTCCATCCAGCCCTTTCCTGGTTATATCTGCATCTGGGAAAGCTGGGTGACCACCAGGATGTGACTAATGAACCTCTCACACTCCAGTGGGAGGGGTAATGGTGGTCACCCAGCTTTCCCAGACCCCTGAATGGTAAATCTCTCTAGTTGTGCTGAGACTGTTTGGGGATGTGACTAATGAATGTCAGGGGTGGGGGGGCCCGTCGGGGGTCACGAGAGCGGCGGTCTGTGAGATAGAGAGTGGGACATGCAGAGACACAGACCTTACCTGCAGTACAGCTGGTCTTCAAGATGGCGCCTGCTCTCTCCCTTCAAACAGCTGCTCTGCTCTGTGTGACTCTGACCTGCGTCTGCGCAGTACAGAGCCATAGAGCAAAGTCAATGGAACGGCTCCCGTTCATTGACTCCTATGCACTGTAGCTGCCGTATTCCATCTCTGTATGTGTCGTTAATCGACACATACAGAGATGAAAAACAAAATGGCAGCCCCCATAGTGAAGTAAAAGTTAGAAAAAAGAAAAAAGTAAAACACACACAAATAAAGAAAATGTATTTTATAACATACTAAAAGCAATATTATATAAAAAAAAAAAATTTTGCGACACCCGTCCTTTAAAACAATTCGAGTTCGTATATATACACCCATCAGATAACCCCTTGAGGGAGTAAGGTATGCTCTGTGACTTATCTTTATTCTCATTTCCAAATACCTGGCAGATGGTAAATATTTATAGGCTTACGCTAACAGTAGATACCCATAAGTTAGTGTGTGTGCAGCTTGATAGTTACGAGATATCGCTCCCCTAATACTCAGGAGTTTGTTGAATTTTGCGTGTACAGCAGGGTTCCAATCCCTGTCAGTCAGTTTATGTAGCAGAGTGTTAATATAACTTCTCGCCTTAAAATACATGAAGTGAGGGAACGGTACATCCGGATATTTTTGCAGAAGTTCTGTTCTCGTGTACATCCTCTTTTCCGCAATATGCAGCAGACCATATAAGTTCTTGATACCTGCCCTAAACCAGTTACCAAATATCGCATGGGACCCACCATCCTGAAAACCAGGATTCTTGACTAAGGTCAGATAAGGGGAGATCAGCGGAGAAACTCCCAATATGTGTCTGATTTTATTCCACCCCTTCCATGTAGATCGCAAGAGAGGGTTATCTTTTATTTCTTCCGACAGCATATGATGCTGTAAATGAAGCATGGTGGGTAGTGCACAGTCCGGGAGAAGTTTTTGCTCTAATCCTGTATCTGAAAAGTGTGATGTAGTATTTATCCAATCCCTTATTACCCAAAGCAAAGATGCTAAGTTATATATTCGGATGTTAGGGAAAGCTATACCTCCATTGAGTTTGGGTTGTTGTAACAATTTGTATGCTCTCCTCGGTCTCTTTCCCGCCCCCCAGATAAAAGTACGATATAAGAAATTGATGCGTTTTTCATCCCCAGGAGTGAGCTAAAATGGGAGTGTATAAAATAAATAAAAGTCTGGGTAATTCTGTCATTTTTAGTAAGTATGCTCTCCCCAGGTATGAAAGGGCCAAGGATCCCCAAACTTTCAGTGTAACCTCCAACTGTTGTATATATGGGCGGATATTAAGTTTATATAGATCCGATGGATTTTTCGTTATCTGTACCCCTAAGTATTTCAGCGAGTTCGGTTGCCATCAAAAAGGGTATGCAGAAGACAAGAAAGGTTTTGATGGTCCCTTAAGCAAAAGTGTCTCCGTTTTATCGATGTTGAGCGTATAACCCGAAAGGCGTCCAAAAGTAGTCAGGTCCCCCATTATCTGAGGTAGGGCTTGTTTTGGGTCGGAGATAATAAACAGTATGTCATCCGCAAATGCTACAATTTTGAGTTCGGCCCCATCTTTTTTTATGCCCTGAAATGCTGGGGAGGTTTTTAACCCCTTCAGGACTGAGCCTGTTTTGGCCTTCAGGACGAAGCCGATTTTTCAAATCTGACGTGTCCCTTTATGTGGTAATAACTCCGGAATGCTTTTGCCTAGCCAAGTGATTCTGAGATTGTTTTCTCGTGACATATTGTACTTTATGTTAGGGAAAAAATTTGGTCGATAAATTCAATACTTATTTGTAAAAAACAAGAAGATTTGAAGAAAATTCGCAAAAATGTGCATTTTCTAAATTTAAATGTATCTGCTTGTAAAACAGATAGTAATACCACACAAAATAGTTACTAGTTAACATTTCCCATATGTCTACTTTAGTTTGGCATCGTTTTTTGAACATTCTTTTATTTTTCTAGGACGTTACAAGACTTAGAACGTTAGCAGCGATTTCTCATATTTTCCAGAAAATGTCAAAAGGCGATTTTTACAAGGACCAGTTCAGTTCTGAAGTGGCTTTGAGGGCCTTATATATTAGAAAGTCCCCATAAATCACCCCATTTTGAAAACTGCACCCCTCAAAGTATTCAAAACAGAATTCAGAAAGTGTTTTAACCCTTTAGGTGTTTCACAGGAATTAAAGCAAAGAAAAGGTGAAAGTTACAAATTTCATTTTTTTTTTTTTTTTACAAAATTCATTTGTAATAAAAAAATGTCTATACCACAGAAGGTTTTACCCGAGAAATGTAACTTATTATTTATTGCCCAGATTCTGCCGTTTTTAGAAATATCCCACATGTGGCCCTAGTGCGCTAATTTACTGAAATACAGGCCTTTAGAATCAAAGGAGCACCTAGTGGATTTTGGGGCCTCCTTTTTTTTTTTAGCATATATTTTAGGTATGTCAGGTTTGAAGAGGTCTTGTGGGGCCAAAACAATAAAAACCCCCAAAAGTGACCTCATTTTGGAAACTACACCCCTCAAGGAATTTATCTAGGGGTATAGTTAGCATTTTTAATTTTTTCAAGGAATAAAAGAGAAAAAACACCCCAACATATGTAAAGCAATTTCTCCCGATTTATAGCAATACCTCATATGTGGTAATAAACTCCTGTTTGGACCCACAGCAGGACTCAGAGGGGAAGGAGCACCATTTGGATTTTGAGATTCTGATTTTGCTGGAATAGTTTTCAGTGCCGTGTCGCGTTTGAAATGCACTGGAGGGAACGAAATAGTGGAAACCCCCGGAAAGTGACCCCATTTTGGAAACTACACTCATCAAGGAATTTTTCTAGTGGTAGAGTTAGCATTTTGACCCCACAGTTGTTTTGCTGAATTCATTGGAATTATTCTGTAAAGGTAAAAATCTACTTTTTTTTCTGAAAAAAGGTAGCCATTTTTAATTTTCACAAGGAATAAAGGAGAAAAAGCACCCCAACATTTGTAAAATAATTTCTCCCGATTACGGAAATATGCCATATGTGGTAATAAACTGTTGTTTGGACCCACAGCAGGGCTTAGAAGGGAAGGAGCGCTGTTTGTCTTTTGGAGCTCAAATTTAGCTGAAATGGTTTTTGGGTGCCATTTCGCATTTGCAAAGCCCCTGAGAGGCCAAAACAGTGGAAACCCCCAAAAGTGGAAACTACACCACTTAAAGAATCTATCTAGGGATATAGTGGGCATTTAGACCCCACAGGTCTTTTGCAGGATTTATTAGAATAGGGCCGTGAAAATGAATATCAACATTTCTTCCATTAAAATGTTGCATTTTTTCAATTTCACAAAGGATAAAGGGGGTAAAAGCTGCCCAACATTTGTAAAGCAATTTCTCCCGAGTACGGCAATACCCCACGTGTGGTCATAAATGGTTTTTCATTAGAAAGTAATTAACCCTTTCTGGACTGATCCATTTTTTTCTTTTCCTTTTTTAGTTTTTTCCTCCCCGCGTTCCAAGAGCCACAACTTTTTTATTTTTCAGTCAATAGAGCGGTATGAGGGCTTATTTATTGAGGGACCAGCGGTCGTTTTTATTGGTACCATTTTTTGGTACATACAACTTTTTGAGCACTTTTTATTACATTTTCAGGTAGAGCCAAGGTGACCAAAAAACAGTGATTTTGCCGTTTTAAATGCTTTATTTTTCACGTGAGACGCTCCATACATCACCCCCCACACTAAGACATTCTATGTCGTGGTGCGCGCAGGGGTTAATGTGCAGCGTGAAAATTAAAATTTTCCACTCATGCCATTTTAGTGCACTATATGTTATGCCCAGTTTGTGCCACTGAAGACAAATACCACATAAAATATTAACCCGGGTTCTCCTGGGTATGGCGATGCCATATCTATGGACGTAAACTGGTGTTTAGGCACGCTGCAGGGCTCAGAAGGGAGGGAGCGGCATTTGGCTTTTGGGGCGCAGATGTAGCTTGGTAGTAGTTCTGTTTGGGGTTTTACTGGTGTTTCAGTTTATAATGTGGGGGCATATGTTATCTGTGCGGGGTACATCAGGGTACATGTTATCTGTGCGGGGTACATCAGGGTATAATAATGCAGTAAATAAATAATAATCCGCAGATATGTGGCCGGTGTCGCACTGATAAATGGCGCCCAATCTTATCCGCTTTTGGAACACTCTGCACATTTTGCATCGCCATATTCTGAGAGCCAGAACTGTTTTTTATTTTTTCTCCACCGGAGCTGTGTGAGGGTTTATTCTTTGCGGGACAATCTGTAGTTTTCATTGGTACCATTTTGGGGTACCAGAAATTTTTTTTTGATCACGTTTTATTCCATTTTTTGGCAAGTAAGGTGACCAAAAACCATAAATTCCGACAATGTTTTTTTTTTTTTTTTTTATGGCGTTCACCCTGGGCTATAAATTACCAAATTCTATACTGCGGGTCGGTACGATTACGGCTATACCATACGTATATAATTTTTTTATGTTTTGCAGCGTTTGTGCAATAAAATCCCTTATTTATAAAATAAATTATTTTCTGTGTCACCATATTCTGAGAGTGATAAGTTTTTTATTTTTCAGTCAAAAACGCGGTGTAAGGGCTTGTTTTTTGCGGGACGGGTTGTAGTTTGTATTGGTACCATTTTGGCGTACATGCGACTTTTTGATCACTTTTTATTGTATATTTTGGGAGGGTTGTAACCAAAAAATTGTGATTCGGGCACTGTTTTTCGTTTATTTTTTTCGTGGTGTTCACCGTGCGGGAAAAATAATATTACAGTTTTATAGATGGGGTCGTTACGAACGCGGTGATACCAAATATGTGTACTTTTTTTAACGTGTTCATTTTTTTCCTATAATAAAAGACTTATTATAGGAAAAAAAGCAGTTCATGTTTATGTCACTTCAAACTTTTATTTTTACACTTTTTAGAAACATTTTTATTATCTTTTTTTAACTTTTTTCACTTGTCCCACTAGGGGACACTTAGACTTGCTTCTCTGATCGCTGCTGGAACACATTACACTACACACGTAGTGTAATGCATTCCAACTGTCATTGTGACGAAACTGTCACACTGACAGGAAGCATCGGAGGACCGGCCGGAGGCTGATCCTTTGAGGCTTCCGTACATGGCAACCCGGAGGTCATTGTCTGGCCTCTGGTTGCAGTGAGAAGGATCGCCAGCCCCCGCAAATACATGTGGGGGGCTGCCGATCCGCTGTAAACCTCTTCAATGTGGTGATCGCAATCGACCACCGCATCGAAGGGGTTAATTGCTGATTTCAGCGGCGACAGGCCGCTGATCGGCAACGGGGAGAGCAGGGCAGACACCCTGCACAGTTAACCGCCGCTGCGGTGTAGCGCCGCGCGGCGGTTAACTGTCAAAGCACTGACGTTACTGCACACATTGACATGCATTAACGTCAAGGTGCGGGAAGGGGTTAAATGTCTCAACAAAGGATCTATTGACAAATTGAAAAGTAGGGGTGAGAGTGGACATCCGTGCCGTGCCTTTCGGAAAATATCTAAATGAGGTGTATTATGTCAATTAACCGTAATTGTGGTCCTAGTGTCAGTTTGTAGGAGCGCTATGTAGTTCAGAAAAGTAGCACCGAATTTGCGCTGCATTAGGGCTTCGGTCAGGAAAGGCCACGCCATTTTACGCTTTCTCTGCATCTAAACTCATAAGCATAGCGAACCGGGCTCTGTGGGCTCCGAGCCATCACTGTGGCCGCCACTGCCGCGCACTGATTTTTTAAAAATTTTTGTCATGTTTAATTTTCTGTCATTCTCTTCACAGGTAGTGAAAATGGATGAATTAAAAAACATAGCGTACGTTTACCTCTTCACATCAAGGGCCTCTATTGATCCTGAACGTAGCATCAATCGCCAAATCAGTAGTGAAGAGTTGTGGAAGCAGCAGAAGAATGTATTGCCCAGTACTGCATCGCACTTGCCAAAAGGCAGAGGACAAGCTGGAACACTGGTAGCAGTGTCCAGGAAAGATCAAAGCAACGTAACAAAGCAACCTGTCATAGAGCAAGTCACCACAGGCCCTGCCTTAGATTTGCCACCACCTCTACCTCTGCCTAGGTCTGGTGAGCACATTGATGTCTTTGTGTCTGTGGCCTGCCATCCTGGCCATTTCGTCTTCCAACCCTTGCAAGAATTGCACAAATTAGAAGTACTTATGGAAGAAATGCTTTTACACTACAGCACCACTGAAGAGAAGCAGACGGATGTGGAGAAAAATAAACTCTATGCTGCAAAGGTGGATAACAAGTGAGTATCTTGTGTACAGAATACACTGCTGTAATTTGCCATTAGAAAACCTCTTAACACATCCAAATAATTGCTTGGAGAATGACCTGTATCACCTACATGGTTACAAAGTGCATCGCTGTAGGACTGTTTGCACTACACTGCCTGCAAGAAGATTCTACGCTATCATAAGGCAGTAGGGATCTTTGGTCTTCAACATCTTAAGGATTTACTATTAATTGGTAGATAAGAGTAAGGCCTCATACACACGAGTGTAGCCATGTGCACGGCCGTGATTTTCGGGTCGGCCGGCTGCGGACTGTCAGCCGCGAGTCGCCCACAAATTGCGGTCCATGCACATGGCTGCGGCCATTATTTTCAATGAGCCCGGAATGCAGAAGACGGCCATAATAAGGCAGGTCCGTTCTTTCTGCGGTGCGGGCTCCCGAGCCAAAAATTACGGTCGTGTGCATGGCCCCATAGAAATGAATGGGGCCGCAATTCTACCGTGGATTTTCGGGGGAATTGCGGCTGCAAAAGCACGTTTGTGTGCATGGGGCCTAATATAGAGGCATGTATACAGATATTCTAGAAACAAAGATCCTCTCTGTAAAAATACTGCTTTGTGTTTATGAATATCAGGTTGTTCTCAATGCATGGAACTGAGGCAGCAGGCACATTCACAGCATATCTTGTAAACATCTCTTGTGTTTTTTGTTTTTAGGTGGTACAGGGTTATTTTGAAAGGAATACTTACAAATTATCTGGTGTCTGTGTATGAGCTTGACTATGGCCGACATGAGCTCGTTAATTCCCGCAACATTCAGCCTTTGATTAATAAATTCAGACAGTTACCGTTTCAGGCTGTAACAAGTCAGCTAGCAGGTAAGTAGCTGGAATAAGTTGCTCACTTCTTGTAATCTTTTATCTAAATGGAGTTTTAAATTTGACAGGGTTAGTAAGGGTAAAGGTCCTCTTACATGGCCCCTCCTGGGCCGTGTAAACGAGCGCCCATCAACGAGGCGCTTGTTACTCCGATCGCTCTCCCCCATACATTATCATGCCAACAACGATAGTATTTTACATATTTAAAACGATATGATCAGCAGATTAAAGTTTGCTCGTTCATATGCTGATCGCTCCCCTGTTTACACAGGGAAATTATCGTCAAGGAGTGTTCTATGAACCAGCGTTTGCCCGATAATTGGCCCGTGTAAAAGGGTCTTAAGCCCAGACGTGGTACATTTGCTGTGGATTTGCAGTACAGTACGAGTGAATGGGGTTTTCTAAACCGCATCCACATGCAGGGGTAAACACATGCTTGGAAATCCGAGCATGCTGCGCAGCATGCTTGTGTGGAAAAACTGGATTCTCACAGCGGAATTCGTACTTTGCAATGCATAAGGTGAAAACTGCGGCAAAATGCACATTGGCCTTACCTCTACTTTTGTTTGAGTTAGGGGAGGTACAATATACGCGGCTTCCTGACCTTATTCAAACTGCGGCCAAGGGGTGGGGGTGTGTTTTTTGTTTTTTTTGTGTGTTTTTTTTTGTGTGTTTTTTTTTTGTGTGTTTTTTTTTGTGTGTTTTTTTTTGTGTGTTTTTTTTGTGTGTTATTTACATAAGACTATTTCCTGGAAATTATTCCCGTCCTGCTCCATAATAGCATGTTGCAGTTTGTAGCGTGTTAACGCGACCTGTTACAGCACTGTGATGACGTGGGCTTTAACCCCTTAACGACCGCCAATACGCCTTTTCACGGCGGCCATTAAGGGTACTTATGTCAGAGTGCCGCCTTTTCACAGCGCTCTGACATAAGCCCTGCACGGGTGTCCTGTGCCGGCTAGACCGGGTATTGAGTGGTCTGAAGACAGCCGGACACCTGCACTAACTGGTGGGATCGATCTCACCCGTTTAACCCCTTAGATGCGGTGCTTAATAGCCAGTGCCACATCCAAGTGGTTTTGGAGTGAGGGTGCTCCCTCTCTCACCCCATCGGCACCCTGCAATCGCAGGGTGCCAATGGTTTCTATGGCAACCGGGGGCCTAACAAAGGCCCCCAGGTCTGCCTGTGGTGGATGCCTGCGAAGCCATGCCTGAGGCATGACCTAGCAGGTGCCTTGTCCGTTTTACACTGACCGGCAATAATACTCTGCAATACAGAAGTATTGCAGTGTACTATAAAAGCGATCAGAAGATCGCACAGTGAAGTCCCCTAGTGGGACTAAAAATAAAGTTGATCAAAGTTTAATAAAGTTAATAATAAATAAAAATCCCAAATAAAAAATGAAAAACCCACTTTTTCCCTTTTTATAATACTTTAATATGAATAAAAAAAACATTAAAACATATTTGGTATCGTTGCGTCCGTAATGACCCCACCTATAAAGCGATTATGTTATTTAACCCGCACGGTGAACACCGTAAACAAAATAAAAAACAATTCCAGAATTATTTTTTTTGAAGGCTTGATGAACAGAAAACCGCGTGATAAAAAGTGATCAAAAAGTCACATGTTCTTCAAAATGGTACCAATAAAAACTAGAAGTCATCCTGCAAAAAACAAGCCCTCATACAGCTGCATCGGCGTAAAAATAAAACCATTGACTTTTTTAAAATGTTTTTTACTGTGTAAAAGTAGTAAAACATACAAAATCTATATCAATTTGGCATTGCCACAATCGTAATGTCCCACTGAATAAAGATATTATGTTATTTATACCACACCGTAAACGGCGTAAATCTAAGACGCAAAAAGAGTGGCAAAATTTGGTTTTTTTCCATTACCCCCAAAAAAGTTAATCAATAAATTATATGTACCCCAAAACGGTGCTATTAACTTGTCCCACAAAAAACAAGACCTTGTACAGCTATGTCGACGCAAAAATAAAAAAGTTATGGCTTATGGAATGCGACGATGGAAAAACACAAAAAATAGGCTGGTCATTAAGGGGTTAAAAGCTGAGCCGGTGCCATCAGTTGCTGTTGTCCGCTGTAATGTACATCTGACACTTTACTTTAATGGCTGGAACCGGAGAGCGCTGTTTAGACCCCAGGGTGGTCAATGCTCCCTAATTAATTCAATGGGGATGTCAAACCCGCAAAAAAAAATAGGCAAGTGTTGCGGCGACTTTTGAACTCGGGGGGAAAAAAGCTTTTTTTTTTTTTTTTTTTTTTTTTTGTTGACATTTTAAAGGCATGGTGTCGCCCCAAAAACATGTTTTTTTTTTAAAATTTAAACATTTAGTGTGTGGGTGATAAAACATTGTTCAAATTTTTTTTATTTTTTTCGCGAGTCAGGAAATATTATAAATTTTTTCAAATTTATAATACTACCCATTTTTGGTCACTAGATGGAGCTGTTTGGAGCTAGTTCCCAAAATTGCAGCATTGCAACATTGGGTTAAAAGCTATCGCTCTAGTGAGCGCTCAGCATCCCCCCCCTCCTTTATCCTGGCTAGTGCCGGGATAAACGAGGGGTTTGAAAGGTTTAACCTCCTACACTGTGTGTCGCCATTTTTTGAGGTAACCCACAGTGTAGTAGGTTTACATGCAGTAGTAAACACACACAAACACTAACATACATTGAAATCGCTTACCTGCTCCTGCCGCCGCGGCCCGTCCGCTCCCTTTGCTGCCGCTGTTCCATGTGCACTTGTCCGGAAGCCGCGACCGGAAGTAGTAATATTACTGTCCGGCCGCGACTTCCGGTCCACAGGAAAATGGCGCCGGACGGCGCCAATTTAGAATAGGACTGTGTGGGAGCGGCGCATGCGCAGTTCCCACACAGACGCCGTACACGGCAGTCAATGGGACGGGAGCCGTTCGCAGTCCCTATGGGACTGTGGCTGCCGTATTCCATGTCTGTGTGTGTCGTTAATCGACACACACAGAAATGGAACAAAAAATGGCAGCCCCCATAGGGAAGAAAAAGTGTGAAAAAAAGAAACAGTAAAACACAAACACACAAATGAAAATAAACGTTTATATTAAGGCACTAACATCTTTAACATATAAATAAAATATTTGTGATGACACTGTTCCTTTAAGGATTCGCAAGAAATACCTGCTGTCAATAGTTGCATCGTTGGAACAGGTTTCTTCCGTCCGTCAACATTCGAGATGCTTTCCTTCACATACCTACCACTAGCGCTTCCTTCGTTCTCGTCGTTTTCATTTGTCACCCTATCCTTTGGGTTCCACAGGTCTCCACCAGGGTCCTGGGGACTGTTATAGCACTTCTCCATGCCAGGGGAGCTGCTGTTTTTCCTTACCTGGGCGACCAGGTGGAAGCACCCTTAAGACGGGAGAAGCTTCAGTCTCCACGTCACCATAGACCCGTTACTAAGTTTCGGCAGGATCATCAACCAAGAGAACTCCACCATGGTCCGATCTCAGAACATGAAGTTTCTGGGAATGAACTTCTACACCAGGTCGGCAAGAGTCCAAGTGAGGAAAAGACCCTTCAACAGCAGTGGCCCTTCTTATCCGAAACACTACCTCTTCCATCTGTTTTTCATGCAGGTGCTGAGAAGATTGCTATCGACCTTTTGATGCAGTACCACATGTGCAATTCCACTCCAGGTTTCTCAAGGGAGTGATTCTTTCACAATGGGACAATTCTCAGACTTCTGTGGACAAATTGTTTCTCCTGCCCTCTTGGATTCGTCGGGCGTTGTACTGGTGGAAGCTCTAGCTGGGATGATCCTTCCTTAACTCAAGTGGCTTGTCATGTCAACAGATGCCAGTCTGTCTAGTGGGGGAGGGGCACATTTTGGCTTCCACACGGTACAGTGCATCTGGTCGAAGGAGTCCTCATCCATACAAGATCAACCTTCTGGAACTGAGGGTGATCTTCCTGGCCCTCTCCGATTGGGATAAACTTCTCCAGGGTCGCCCTGTCAGGATGATCAGAACAACTCTATGGTGGCTCCCTATTGAACCATAATGGCGGCACCTGGAGTCGATCGCCTCTGTTTAAGTCCCCTCTGATTTTTTACATTCATGTTCCAGCTCGGTCAGCAGGCCACAAGCCAAGAGTTAAAAAAGACTGGATCCAGGAAAGTGGTCTTCTGCAAAGTTATTGGAATATCTCTGGGTGAGAAGTGTGCATCCCATATGTGGATCTCCTTTGCGTCATGTCTAAAGCACAAGGGCATGGGACTATGCGACCAGGGCATGGGACAAGTCCTGTCTCCTGTTTGTCCTTCCCTCCGTTCTTGTTCAAGGTGCAATCCTAGTGGCCCCAGACTGGCCCTGCCAGGCCTGATACATTAATGTACTGTACTCTACTGGTGAACGCAACTTGGCCTCTTTCAATTCGACCCAACCTTTTCCCAAGTTGCACTATTCCACCTCACTTTTCATCAGATGCATTTAATGTCTGTTCAACCAAGGTTCTGAGGGCCTGGTGTGTGGGGGGGGGGGGGGGTCGGGGTCTTTTTGAGCCAGGCCATCCAGACCATGTTAAAGGCCAGAAAAACCTCAATCAGCCAAGGTGTACCACTGTACATGAAAGGCCTACCTCTCCTGGTGCGAACCGCTTAGACTCCATCCGATACTATATAGTTACATAGTTTGTAAGGTTGAAAATAGAAATGGGTGCATCAAGACTAATCTATAATCCTACCATGTTGATCCAGAGGAAGACAAAAGCCCTTTTTTTTTGTTTTTTTGGCATGTTCCATCTTTCTTCATCTCGCCTTCCATATCAATGAAGAGATTGTTCTCCCGTTCTTCTGCCCCTCCCGATCTTATCCGAAAATGCCAGTTTTGCCTTGACTTAGCAAGAGCAGTCTGCATCTCTTCTCGCTGCAATGGAGTCGTTTTAACGCTCCGATTTTCTCTTTTGGCCGCTTCTGAAGGGACCATGCAGGGGGCACAATCGCGCATTGGATTCAGTCTGTAATTTCGGAAACCTTATAGGTTCACGGGTAAAGTTCCTCCCCTTCGGGTCACTCCCCATTATAGTAATGCTGTTGGTGCCTCCTGGGTTGGCAGGCATCAAGCTTGAGTTGCTTACGTCAGCAAAGCTGCTAGCTGGGCTTCGGTGCACACCTTCAACAAATTTTTCCGAAATTCATTCTCTGGCCTTTTCTGAGGCTAGTCTGGCTTGCAAGGTGCTTGCAGGCAGCTGTTAGGTGGGTCGCATGGCTGTGCTCTTTTTTTCTTTTTGTTCCCACCCTCTGGGACTACTTTAGGACATTCCATGACTCGATGTCCCACCCCAATGAGAAAATATGATTTTGTACTCCCCATAAAATCTTTATCGTATTCAATGGGTTACACTGATTCCGCCCTCTTGTTTGGTTGTTTCAGGCTTTGGGACCTGTTAAATTTTTTTTTATTATTATTTATTTTTACATATATTCAGACTTGACAAAAAGGCCCCATACAAACAATTAACAATAACTACTATTCTACCTTTCTTTCTTCCCCACAGATCTTTGTTTTCAATATAAACAACATCTCTAGGTTATATCATCTTGTCCTTCAATAATAAACGTATTCAGCAAACAAAACAAAAAAAATTAAAAAAAATGACCGGTTATTCCTAACTTTTCTCCAGGGACCTTGGACAGTGTTTTGTTTTGGTTTTTATTTTTTTTGGTGTTCTGCTTCTGTACAAACTTCTTAGAGGGAATGTAAGTTACTTTATTTTTATTATATTTTTTTAACTTTTTTTTGCTGTATTTTTAACCCGTTAGTGACCGCCAATACGCCTTTTCACGGCGGCCACTAACGGGCTTTATTCTGATGCATATGCCTTTTTACGGCACTGCATCAGGATAAAGTAAACAGAGCAGGGAGCCTCTGGCAGCTGAGGGCTGGGGGTGTCCCTGCTCTGCCGTGTGAGATCGATATTAGTATCGATCTCACCCGTTTAAACCCTCAGATGCGGTGCACAATAGCGAGCACCGCATCTGAGTGGTTTTGGAAAGAGGGAGGGAGCTCCCTCTCTCTCCCACCGACACCCGGTGATACGATCGCCGAGTGTCTGTGTCTCCAATGGCAGCTGGGGGCCTAATAAAGGCCCCCAGGTCTGCCTGGAGTGAATGCCTGCTAGATCATGCCGGAGGCATGACCTAGCAGATGCCTGTCCGTTTTAAACGGACAGGCAGTAATACACTGCAATACTAAAGTATTGCAGTGTATTCTAATAGCGATCGGAGAATCGCATATTAAAGTCCCCTAGTGGGACTAGTAAAAAAAAGTTTAATAAAGTTAATTTTAAAAAAAAGTGGAAAAAAAAATGAAAAACCCACCTTTTCCCCTTACAAAATGCTTTACTATTAAAAAACCAAAATAAAGTAAAAACGTTACACACATTGGTATCGCCGCGTCTGTAACGACCCCGACTATAAATCTATTACATTATTTAACCCGCATGGTGAACGCCGTAAAAAATGTAATAAAAAAATATGGAAAAATTGCTGTTTTCTGTGAATCCTGACTTTAAAAAATTTGATAAAAAGTGATCAAAAAGTTGCATCAACTCCAAAATGGTACCAATAAAAACTACAAGTCTTCCCGCAAAAAAAAGCCCTCATACAACCGCATCGGCGAAAAAATAAAAACGTTACGGCTCTTAAAATATGGAGACACAAAAACAAACAAATTTGAAAAAAAGCGTTTTTACTGTGTAAAAGTAGTAAAACATACAAAAACTATACAAATTTGGTATCGTTGCAATCGTAACAACCCGCTGAATAAAGTTATTGTGTTTATATCACACGGTAAACGGCGTAGATTTAAGACACGAAAAAGAGTGACAAAATTTCAGGTTTTTTTCTATTTCCCCCGCCCCCCCCCCCAAAAAAAAGTTAATAAAAGTTAATCAATAAATGTCCCCCAAAATGGTGCTATTAAAAAATACAACTTGTCCCGCAAAAAACAAGACCTTGTACAGCTATGTCGACGCAAAAATAAACAGGTTATAGCTCTTGGAATGCGACGATGGAAAAACGTAAAAAATGGCTTGGTCATTAAGGTTTAAAAGAGGCTGGTCATTAAGGGGTAAATTCTTCCACAAGGTGGAAAGTATTAAAATGTAAATAATAATTTGACATGTTTTCCTTTGTTGGCCACCAGAGGGAGCACTTCCCAGAATTACAGCAAGGTGAATCAGGCAAAACAGCCTGACCTACAGCTGCTGTAAATGTGGTAGGGAGGCTCACCCCCCCCCCCCCCCTTCCCTATTTTTGGCTACAAGCCAGGAAAAGTTGTCTTCAAATTGCTAAGCAGAGTCCAGCTCAGTTTTGGGAGGGTCTTTGGCAGAAGCTACAGGACACACCAAAAGGCTAAGGGTATGTGCACACGACCACGCAAAATACGTCTGAAATTACGGAGCTGTTTTCAGGCGAAAACCGCTCCTGAATTCCAGACGTTTTTGCATGTACTCGCGTTTTTCGCGGCGTCTTTTACGGACGTAATTGGAGCTGTTCTTCATTGGAGTCAATGAAAAACCGCTCCAAAAACATCCCAAAAAGTGTCCTGCCGTCTTATGACAGCGACACGTAAAATTACACCTCGTCTGAACTAGGGATGCATCGAAACTTCGATACTGTTTCGATACTGTTCATCCCCAAACAGTTCAATACTGTTATTTCATGTATTTCGATACTTAGCTGTGCGGCCGCACAGCTCAGTATTGTATCACAGAATGCATGAGAGCGGGGCTGCGGCAGTGTAATACAGCCATTGCCCTGCTCCTGAGTCCTAACAAGTGCGCGCTGTCAGGATGATACGATGCGGCCAGCGCTGCACTTATGAGCGGCGGCACTGAAGACAGAACATGGCAGGCGCACTGCAAAACACCCCCATGTTCTGTTTTCAGTGCCTGCGCTGCCGCTTATTAGAGCAGCGCCAGCCGCATCACCTCATGCTGACAGCGTGCACACTTGTTGTCAGGAGCGGGGCAATGGCTGTATTACACAGCCGGAGCCCCGCTCTATAACGGCGGAGATCAGAGAAACCTCTCATCTCTGACGTTATTCCGCTGAAGGCTGCTATCAAAGCTGACTGCAGCATTCAGGGGAAAATGAGAAGGGGGAATGCCCCTTGGATCTCGTCACAGGAATCCCTGTGACGCGATTGAGGGACATACCATATATGGGCAGACCGCTCATGGTCCATTGAAGGACCCCAGGGCTGTCTTACCATATTTCCTATTAGGGCATACTTAGTACACAGGCAGTTATTAGGACATACCTATCAGTACACAGGCTAATGTACTGTATGTGTATATGTATGTATATATATATGTGTGTATATGTATATATATATATATATATATATATATTTATATATTTTATTATTTTTTTTATATATGTGTGTGTGTATGTGTATATATATATATATATATATATATATATATATATATAAAAAATATGCCAGTACATTAAAGTTTAAAAATAAAGTAAAAACATATAAAGTAATATGAAATAAAAAAAATACATACACATTTTTTTTACAATAAACATTAAAATAAGTCTCTCAATACATAAAATATACACATTCGGTATTGGCGCGGCCGTAATAACCTACACAACAATTTTTTAGCATTTATGAGGAGTACGCTGTAAAAAAAAAATAAAATAAAAAAACTGCTTTCTTTCACTTATTGTGGGGCACGAGGTGTGATGAATTTAACCTCCATGTGCCTCACATTAAGGCTGGTTATATACGAAGCTAGGAATCCCTGCCTCACTGCAGGACAACTGTCCCGTACTGTAATCATGTTTTCAGTACGGGACAGTTGTCCGGCAGCGACGCAGTGACTCCTAGCGTCGTACATAACTATGATGCTAGGAGCCCGGCTCCCTGCACTGTGTTCGGTCCGGGACTTTGCGGCCGAAATACGTTCCGTCCATTACGGACGTAACATGGTGGTGTGAACCCAGCCTTAGTGTGAGGCACATTCAAAATTCATCACACCATGCTCCTCACATCAGAAAATGGAAGAACTTTTATTTTTTATTTTTTTTAATTACTGTTGGTAAAGTATCGTTTTGGTATTGAAATCCCAATACTACACGAAGTATCGGTATCGAAGTCCAAATTCTAGTATCGTGACATCCCTAGTCTGAACTGAGCATCGTAAGACCCATTGCAAGCAGACGTATTGGAGCCGTCTTTTCAGGCGTAATTCGAGGCGTAAAACGCCTGAATTACGTCTGAAAATAGGTTGTGTGCACATATCCTAAGAATGATGAAAGTCAAGAGGGAAGACGCTGTGGTGAATTAGTTTTCAGTTGACAGGTTCACACGGCTTGTATTTGACTTTGTTTTTTACGCGCCGAAAAACGCGTCAAACGCTTGATTAAGCTTCCCATTTTCATCAATGGGAAAGCGCACTGTTAGTACATGCAACACGATTCTTTACGCGAGCGTTTTTAAAAAATGCATTGTGGAAAAAAAGCATCTTGTCAATTCTTTGGCACGTAAAGCGCGCCAAATGTTCCCATAGTCAATGAGACTCCTAATTACGCAAAATGCGTCATAAAACATGTTAAAAAAAGCCGGCATTTTAAAAGACTTCACAAGAAACGCTAGTGTATTTCACATGTCTAAACGTTGTCCGGTTTTTTTTTAACCGGCGTGTGAACATGCCCTAAGGGAATTATTTTTCATTGGCCTGTAGTTTATATTGCGGTGCAGGGGAGAAGACAGAAGTCGCTGTAGATTTTTGGGTTTTATTTTACTAACTTTATTTTGAAATTTTGCAGGTTCTGCTCGACTAGGTCGTAGATACGTTGGACTACTTCGATCTACATTTAAAAAAATAAATAAAATGGTTAACGAGGGTTCTGCGGGGGAGTTTTTATTTGAATAAAAAAAATGCTTTCTTAGGGTGTATTCAAACAGTGCGGTTTTGCCGCATATTCGACACGCAACCAAAAACCGCATCTAAAAAATTGTGGTAAAAACGCGTGCGCTACTCTGTGGTTTTCGGCTGCGCGGGAAAGACGCGGCAAAACTGCACTGTGAATACACCGTTAGGCCCTGTTCACAGTTTTTTTTTGCAGGCAGAAAAAAAAATGTGCTTCAGAATTCCATCAGGAATTTTGAAGCCGAATTTTAAACTGCCTGCACTGTTTTCGCGGCAGTTTTCGTTCGTGGCCATTGAAGCTAATGCAAGAACCATGAGCAAAAACGCCTCCGAAAAGATTTCAATGGGAGGTCAGAGACGGAAACCGCAAGAAAGGAAATGCCGCTTTTTTTTTCCCCCCTGTGAGTGGTCAAAAGCCACCCAGGAAAAACCCGCCTCTGCCTCCCATTGAAATGCAGGAAGATTTCGGGAGTTTTATGGTGCGGATTCCGGTGCGATTTACGCATGGAAATCTGCGCCAGCAAGCTCTGTGTGAACAGGAAGTTATATCCCTGTTATTTAATACTTTATTACCACTATAGTAATGGCAGTGGTATGTTTGACGTCCATTACTAAGGAGGAGCTTAGTGTTAGCCAGTAAAAAGGCTGCAACTAACCCCGCAAGGAAAATCGGAGTACGATCCAGTACCGGACCATCTGTAGTGATGGTCGGGCACTGGGGCGTCCACAGGCTGGCAGTATTAGGCTGGGAAGGCCTAAAAAAAACTGTGGTCCTTCCCACCCTGGTAATGCTAGGCTGCGGCTGGTTTATTGTATCTGGCAGGTTATGAAAAATGGGGGGGGGGGGGGCGCCACGTCGTTTTCGTCCATTTATTTATTTAACCAGCCAGATACAATAAAACAGCTGCAGCCTATCATTACCAGGGTTGGAAGGGCCACAGTTTTTGGCCTTTCCCAGCCTAATAATACCAGCCTGGGGTCGCCCCAGTGCCAGACCACCACTACAGATAGTCGGGTACTGGATCGTACCCGGCTCTTCCGGATACCCCTGGTGGCGGTGAGTACCTTGGTAATAATGGGGGGGTTAGTGCTACTTTTTTTTTACTGGCTAAGCCTAAGCCGCGTCTTAGTAGTGGACACTGTCTAACAGACAACTGCCATTACTAAGGTGGTAATTAAGTATTAAAAAAACCACAGACGTAAGAAAGTAATTTTTTATTGAAATAAAAACTGCCCCACACAACCCTCTTTCACCATTTTATTTAAAAGTCGATAAAAAAATAAAAGTTAGTAATATGCCGCTGCATCTTCATTCCTTCCTCCAACTGTGAATCGCCATATAGTTACACGGTGGTTCACAGTAGGAGCAAGGAACGATGCCAATCAGCTGTTTTGAAGGAACGGCAAGCGCCGCCGCTCCATCGAGCACACCGGTTATGTTTCAGGGGGGGTGTGTGGGGGCACTCGATGGAGCAGCGTTGCTCGCCGCTGATCCTTCAAAACAGCTGACAAGCGGCTGTGAAGGATCTGTGGCGCTAGTGTGCCGCTGATCCTGCATAGCCGCCAATCAGCTGTTTTAAAGGAGCAACAGCGAGCGCCGCACCCCCCCGCACCTCTTACCTGCAGCCGATCTTGTCCAAAATGTCACTGGCTTTCCCCCTACAAGCTTTTACACTGGGTCGCTCTGAACTGCGCATGCACAGTACCGAGCGAGACGGCACAAGCACAGGATGTAACGAACGGGAGCCGTTCGATATGTCCTATGCCCTGTACCTCTCATATTCCCTCTGTGTATGTGTCGTTAAGACACATGCACAGATGAAATAAAACATGGCAGCCCCCGGTGAATTAAAGTGTTGATGATAAAAAAAGGACATATAAAATTTTAATAAATAAAAACACAAATTACTAAAAATAAAAAAATGTATGACACCTTTCCTTTAAAGAGGCTCGGTCACCAGATTTTGCAACCCCTATCTGCTATTGCAGCAGATAGGCGCTGCAATGTAGATTACAGTAACGTTTTTATTTTTAAAAAACTAGCATTTTTGGCCAAGTTAGGACCATTTTTGTATTTATGTAAATGAGGCTTGCAAAAGTCCAAGGGGGCGTGTTTAAAGTAAAAGTCCAACTGGGCGTGTATTATGTTCGTACATCGGGGCGTTTTTACTACTTTTACTAGCTGGGCGTTCTGACGAGAAGTATCATCCACTTCTCTTCAGAACGCCCAGCTTCTGGCAGTGCAGACACACAGCGTGTTCTCGAGAGATCACGCTGTGACGTCACTCACTTCCTGCCCCAGGTCCTGCATCGTGTCGGCACCAGAGGCTACAGTTGATTCTGCAGCAGCATCAGCGTTTGCAGGTAAGTAGCTACATCGACTTACCTGCAAACGCCGATGCTGCTGCAGAATCAACTGTAGCCTCTGGTGCCGATGTGTCCTCGCTCGTCCGACACGATGCAGGACCTGGGGCAGGAAGTGAGTGACGTCACAGCGTGATCTCTCGAACACGCTGTGTGTCTGCACTGCCAGAAGCTGGGCGTTCTGAAGAGAAGTGGATGATACTTCTCGTCAGTAAATCATCCCTCCTCCGAAAAAAAGGACCATTAAGAATCAAGTATCCCAAGATGGTACCGCTGGTGCAGGACAAGTTGTATCAATGGTACAACTTGTCCTGCCAAAAGAAACAAACTCTAGAGCACCCGTTGATGTGAAAAATAAGAGTGTTTGGGATCTTGGAATGCAGCTGCAAAAAAATTATATATAACTTTTTTTTTTTTTTTTTTTTTTATTGAGCAAAAGTATAAAAACATTTTTTTAAAAAATGTGTACATTTGTTATTGCCAGAATCATAGTAACCCACGAAATACGGTTATCATTTATACTGCTGTAGAAGCAAAACCCAAACAGCAATGGCAGAATAGCTGTTTTTCCTTACCGCCCTCCTTAAAAAATAAAAAAATAAAATAGTTATACAGTACCCCAAAACTGTGCTGTTCTAAAAACCCATTTTCCCGCAAAAAAACAAGCTCTGATATGGCTACTGAATGTAGAGATGAATAAACGGAAAGAATTGTTACATCCAAAATAGGCTACATCCTTAGGGGTTTAAAAACAAACTACAGCTGTATAAATAAGCTGTTTTTGTGGAGAGGAGTTTTACTGCGCGACTACCTCAGTGTGTGAACGGTAAACTCCATGCTGACCTAAGGCAACTTAGTGCTCCCTCCTGTGTCCAATAACATTTATGGTTTTCCAATCCACCAAAGTCTACCGCTGCACCAAACACGGGAACGTTTCTTCAAAAAAGTATTACCTCCAGCATTACAAAATACAGTCGAGTTGCATTATTATGACCGCCACCTAATATCCAGAGTAACTGCTGTGTGCAGCACAGACAGCAGCTAGAAGGCCTGGGAGGTTGTCTCAGGTATCTGGAGCCATGCTGATTGCAGTGCTTCCCACTTTTGCTGGAGGGTGCATAGGGGCGGATCTATACAACGAAGACTATCGAGGTGGTCCCACAGATGCTCAATTGGGTTTGTCTGGTGAATTAGGGGGGCCAGGGAAGTACTTGGAAGTCTTGGTCGGGCTCTTCCAACCACTGTCTGACATTTCTAGCTGTGTGACAATGTTGAATTGTTATGCTGAAAGATTCCATCTGCCGCAGGGAAGAGAAACCGCATGTATGGGTGGAGATGATCTGCAACAATGGATTCATACCCGAACCGGTTCAGAGTGCCCTCCACATGGATGAGTGGGACCAGAGAATGCCATGGAAAAAATTCCCCAGAGAACGGTGCTGCTGCCACCAGCTTGTGTTCTTCCAGCAATGGTTGCACATTGTTTGTTCTGATGCTTCCCACCTGAAGTCCATCCGTTCGATAAAGCAAAAAATTTGACTTTTTTGAAGAAACGTTCTGAAGTCTGGTGCACTGGTACTTTTTGCTGGATTGTAATACATACCGGAGAATGGTAGAACCCAGAGCCACATTGCACCGCTGATCCCACTTGACGGTTCTGAGTAGCCCATACATTTTTGGAACAGTCATTGTTTTATTTGCCGATGCACTGAACTCTATTGTCAAGGTGCAATGCTTGGTGCTATTTTCTGCATAGATTGAGAGGTAAAAGTGTATAATTTGAATAAAAAGGGTTGGAAAATTACCTTGTTCACATTCCTGCTTCCTAATTGGTCCTGACAGATTGGTGTTAATGGGCCCATCTGCACCGAATTAAAAGATGTTGAAAGGGCTCACATGACACGGGTTTGCCCGTGTCTACTCTGATTGGGAGGGCTAAAAGTTTTATTGTGATATACAAATTATCGTAACTAGGGACAAGGCCCTTTCTGCAAATTACTTGTTCCATTTCTAAATATTCAAACACTATTTAAATCTCAAATACTGCACTTAGATTGTCACCATGCTAGAGGTCATGAAGGTAATGGATTTTGTATGTGGCACTTTATAATTTTTCTAAACTATAAACTGATAACCTGGTGTAAAAAGATTACAAGCAATAGTCGGCGAGTTTGAAAATAATCGAGAAAGATATAAGGCTCCTATGTGCACATATTCTACCTCCAACTTTACTTTAGTAGAACTTCAAATGATGTGTTATACGCTGTTCAAAAACTGAGGCTATTTCTATAAACAGAATTTTTTTCACTAGGTGTCAAGCGTGAGCAGTGGTCTGAGGAAGCTGCAATTGTGTTCAGAAACCACGTGGAAAAGAAGCCTCTTGTGGCGCTCATACAAGAGATTCACGAAAGCACGAACTCCTGGGATCGAAAGGTTGTGGCTTACATTGTGGACACCACTTTACCGGACACTGATACCTGGATTCATGATCTGATGTCAGAATACCTGGTTGAGCTTTCCAAATCTGACTAACTCACTTTCTCCATATTCCGCCACAGATCTTTAAGTAGCAATAACTGATATGCATCTAGAAGTCTTTTAAGAAGTTAACTTGTTCACTATTGTTCTGATTTGATGAACATTATAAAGTTTGAATAACTTAAATTTGTTTTCTGTGAAAGATATTTAACACGGTAATTTTGTTTACATTGTTTAAAGAAGTTGATTTTCTGAAGCGTTGCACATTGTTTAATACCGTAGCTCTATAAAGTTGGAATATAATGCATATTGTAACATTTATTTAACAATAAAAGGCAAAAAAGTGCTTTAAACGCTCTGCTGCTCAATTCAATAAGAATTTCACAAGATCTATAAATATTTGTTTGTATACTATTTTAAATAATGAGCACAAACACAAGTGTTATATCAAGGTTCTTGATTCTAAAGGCTCATTCAGACTAACGTGACTAGCGTCCGTGTGCTGCACATGGAAATCACGTGCAGAACACGGACACATTGATTTGAATGGGGCCGTTCACACATGCAGGAGTTTTCACGCAGCGACAGTCCGTTGCGTCAAACTCCCTGCATGTCCTATATTGGTGCGTTATTACGCACCAACGCGCACAAGGATGCATATCCGTCTGCGATGTGTGATTTGCGCATCAATTCAATTGAAAATAATAAAAAGTGCTTTGTGAGTGCGTGAATAACGCATGCCACTCACAAAGCACACTGATGCACAACGGACTAGGTTCACGCGCGTGAATCTGATACGCTCGTGTGAATGTAGCCTAAGGCCCCATGCACACGACCATGCCCGTAATTACTGGCACGGATAGCCATCCCTTTTTTTAGGGGCCATACTCCCATAAATCATGGGAGCACGATCCGTAAAATTAAAAAAATAAGACGTCCTATTTTTTTTCGGCAAGCTTCTAGAAATGAATGGGCACGTAATTATGGGCAGTTTTACGGTCGTGTGCATGGGGCCTTAAGGATGTATACTGGCCAGTTTTTGAATATTCACAACTACATAATTTGACACAATCTCATTGACACAAGCATATTCAAATACAGTTGAAACATGGACCTAAATTTTAACATGTAATACACTGGTCCTCTAGTGACGTTCTACAAGGTTTTATAAGACTCAGACTTACTTTTTCCGTCACCGTTGCCCCATTGTACCCCTGAGGACACCATCTCGGTGAAACATGTTGGGGGGGGGGGGGCCTTTGAATGTTTTTAACATACCATCAGCTCAGAATCAATTCTGGGATAACGGTCTGCAGACGCCTCCCTCTAGTATAGACCGTATATTCTGCTGCTGCTAGCAGAGACTGCCCATTACATCTATATGAGTGATAACGTTTCTGGGCTCATGGGTTGTTTTTAGAATATAGGCTACGTGGCTTTAATAAAAGTTATTTTCATTATTGGGAATTATGTGAATAGAACAATTCAATACCTTCTGTTAGTTGCCTTATAGGCAAATTTGTTAAAGTGTATCTAAACGTTTGCCAAACTTCTGACATGTCATAGTGACATGTCAGAAGTGTAGATTGGTGGGGGTCCAAGCACTGAGACCCCTACCAATCGCTAGAACAAAGCAGCTGAAGCGCTCGTGTGAGCACTCAGCTGCTTCGTGTCTGTTTTGGCTTTTTCCGGAAATAAATGTATTGTGTACGGACTCAATAGAAAGTCTATGAGCCCGTACTCCGATACATCGGCTTTCTGGAAAAAAACGAACAGAAACAAAGCGGTTGAGAGCTCTCACAAGCTCTTCAGCTGCTTTGTTCCAGCAATTGGTGGGGGTCTCCGTGCTCGGACCCCCACCAATCCAAACTTCTGACATATCAGAAGTTTGTCAAACGTTTAGCTACACTTTAAAGGTTTTGTCATAAAATTGTACCTGCCACCTACTAGGGCAAATATTTTATATTTTTTCTTTATTTTTTGTTTAGTGTGCTGCACCATAGTTACCTCTAATACAATATTTTGATTTCTTACAGTTGAAATACTAAACCTGAAAAATCATTCTACTAGTTTTCCCACTTCTGGGAAGAAGATTTGCAACAAGTATTTGCTAAATTATTGTACTCTCCAGGCTGAATCTCCTGCTATCCGTTTTAAACTTCTGACAGGAGATGTGGCTCTCCTCATTGGAGGTACACTTTAAGGCCTCATTTACACGAGCGTGTGCGTTTTGCGTGCGCAAAAGGCACTTGACAGCTCCGTGTGTCATCCGTGTATGATGCGCGGCTGCGTGATTTTCGCGCAGCCACCATCATAGAGATGAGGCTAGTCGACTTCAGTCACTGTCCATGGTGCTGAAAGAGTTAACTGATCGGCAGTAACTCTTTCAGCACCCTCGACAGTGCATTCCGATCACCATATCGAGTAACCTGTTTTAAAAAAAAGAGGTTCGTACTTACCGAGAACTTCCCGGCCGTTGCCTTGGTGACGCGCCTCTCGACATCTGGCCCCACCTCCCTGGATGACGCGGCAGTCCATGTGACCGCTGCAGCCTGTGCTTGGCTTGTGATTGGCTGCAGCTGTCACTTGGACTGAATTGTCATCTCGGGAGGTCAGACTGGAGGAAGAAGCCGGGAGTTATCGTTAAGTCAGAACTTTTTTTTTACACGTTCACGTATATTGGAATCTGAAGTCACTGTCCAGCGTGCTGAACCAGTTTAACTCTTTCAGCACCCTGCACAGTGACTGTCTCCTACCGGGTTCGGTCAAAACGAGTTCGGCTGAACCCGGTAAAGTTTGGTTCGCTCATGTCTAAGACACTCCGTTCGGATGTTTGTAAACAGAAAAGCACGTGGTGCTTTTCTGTTTACATTCAGTTTGACAGCTCTTGCGCGAATCACGCCGTTCGCACGGAAGTGCTTCCGTGCGACCTTCGTGGTTTTCACGCACCCATTGACTTCAATGGGTGCGTGATGCGCGAAAAACGCACGATTATAGAACATGTCGTGAGTTTTACGCACTCGCACTGCGCAAAATTCACGCATCGTCTGCACTGCCCCATAGAGTAATATAGGTGCGTACGACACGCGTGAAAAGCACGCGCGTCGCACGCGCGTATATTACGCTCGTGTAAATTAGGCCTAGGGCTGGATTCACACGAGGTCATTACGTCCGTAATTGATGGACGTATTTCGGCCGCAAGTCCCGGACCGAACACAGTGCAGGGAGCCGGGCTCCTAGCATCATAGTTATGTACGATGCTAGGAGTCCCTGCCTCGCTGCCAGACAACTGTCCCGTACTGTAATCATGTTTACAGCAACTTCTCCCGAGTAAAACAATACCCCACATGTGGTCATAAACGGCTGTTTGGACACACGGTAGGGCTCAGAATGGAACTAGCACCATTTGGATTTTGGATAGTGTCTGGGCGCCATGTTACATTTGCTGAGCCCCTGTAGTACTAGTACAGTGGAAACACCCCAAAACTGACTCCATTTGGGAAACTGCACCCCCTGAGGAATCATCTAGGGGTATAGTGAAAATTTTGATCCCAAAGGTTTTTTGCTGAATTAATTAGAATTAAGCTATGAAAATGAAAAATAATTTTTTTTTTTCCAACAAGATGTCGTTTTAGATCAACATTTTTCATTTTTACAAGGAATAGAGAAGAAAAAGCACCCCAACATTTGTAAAGTAATTTCTCCCGAGTAAGGTAACACCCCATATGTGGTTATAATAGGCTGTTTACGTATATGGGAGCATTCAGAAGAAAAGGAGCGGTATTTATCTTTTGGAGCGTAGATTTTGCTGGAATGGTTTGCGGACGCCATGTTGCATTTGCAAAACCCCTGATGTACCAAACAAAAGTGACCCCGTTTTAGAAACTACACCCCTAAAGGCATTTATCAAGGGGTGTAGTGAGAATTTAGACATCACAGGTGTTTTTCAGAAATGAATACGCAGTGGATGGTGCAAAGTGAAAATTGCAATTTTTCCACTGATCTGCCCATTCACCGCACAAGATGTTGTGCCCCTAGAGAATTTTACCCCATAAATTGTTAAGCGGGTTCTCCCGGGTATGGTAATGCCTTACTTGTGGCCATAAATTGCTGTTTGGGCACGCTGTAGGGCTAAGAAGGAATAGACCGCCATTTTGAGCATGGATTTTGCTTGGTAGTTTTGTTTGAGTTTTGCTGGTATTTCCGTTTATAATGTGGTGGCATATGTAATCTGTGCGGAGCACATCGGGGCATATGTAATCTGTGCGGAGTACATCAGGGCATAATAAGAGGGTATAATAATGGGGTAAATAATACAATTATTCATAGATGTGTGTTACGCTGTGAAGCGATCCGTTATGCGCAGGCCGGTGTCACACTGATAAACGGTTTTCTTTCTTATCCCCCTTTTGTAACGCTCTGCACCTTTTGGGGACTTTTTCTCCTTCGTAGTTTGGGAAATATTACTGGTAACGTTTTGCGCTGGTATAATATGGGCGCCCTCGCTTCCAGCGGATGTGCTATGTCCCTTCCCTTTCCTAGTTCCTAAATACTAGGGCCCTGAAACTGAAGGAATGTTCCCCTCCGGCCTGCGCATTGAGATGTTTTTTCATCACCGCATTACTAGTGCCGTAACTTTTTTATTTTTCAGTTGATTGAGCGGTGTGCGGGCTTGATTTTTGCAAAACGGGCTGTAGATTTTATTGGTATCATTTTAGAACAGATACGACTTTTTGATCACTTTTTATTTCATTTTTTGGTAAAGGAAATTACCAAAAACAAGCAATTCTGGAATCGTTTTTTATTGTTTTTTTTATCGGCATCCACAGTGCTCCCTAAATTACATGTCAGCTTTATTCTGCAGTCGATACGATTACGGCGATACCAAATTTATATAGTTTTTTTTATGTATTGCAGCTTTTGCACAATAAAATCACTTTTTTTATAAAATCATTTGTTTTCTGTGTCGCCATATTCTAAAACCCATAACTTTTTAATTTTTTCGTGCACAAAGCGGTGTCGGGGATTATTTTTTGCGGGACGGATTGTCGTTTTTATTAGTACTATTTTGGAGTAAATGTGACTTTTTGATCACTTTTTATAGCATTTTTTGAAAGGAGATGTGACCTAAAAACAAAGATTCTGGCGTTGTTTTTCATGTGGTTTTTTTTACGACGTTCACCGTGCGGGATAAATTACATAATAGTTTTGTAGTTTGGGTCGTTACGGACGCGGCGATACCAATTATGTATAGTTTTTTTAATTTTTACGGTTTTTCCCATAATAAAAGACTTACTATGGGAAAAAAGTCAGTTTAGCTTTATTTTTATTTGAAATGTGTGTGTTTTTATTGTTTTACCACATTTTTATTAACTTTTTTTTACTTTTCTGATTTGTCCCACTAGGGGACATGAGGGCCTGATGCCCCGATCGCTACTCTAATACACTGCACTACATACGAAGTGCAGTGTATTAGCGCTGTCAGTTATTCACTGACAGCAAGCCTATGAGGACTCGCCGCAGGCGGGTCCTCATCGGCTCCCGTACAAGGCAGACTCGGACGCCATTTTCTGGCGTCCGATTGCCACAGCAACCCAGCGATTGCATCACTGGGTTGCCGATCGGGTGAAAACCTATCAGATGCTGCGCTCTATTGAGCGCAGCATCTGAGGTGTTAATCTGACGGATCGGAGAATAGCTCCGGTCCTGGCAGTTACAGGAGGGTGCCAGCTGTATAATACAGCTGTCACCCCGCGGTGATAGTGCCGGCTCTGCTTCTGAGCCCGCACAATCACTGCGCCGTACATGTACGGCGCTTTGCGGGAAGCACCTCCCGACAGCGCCGTACATGTACGGCGCATGTCGGGAAGGGGTTAAAACAACACTAGGGATTTTAGCCAAGCCAGAGTATTTCAAGGCATCTTGTTATGGGTTGGGCATGGACTTACAGGGAAGCTACCTCCAAGAGGTGGCACTAGAGTAAAAATTCTCTAGATGGAAAACAAATGTGCGTTTTTTCCCCATGGAGCATTGCCTGTAAGACTTCATACCATCTGTGTTTCCTTAATGAGAACCATTATACCGAGTATTGCTCATGCAAAATAGGGAGTAATTTGGTTAAGAAATTGCTAAATACACAATTTGACTACATAAGGAGAATCTCTAATACTAGCGATGTTTAATATATACACCGCATTCCAAATTATTATGCAAATGTTATTTTTCGCTGATTTTCCTAAATAGTCGATGCAAATGACAGTCAGTATAATCTTCAAGCCCTCAACCGTTGGAGTATAATGCAAATTTTATTGAACAAATCTCCTAATAACAGATTTTTTTTTTTAGAAGTAAAAAACTCAAAATGCACTGTTTCAAATTATTATGCACAACAGAGATCAAAACATTTTAAAGGTTGTAAAGAGAACTAAAATGGTAATTTGTTGCATTTGCAGCATGAGGGGGTCATATTTACAGAAATCAAAAGCTCTTTCAATAAAAAAAAACGTAACAGGCCAAGTTACATGTTAACATAGGACCCCTTCTTTGATATCACCTTCACATTTCTTGCATCCATTGAATTTGTGAGTATTTGGACAGTTTCTGGTTGAATATCTTTGCAGGATGTCAGAATAGCCTCCCAGAGCTTCTGTTTTGATGTGAACTGCCTCCCACCCTCATAGATATTTTGTTTGAGGATGCTCCAAAGGTTCTCAATAGGGTTGAGGTCAGGGGAACATGGGGGCCACACCATGAGTTTCTCTCCTTTTTATGCCCATAGCAGCCAATGACAGAGGTATTCTTTGCAGCATGAGATGGTGCATTGTCATGCATGAAGATAATTTTGCTACGGAAGGCACGGGTCTTCTCTTTGTACCACGGAAGAAAGTGGTCAGTCATAAACTATCTACTTTGCAGAGGTCATTTTCACACCGTCAGGGACCCTAAAGGGGCCTCCAGCTCTCTCGCCATGATTCCAGCCCAAAACATGACTCCGCCACCTCCTTGCTGATGTCGCAGCCTTGTTGGGACATGGTGGCCATTCACCAACCATCCACCACTCCATCCATCTGGACCTTCCAGGGTTGCACGGCACTCATCAGTAAACAACACGGTTTGAAAATGAGTCTTCATGCATTTCTGAGCCCACTGCAACCATTTCTGCTTGTGAGCATTGTTTAGGGGTGGCCGAATAATAGCTTTATGCACACTTGCAAACCTCTAGAGGATGCTACACCTTGAGGTTCGCGGGACTCCAGAGGCACCAGCGGCTTCAAATACCTATTTGCTGCTTTGCAATGGCATTTTAGCAGCTGCTCTCCTAATCCTATTAATTTGTCTGGCAGAAACCTTCCTCATTATGCCTTTATCTGAACGAACCCGTCTGTGCTCTGAATCAGCCACAAATCTTTTCACAGTACGATGATCACGCCTAAATTTTCTTGAAATATCCAATGTTTTCATACCTTGTCCAAGGTATTGCACTTTTTCACGCTTTTCGGCAGCAGAGAGATCCTTTTTCTTTCCCATATTGCTTGAAACCTGTGGCCTGATTAATAATGTGGAACGTCCTTAAGTAGTTTTCCTTTGATTGGGCACACCTGGCAAACTAATTATCACAGGTGTCTGAGATTGATTACAATGATCCAAAGAGCCCTAAGACAATACCATCCATGAGTTTAATTGAAAAACTAATAATTAAATGTTTGACACTTAAATCCAATGTGCATAATAATTTGGAACACCGTGTAGTCTGTATAAGATGAAGCCTCCAAGCTAAAGGCATGTATTCAAAGTGCTTGCTGACCAGGACTAGTGGTAGTGTAGTGGATTGACTGTGTTGATATCCAGCTCAAATAGAGCACAAAGTAAATTGTGCACTTTTCTGATTTAAGTAGCTTTACGGTAATACATTAATGAGATTTACCATGCCTTAGTAATTCTTATGCAACTATCAAATCGATGTGGCTTACCAGGCTGACAGTCCTTGGCAGAAGTCCATAAAGAACAAGATCCTCGTGCAGCTCGAGGAATTAATGACGACACCAATAAAACTGCTTAACATCTATTCATAGTTAATAGGATGGACAAATACTGTGCTGGCATTTGATAAGGTATTATGTTAGATTTAACGGTTACTATCTGCCTAGTTCAACTACAGGTAAAGAAGAAAAAAAAGACCCTGCAGGACTCGCCTACAGAAAAGTATGTATGGTACGTACGTATATATATATATATATATATATATATATATATATATATATATATATATATATATATATTATAATATGAAGAGCACACAAAGTGATGATTTTAGCAAATCTTTCGGTTTTATTTGATCAAAAATTGATGCCAGAGGTTTAGTGCGACGTTTCGGTCGTATATTAGACCTTCATCAGGCACTACAAAAGCAAAATATATTGCGAAACAGTAGATTAGCATCATGTGGATAGATAGATATACAACATAAATCAAGGTAAGGAGAGAAATAAAAGGGGGGGCATAAAGCGTACATAAATGAAGACCGGTATCTATGGCATGTGCATGTTACCTTCAGGTCTTTATCAGAAATACAGATACAGAAATTAACTCTTTGCATGTTACCTTCAGCTACAGACAGTCCTTCTCTAATTTTCACTGTACCGTCATATCTTGACCTTATACAGTGAAGGAAATAAGTATTTGATCTCTTTCTGATTTTGTAAGTTTGCCCACTGTCAAAGACATGAACAGTCTAGAATTTTTAGGCTAGGTTAATTTTACCAGTGAGAGATAGATTATATAAAAAAAAAAAAACTGAAAATCACTGTCAAAATTCTATATATTTATTTGCATTGTGCACAGAGAAATAAGTATTTGATCCCTTTGGCAAACAAGACTTAATACTTGGTGGCAAAACCCTTGTTGGCAAGCACAGCAGTCAGACGTTTTTTGTAGTTGAGGATGAGGTTTGCACACATGTTAGATGGAATTTTGGCCCACTCCTCTTTGCAGATCATCTGTAAATCATTAAGATTTCGAGGCTGTCGCTTGGCAACTCGGATCTTCAGCTCCCTTCATACGTTTTTGATGGGATTAAGGTCTGGAGACTGGCTAGGCCACTTCATGACCTTAATGTGCTTCTTTTTGAGCCACTCCTTTGTTGCCTTGGCTGTATGTTTTGGGTCATTGTCGTGCTGGAAGACCCAGCCACGAGCCATTTTTAATGTCCTGGTGGAGGGAAGGAGGTTGTCACTCAGGATTTGACGGTACATGGCTCCATCCATTCTCCCATTGATGCGGTGAAGTAGTCCTGTGCCCTTAGCAGAGAAACACCCCAAAAACATAATGTTTCCACCTCCATGCTTGACAGTGGGGACGGTGTTCTTTGGGTCATAGGCAGCATTTCTCTTCCTCCAAACACGGCGAGTTGAGTTAATGCCAAAGAACTCAATTTTAGTCTCATCTGACCACAGCACCTTCTCCCAATCACTCTGAACCTTTAATGGTTGGTAGGGGATCAAATACTTATTTCTCTGTGGACAATGCAAATAAATATATATAATTTTGACTGAGTTTTTTTTTTTTTTTTATATAATCTATCTCTCACTGGTAACATTAACCTAGCCTAAAAATTCTAGACTGTTCATGTCTTTGACAGTGGGCAAACTTACAAAATCAGCAAGGGATCAAATACTTATTTCCTTCACTGTATATACAAGCACAAAGACACATTCACAAACAGACCCATATATATATATATATAACCAGTACAGATATTGTTGTAGATTTCACGTGCAGCCCTATGTAACACCACAGGTAACACAGTGATAACTCTCTGAGTACAGATAATGTAGTAGTGTTAGGGTATGTTCACACGGCAGCGTCCGTAACGGCTGAAATTACGGGGCTGTTTTCAGGAGAAAACAGCTCCGTAATTTCAGCCGTCATGGCATGTTGAGGCGCTTTTCGCTGTTTTTCCATGGAGTCAATGGAAAATGGCTCCATTTACGTCTGAAGAAGTGACAGGCACTTCTTAGACGCGGGCGTCTTTTTTACGCCCCGCCTTTCGACAGCGGGGCGTAAAAAAAATGACCGTCGGAACAGAACATTGTAAGACCCATTCTAATGAATGGGCAGATGTTTGCCGACGCTCTGGAGCCGCTGTTTCGGACGTAATTCGGGGCTAAAACGCCGTCCTATATAACACTACAGATAACACAGTGATAACTCTCTGAGTACAGATAATGTAGTAGATGTTCAAGCAGAAAAAAATGGGACATAGATAACCACAAAAAAGGCCGTACTTACTAAGTGGGTGGGTGAAAACCCATTCCCAGCAGGACGCAGACAGGTCAAAAAATGCTGCAGAAGGAGGGTGCATTAAATAGTGATAGCCACTCCCACTAGTCTTGAGGGGAGTGGCGAACTAAGTGCTCACAAGTGTGCGATAAATGAGTGTCGGTGTTAGTGTAGTGCTAGGGTGTGAATGTATGGTAAAAAAGAAATGTGTATGTATGGAAGTGTCAGAACTGTGTGATAATGTAATAAAAATAAATAATAAATAAATGTGATGAATAGGGGTCAGTGCTGGGAATAGTACATGGGGTGTCAGTACTATGTGTAATACGTGGAGGGATAATGTGCTGGTCGTCAGGCAAAGCATATCTTGCCGAATCACAGCCTATTTGTAACGCCGCTACTGTTAGCTAAAGCGGGCTGCTCTGCATGCCAAACCAAACGCCAGCACATCATGCCCTCCCAGCATATAAGACCTGGCTGCGTCCTGAAAAAAAGTATACATAGTAAAAAATATCCATGAAACAACCCAACGTCAAGGGTCCTCAGTGCCTTGCGAGTCCCTAACTAGAACTTTTCGTTCCTAATTTAAAAACACAAGCAGAAAAAAATGTAGTAGATGTTACCTGCAGTCCTATGTAACACCACAGATAACACATGGGTATATAAGGGTTAGCAGGGAATATAAAGGGCAGTAGGGTATATAGGGGACAGAAGGCTATATAGGGGCACACGTTTTTACAAAGAGACAAACACATGCAGAGACATATACACACACACTGTAACATATACACATACGAACACAGAGAAACATACTGTATACACAAAAACACATACTGTACACACACACACACACACACACACACACACACACACACTGTAACATACACATACAAACAGAAATATACTGTATACACACACACACACACACACACACACACTAACATATACACATACAAACACAGAGAAACATACTGTATACACACACACACACACACACACACACACACACACACACACACACACACACAGTAACAGTAACATATACACATACAAACACAGAGAAACATACTGTATACACAGAGACACATACTGTATACACACACGGCTGTTATTTACTCCGTGTGTGTGCAGAGCACAGAGTAGTGTGATCTCTTGGCTCTTCCTGAAGCTGATCGCTGCTGCAGGTGTCCGACATACAGGGCGCCAATCAGCAGCATTCAGCTGCTCTGCGGCGCCCCCAACTTTCCTACCACCTAGTTGCCCCCCCCCCCAAGCTGCCGTTCCTCCTACTACACCTCCTGGCAATGTGGATCCTCAGTCTACACCTCTTGGCAGTATTGACCCACGTGTTTCTTTGCCACTTCCTGACCTCTATGATGGAGAAGCAAGTACCTGTCGTGGTTTTCTTAATCAATGGCATTACGCTCCTGCTCTGCGTTTGGTACCTCGTACACTCCTGGTTTGACTCGACTCGTTCACTACTCCTGTTGCTCACGGTGTTGCCGTGGGCAACTGCCCCATTTCTCTTAGCTTCTGTGTACCCTTGTCGGTTTGTCTGTCGTGCACATATTGAGCGTAGGGACCGTCGCCCAGTTGTACGCCGTCGCCTAGGATGGGCCGTGCAAGTAGATCTAGAGTAGATTAGTGCTTACCTGTCTGTCTCCCTACCCCGACATTACAACTGCATACCCGGTGGTGAAATGTCCTGTCTGCTCCTTCCAGTATCTGGATCCGTCTACAAAATACTGAACATTATAGTTAGTCAAAGGTACATCAGTGACATCTGGTAACCCTTGGGCTTCAAGTTGCATTAAACTGTGACAATCAGGCTCATGTTCCATATCAAACAAGTCATTGTCATTTGCAAATTCGTATATTAAGGGTCTGGCATCCCCCCTTTCTCTACAACCATAGGCATAATAGTGATGGTTGTGTGGGACTGTGTGGTCTTAGATAGCAGTACACCTATATAGAAAAATTACAATAATAATGAGACTGTTTCCTAAGCACATATATCAACATATTGCAATAGACAAGTGGTGGAGTGTTTGGGGGACCACTTATCCAACAGTTCTTTCATTGCACGGATGAAGCACCATCCAGGCATATTGTTTGCCTCTATGCGTGAAGGCAAAATATTGGCAACAATCTAGGGACAGTGTGATAGAGAAAAATGCATAATTACCAATTTCTTTCCTAATAAATTAGCACTATCTTTTATATAGTCTGTGCTTGTTGTAATATTTCACTTGAGGGAGAGATCAGCAATTTACTTTCTAACACACTGCTCCCCGCCCCCTTGTCTTTTACCACTTCCCTTTTCTTATAGAAACTTTAGCAAGCCAAAATGCTGAAAGGAAACTGCTGTATTTATAACTCTAATACCTGATTTTACACAGATAACTTTAATTACTTAAAAAGTCAGTCTATTTACACAATCTTATACTTCATTTCAATGTTCTAGGACTTTTTACACACAAATTTTACATATAATAACAATAATTTGAAATTCAATTAATTCAGTTCTGAATCTGGATTGAGAAAAATATCTCACATCAAAACAGTACACAATTTAATTTGCTCCTCAGACTAGTCTGCGACACACAACCTGTATACACGGACACACACTGTATACATGTCTACATCATACTTCTCGTCCTAATCCGCCTTACTCATTGCAATGTACCTATCTGTATTACTCTTTATCATTACTAGTACAGTCACTCTTATTGAAAGCTATTATTTTATGCACATATTATTCATATCAACATATATAACACCCTAGCACTACACTAACACTCATTTATCGCACACTTGTGAGCACTTAGTTCGCCACTCCCCTCAAGACTAGTGGGAGTGGCTATCACTATTTAATGCACCCTCCTTCTGCAGCATTTTTTGACCTGTCTGCGTCCTGCTGGGAACGGGTTTTCACCCACCCACTTAGTAAGTATGGCCTTTTTTGTGGTTTTGAAGTTATCTATGTCACATTTTTTTCTGCTGGTGTTTTTTAGGAACGAAAAGTTCTAGTTAGGGACTCGCAAGGCACTGGGGACCCTTGACGTTGGGTTGCGAGCTTTGCGTATTTTGGCCAAAATAACAACTAATACCCCATGTTTCATGGATTTTTTTACTATGTATACTTTTTTTCAGGACGCGGCCAGGTCTTATATGCTGGGAGGGCATGATGTGCTGGCGTTTGGTTTGGCATGCAGAGCAGCCCGCCTTAGCTAACAGTAGCGGCGTTACAAATAGGCTGTGATTCGGCAAGATATGCTATGCCTGACGACCAGCACATTATCCCTCCACGTATTACACATAGTACTGACACCCCATGTACTATTTACAGCACTGACCCCTATTCATCACACATTTATTTTTTTATTACATTATCACACAGTTCTGACACTTCCATACATACACATTTCTTTTTTACCATACATTCACACCCTAGCACTACACTAACACTGACACTCAGTTATCGCACACTTGTGAGCACTTAGTTCGCCACTCCCCTCAAGACTAGTGGGAGTGGCTATCACTATTTAATGCACCCTCCTTCTGCAGCATTTTTTGACCTGTCTGCGTCCTGCTGGGAATGGGTTTTCACCCACCCACTTAGTAAGTGCGGCCTTTTTTGTGGTTTTAATATAACTAAGACCCAGTCTTAGTACCTAAGATCCAACTTAGGTTTTTATCACATAACCTTATAACATCTAAATATGAAAAATAATAAAAACACATATAAACAAAATTATATTACCGTTATTGAGATGAAAACTCGAATCCCCAATTCTCTTGTCTATGTTCCTTTAGAATCCGTCACTCCACCCCGTCCATCCCATCAGACTGGCTTCTGTTTGACAGCAATTCAGCCGTAGGTCTTTAGATTTAGTGAGTTCATTGAATAACTCACTGTAACGTCCGTGGTCGCTGACCACGAACTCCTTCCATCCAGTCGACGCCCTTCTCTCAAGAGATGTCTGCACATACGGCCGTCCTGCTCCACAGTGACCACCAGGGTGCGCTCATGAGCTCAGTCCAGACTTGAGAAGCCAGAGCACAAGCATGTTGGTGATTGAGCTACTTGGTCCAGAGCACCCTGGGCTATAAGCCCCATCCTCCCACGCCTGAGCTTTGTTGTTGTATTCCTAGTCTGTCTTGCAAATAGTCCCCTAGTGTTTCCTGCTCCCAGTGTTTCCTGTTCCTGTAAGCTGATCTAGTGCCGTGCTTAGCTGTAGCCATGCTGTATACCACGCCTGTCCTGCTTCTCCACGCCTGACGTCTACCTGCTGCCTAGTTCCTGCCAAGCCTGCCTTGCTACTGTCCGAGCTGCCACAGGTACCCTATATAAACTATAGACTCTGACCTGCGCCCTGTTGGCCAGCTGCCATACCACCAAGGCGGTACGGCCCTGTGGGTCCACGAACCCTACGTGACACTCACCCCGTGCACGGTATGCAGTCTTTGAGAGGACAAGGGTCTGGAGATATTGGTTTCCGCCTCAAAGGACCAAAATGTTAGAAGAATTTTCCTTACTTATCAATAATGATTCAAGTTTTCACCTGAATAAGAGCTTCATTTTATTCTTGCGGCAAGGAGACAAGTGGCAGATCAGCAGTTGTCTACCTTCATTACATAAGCACAGGTTTATATACACATATCGAGGCGTATTGCAATTCAGACATAACTCAAAACCGTTTGTGGCTTTCCTGTCATATGAAATGTTTTACACCTCAGAATGGGATTTGGCCACAGTTGGACTTCCTCTGGAGATTGCAATCCTTATTCAGAAGTTCAACTGTCTCACACACTTGATCAGTTATAAGTACAGCATATTTAACTCTTTGTCAGCTAAAGTATAGTCTGAGAAGCTTGCATGCACATTTAATATCCATTACATAAGTAAGAATAAATTTAGAATAAAACTTTCCTAACAATACCCTATACCTAATTGACACTTATATGTTCTGTATGTCAGTATATATCTTTATAAGTAAATTTGTGATGTTCCACATTTTAACAGCTTAATAAAAGCTAAGTTTCATATTTACTCCTTCTGTACGTTTATAATATAATCCTAACTGGAAGGAATAACGGGAACCAGTCCGTTGATTACTAAATGGGAACTTTACCTATCTAATCATAATACATAGCTTAATATAGCTAGCTTTTTGTCCGATGTACTTGATATAGAACAGTGGGTCTCAGAAGCGAAGGAGGTCTTTTCTGAAAAGGGATATGGTGAGAGCTCACCTACCCTGAATATCAAAGGGATCTTTAGGGAATTAAGGCATATAAAGATTTTATTGTGTCTTGATGGGAGATACAATCCCTGAAAAACTATATAAAAAACGACATAGTACCTAAAGGGTTAAGTATAACAATATCACCAGCTGAGAGGATCAGAAATGTGACATTGATGAATAAATGGGAGAAGGAAGCTACCTCGAGCTCCCTTAGATTTATGAGCATATTTCTGGATGAAGAAAAAGCATCCAGAGAGGGAAAAGTGAAAAGACTCAATGAACTAAGAGAACAAGCCCTAAAATTAAAGACTGACACACAATTTTAAAAAAAAGGAGAGCATATTACAGGGGATTATAGAACGCTTCCAACACTCTATAAGAGATGGAAATTACTCCCAATTTATAAGGGATCTTCAAGAGTTCAAAGAAAATAGGGCCTACACTTTCCTGAATAAAAATACATGTAGAGACATAGAGACTGAGATATCGTCATCTGAAGCAGAGGTCTCAGACCATGATAGAGACCCTGTACATGTGGAAAGAGGGGGCTATGGAAATAGAAGAACTGGAAATCGTCAGAGGGGACAAACTAGAGGGGGAAACAGAGGTAGGGGACCCCAAACAAATCAACAGGATTTTCTCCTACGACCCCCATCGGCCGGCCAATACCAACTAAGGAACAGAAATCAATACACTACGTGACACCAAACAATTCTAACACCATTACTAAAAATGAAGTGATCAATCTCTCTACACATCCTCTCACTCAAATTCAAATACAGGTCCTGGAGAGGGGCCTGTCCTTTGTCCCGACCGAGAAATTTGACTCCTTTGTCTGGACCAGGGACATAGCCCTATTCTCCAGAAAACTGCACTGGCATAAATTTTTTAGTGAGAGAAATAAAAGGACTTGTCAGGACTTTAATTTGGATCATGAAGATCTAGCCACAGCAAATGACCTTGCAGATCTCTTGGAAGATAACATCAGAGACGGAAGCAAGGGTCCTTTCACTAATCTAAGATCGACAAGTACCAAAATGCAACCAATATGTAATAACCCAAATATAGAGATTTTCGGGAGACTAGTAGAGAAGGATCTAAGGGCTCTTGAAGGCCATGAACCTAGACATAGAAATATGACAAGGGAGGAATCCAGAACTCTGAATAATCTCACACTATACGGAAGGGTTTCATAGTGTGTCCACTGATTCCAAGACTAAGGGCGTCTCCATCCTGATTTCTCGCTCTCTTCCCTGGGAGCATGTGGAGACTCGCACAGATGGGGCGGGACAATATCTCTTCGTGAAGGGTAAGCTGGATAACACTCTGTACACACTGGCCTCATATTATCTCCCTAACAAGGGTCAGGTTGCCTTCTTGGAGAAGGTCCTTGTGGATCTGGATGACTTTCTGGAAGGCACTCTCATACTGGGGGGAGATTTGAATGCCACTTTAGACCCCACATTAGATTCCTCCCGAGGGCATTCCTCTTTGCCTAGGTCGGTACACCGTCGCATTCGTCGGCTGCTGCATGAGCATCAACTTGTTGACACGTGGAGGCTTATGCATCCCTCGGCCAAAGATTACTCGTTTTTCTCGGCCCCCCATACCTCATACTCTAGATTGGACTACTTCTTTCTACGCCATCCCCACCTCTCCAACCTCACGTCCGCCTCCATAGACGACATCACTTTCTCGGATCATGCCCTTATTACGCTTACTCTAGCTCGCCAAACGACCAGCCCGCGTCCCTGGCAGTAGCGACTGAATGAATCGCTCTTACAGGACCCGGCAGTGGTATCGGATATTCTCAGGGAACTATGGGAGTACTTCGACAGTGTAGGAGGCACTTCTACGAATTTAGTAACAAACCAGGTAGGACTTTGGCGTGGGCACTTAGGAAAACACGTTCAAGTACCTATGTTCCGCACATTCTTGGCTCCCATAATAGGCACCTACAGCTTCCACAGGATTTCACGGAGGCCTTCCGTGCCTACTACCACTCGTTATATAATCTCCCTCAAGAACCTTCCTCCCCGGGTGGCGGCAGTCACTTGAGAAAGATTGAGCAGTACCTCCGGTCCTCGGGGATGAAAAGCATCCCTTCGGAGGCGATTGAAGCCTTAGAGGCTCCCATTTCCTTGGACGAGTTGGCACTGAAGGATTCACCAGTGGGGAAGGCCCCGGGTTCGGATGGCCTGCCGTTACAATATTATAAGACATGTTCAGACGTACTCTCGCCCCACTTCCTGCTTGCATTCAATTCACTCACAGAGGGAGGTACCATTCCCCGGGAAACGTTGAGGGCACACATCACGGTGATACCAAAGGAGGGTAAGGACCCCTCCATGTGTCAGAATTACCGCCCTATTTCCCTGTTGAATGTCGATCTTAAACTCTTTGCTAAGATTCTGTCCCAAAGGCTGTCCCCGCTACTTCACAATGTGATACACAATGACCAGGTGGGCTTTATGCCCTTACGGGAAGCACGGGATAATACCACACGAGCAATTAACCTCATGTACCAAGCGGCCGCTTCCGCACTTCCCACTTGCTTTCTGTCGACGGAGTCAATTGGGAATTTATGTTGGCTACCTTGCGCCATATAGGGTTGGGGACACATATGATGAACTGGATTTCGGGTCTCTACTCCTCCCCATCAGCTCAGGTTAAGGTTAATGGACACCTCTCCTCTTCACTCGCAATCTCTAATAGAATGAGGCAAGGCTGTCCCCTGTCTCCACTGATTTCTATCTTATGCCTGGAGCCCTTCCTTTGCCACATTCGCTCCAATCCGGATATTGCGGGTGTAGCCTTGGGAGGTAGGTCCCATAAGGTCGCTGCCTTTGCGGACGACCTTCTCTTTTTTTATCACCGCCCCCAGGATTTCCTTGCCTAACCTGATGGCGGAGCTGGGTGAATACTCGAAACTGTCCAGTTTCAAGATTAACTACTCGAAGTCAGAGGCGCTTAACATTTCGTTGCCACAGACTCTTGTGGCCGATCTGTCAGAGTCGTTTTCCTTTAAATGGGCTAGGGATTCGCTCAAGTATCTGGGGGTCAGGCTTCCGAGTGCCCTATCTTGCCTTTATGTGGTGAATTTACCTTCACTTCTTCAACGGGTTAAGAGCGATTTGGATTCTTGGACGTCGGGTACCTTTACCTGGTTTGGTAGATGTGCAGTATTTAAAATGAACATTTTACCACGGATCCTGTACGTTTTTCAGGCGCAGCCGATACATATCCCACGCCCCTTCTTTGAGTCTCTGTTGTCCATGCTTCATAAGTTCATATGGGCGGGGGAACCTGCGCGTATTGCCAAATCTATGCTCTTTCGTGCAAAGTGAGAGGGCGGTGTTGGTCTACCGGATTTTGTGTCCTATCATCAGGCCTCCCACTTGACACAAATTCTGGATTGGTTCAGACATACTGAGACTAAAGAATGGGTGTCCATGGAACAGGTCTTTATGGAAGTTCCTCTGCAGGCCTTACCATGGTTGGGCAATCATGTCCCTCTGGCGGCAAGGACACATCCGACAATTGGGCCTACTCTGGCGATTGCGGCACGGATCTTCCCTCGGAAAGAGATCTCCCCCTCTCCCTCCCCGATGTTCCCGGTTTTGGGCAATCCCGCATTTCCACCAGGGCGGGAAGGAGGTCCCTTCCAGCACTGGTTGAAGGCAGGTAAAAGACGTACGGCCCAATTTTTACACGTTGAGGTGTGGATGAGTAGCACTCAGCTGGAGTCCATGTAAAGGATCTGCCAGGCACTACGTCTGTGGATACTCCCAGGATTAATCAGTCGACACCTGTGGCCAGACCTCTTAGACTGACACCGGCTCCCACCAATCAGGGTGGCAGGCTCAGGAGTGGGAGAGCCTATCGCGGCCTGGTCAGTCGGAACATAATAACAAGCCCATACCTAGTCTACCATTTCCCCTACGCTGACGCTATCATGGACCCCCTTGAGACCCTGACCCAGCAGATGCAGGGCCTCTCCCTACAGGTCCAGGCCCTGGCTCAGAGGGTCAACCACTCTGACGCTGCCATAGTAGTACCCCTCACCTCACCTCTAGAACCCGACCTCAAGTTACCTGACCGGTTCTCAGGGGACCGTAAGACTTTTCTCTCCTTCCGGGAGAGTTGCAGACTTTACTTCCGTCTAAAACCTCACTCCTCAGGTTCCGAGAACCAGCGGGTGGGTATCATTATATCCCGACTCCAGGAAGGGCCCCAAGAGTGGGCCTTCTCCTTGGCTCCTGACGCCCCTGAACTTTCCTCCGTTGATCGTTTTTTCTCTGCCCTCGGACTCATTTACGACGAGACTGACAGGACTGCCTTAGCCGAGAGTCAGCTGGTGACCTTACGTCAGGGTAGGAGACCTGTTGAGGAATACTGTTCTGATTTTAGAAAGTGGTGCATAGTTTCTCGGTGGAACGACCCGGCCCTAAGGTGCCAGTTTAGGTTAGGATTATCTGACGCCCCGAAGGATCTGCTTGTTAGCTACCCCTCTTCTGACTCCCTAGACCAGGTTATGGCCCTAGCAGTACGACTTGACCGACGTCTCAGGGAACGTCAGCTTGAACGTTTTAATGTTTTCCCCTCTGACTTCCCTGCGATTCCCCCCGAGGTCCCGTCTCCTCGTTCTTCCACGGAAGACTCGGAGGTACCTATGCAACTCGGGGCCTCCATGTCCCCTCGACAACGTAGAGAGTTCCGCAGGAAGAATGGTCTCTGCTTCTATTGTGGGGATGACAAGCATCTACTGAACACCTGTCCCAGGCGCAAGAATAAGCAACCGAAAAATGTGTGTTTGGGGTACAGGAGATACCATTTTTGGGTCAAATCCTCACTCCTCATGAATTCCGCATGGACCCTGCCAAGGTTCAGGCTGTGGCGGAATGGGTCCAACCTGCCTCCCTGAAGGCGCTACAGTGTTTTTTGGGGTTCGCTAACTATTACAGGAGATTTATTGCCAACTTGTCGGTCGTCGCTAAGCCTCTTACGGACCTCACTCGCAAGGGTGTTGATGTCCTCCACTGGCCTCCTGAGGCCGTCCAGGCTTTTGAGACCCTCAAGAAGTGCTTTATCTCGGCCCCCGTGCTGGTTCAGCCCAACCAAAGGGAGCCATTTATTGTGGAGGTTGACGCGTCCGAGGTGGGAGTGGGGGCCGTCTTGTCCCAGGGTACCAGCTCCCTCACCCATCTCCGCCCCTGTGCTTACTTCTCTAGGAAGTTTTCGCCCACGGAGAGTAACTATGATATTGGCAACCGCGAACTTTTAGCCATTAAATGGGCTTTTGAAGAGTGGCGTCACTTCCTGGAGGGGGCCAGACACCAGGTAACGGTCCTTACTGAGCACAAGAATCTGTTTTTCCTAGAATCTGCCCGGAGGCTTAATCCTAGACAAGCTCGATGGGCGCTATTCTTTACCAGATTTAACTTCTTGGTTACCTATAGGGCTGGGTCCAAAAATATTAAGGCTGATGCACTGTCACGTAGTTTCATGGCCAATCCTCCTTCTGAGAAGGATCCTGCTTGTATTTTACCCCCTAGTATAATCATTTCTGCCACTGATTCTGATTTAGCCTCTGACATTGCGGCTGATCAAGGTTCAGCTCCCGGGAACCTCCCTGGGGACAAGCTGTTTGTCCCCCTGCAATACCGGCTAAGGGTACTCAGGGAAAACCATGACTCCGTACTATCTGGTCATCCTGGCATCTTGGGTACCAAACACCTCATTACCAGAAACTATTGGTGGCCTGGGTTGCCTAAAGACGTTAGAGCTTACGTCGCCGCTTGTGAGGTTTGTGCTAGGTCCAAGACCCCTAGGTCCCGACCTGCGGGCTTACTACGTTCTTTGCCCATTCCCCAGAGACCTTGGACCCATATCTCCATGGATTTTATCACCGATTTGCCTCCATCTCAGGGCAAGTCGGTGGTGTGGGTGGTAGTAGACCGCTTCAGCAAGATGTGCGACTTTGTGCCCCTTAAGAAACTACCTAATGCCAAGACGTTAGCTTCTTTGTTTGTTAAACACATTCTGCGTCTCCATGGGGCCCCAGTCAATATCGTTTCTGACAGAGGGGTACAATTTGTTTCCTTATTTTGGAGAGCATTTTGTAAAAAGTTGGAGATTGATCTGTCCTTCTCCTCCGCCTTCCATCCCGAAACTAATGGCCAAACGGAAAGGACTAATCAATCCCTGGAACAATATTTAAGGTGTTTCATCTCTGACTGTCAATTTGATTGGGTCTCATTCCTTCCCCTCGCCGAATTTTCCCTGAATAACCGGGTCAGTAACTCGTCAGGGGTCTCCCCGTTTTTCTGTAATTTCGGGTTTAATCCAAGGTTCTCCTCCGTTTCTCCTGGTTGTTCCAATAATCCCGAGGTAGAGGACGTTCATCGGGAACTGTGCACAGTCTGGGCCCAGGTTCAGAAGAACCTAGAGGCGTCCCAGAGCGTACAAAAGATTCAGGCTGATAGAAGACGTTCTGCTAACCCCCGGTTTGTCGTCGGGGATCTGGTGTGGTTGTCGTCTAGGAACTTGCGCCTTAAAGGCATGGTGTCGCCCCAAAAACATGTTTTTTTTTTAAAATTTAAACATTTAGTGTGTGGGTGATTAAACATTGTTCAAATTTTTTTTATTTTTTTCGCGAGTCAGGAAATATTATAAATTTTTTCAAATTTTTCAAAATTTATAATACTACCCATTTTTGGTCACTAGATGGAGCTGTTTGGAGCTAGTTCCCAAAATTGCAGCATTGCAACATTGGGTTAAAAGCTATCGCTCTAGTGAGCGCTCAGCATCCCCCCCTCCTTTATCCTGGCTAGTGCCGGGATAAACGAGGGGTTTGAAAGGTTTAACCTGCTACACTGTGTGTCGCCATTTTTTGAGGTAACTCACAGTGTAGTAGGTTTACATGCAGTAGTAAACACACACAAACACTAACATACATTGAAATCGCTTACCTGCTCCTGCCGCCGCGGCCCGTCCGCTCCCTTTGCTGCCGCTGTCCCATGTGCACTTGTCCGGAAGCCGCGACCGGAAGTAGTAATATTACTGTCCGGCCGCGACTTCCGGTCCACAGGAAAATGGCGCCGGACGGCGCCAATTTCGAATAGGACTGTGTGGGAGCGGCGCATGCGCAGTTCCCACACAGACGCCGTACACGGACGTGAATGGGACGGGAGCCGTTCACAGTCCCTATGGGACTGTGGCTGCCGTACTCCATGTCTGTGTGTGTCGTTAATCGACACACACAGAAATGGAACAAAAAATGGCAGCCCCCATAGGGAAGAAAAAGTGTAAAAATAAGAAAAAGTAAAACACAAACACACAAATGAATAAAAACGTTTTTATTAAAGCACTAACATCTTTAACATATAAAAAAAATTATTTGCCATGACACTGTTCCTTTAAGGTCCCGTCAAGGAAGTTTGCTCCCCGATTTATTGGGCCTTATAAGGTCATTGAAGTCCTCAACCCTGTATCCTTCCGTCTGGAGCTGCCCCCATCCTTTCGCATACACGACGTCTTTCATGCCTCCCTCCTTAAACGCTGCTCCCCGTCCTGGTCCCCCTCGAGGAAACCTCCTGTTCCCGTTCTCACCCCTGAGGGGGTGGAATTCGAGGTGGCCAAGATTGTGGACAGTAGGATGATCCAGGGCTCCCTCCAGTACCTGGTCCATTGGAGAGGATACGGGCCGGAGGAGAGGACTTGGGTACCTGCTCGAGATGTTCACGCTGGGGTATTGGTCAGGAGGTTCCACCTTCTCTTCCCCACTAAACCGGGTCCTCTTAGTAAGGGTCCGGTGGCCCCTCATAAAAGGGGGAGTACTGTAAAGGATCTGCCTGGCACTACGTCTGTGGATACTCCCAGGATTAATCAGTCGACACCTGAGGCCAGACCTCTTAGACTGACACCGGCTCCCACCAATCAGGGTGGCAGGCTCAGGAGTGGGAGAGCCTATCGCGGCCTGGTCAGTCGGAGTTAGCTCCGCCCCCTGTCCATTTATACCTGCCGTTTTCTCTTCCTCATTGCTTGTTATTCTTCTTGGATTCCTGGCCCCACTGCTGCCTTTCTCCAGCCTGCTTCTGCCGTGCTTCTGCCTTGCTTCAGTTCCCGCTTATCCTGCTTCGCTCTGCCCCTGGCTTGCTTCCTGCTCCGTGCTCTGCGTTTGTATACTCCACTACATTCCGATCCTGACTGGCTCGTTCACCACTCCGTTTCCTCACGGTGTTCCGTGGGCTACTGCCCCTTCCCTTGCTTGTTCCCTGTTTGTATCCCCTTGCACTTAGTCAGCGTAGGGACCGCCGCCAAGTTGTACCCCGTCGCCTAGGGTGGGTCGTTGCAAGTAGGCAGGGACAGGGCGGTGGGTAGATTAGGGCTCACTTGTTCCCTTCACCTCCTTCCTGCCATAACAGTCCATGTCAGATCCGGTCTCTTTCTCTTTTTGGCAGGTTACCCAATTGAGACACTTTCTCGTGTCCTTAGCTGACCCAGCGGCGTACTCGCGAGATAACTCACCCTTTGAACTCTTATGCACGGGCACAATTCATCACGCACTGTCTAAACTCTATGCTTTTCTGATCTCTCCCTCCACCCTATCCACACCTTCATACTTGCTTAGTTGGGAGCGGGACTTAGGTCTAACATTTACCTCGGAGCATAAGGATCGCCTGTTCCACATGACACATAAATCATCTCTGGCTAGCAGATTTCAAGGGTATAAGATTTTGTCTCGTTGGTATAGGGTGCCTTCCAGATTGCATGTGATGTTACTGGCGTTGTGTTGGAGATGTGGCGACCATGTGGGTACTCTCTTACACATTTTTTGGGACTGCCCCATGCTGATGGACTTTTGGTCTGAGGTATGGCGCATTTCCTCGAAATTTACGGATTTTCCCCTCCCGAGATCACCGGGCCTCTTCCTGCTCCATCTGTGTGAGGTGCCTTTATCTGCATACCGACGGTCAGTGGTGCGCCATCTAGTGAATGCAGCCCGGGCATGTGTTCCCGCGTTGTGGAGACAATCCTATCCCCCGACTGTGGGCATGTGGTTTGGTAAAATTCAGGAGATCATGAGAATGGAGGACCTCACGGCATCAATGAAAGGATCCCATGCCACCTTCCTCAAAACGTGGCGTGAATGGATTCGCTTTCAATCCTCAGAGGAATACAAGACCGTCATGGCTTCTTGAGCTTACCCAGTGGGTCCCATGGGTCAGGTCAGTTCTTTCTCCCTTCTCTCTTTTTTCTGCCTTCTTCCCTCTTTCGTTGCTCTGCAACGCTTTACTGCTCTTCCTTACGGGTATATATGCATGGCTGCGGGTTCAGGATGCATACCAGAGCTTCTCTAGTCTCAATGTTTTCAGCGTTTTGTGATATTTTTCACTGTGATTATGGTGCCTATGTATTCCCAGTTGTTGGCCTGCGAGCCGATGTTGGTGCAGCTTTGCTTTACACCTTAACACAATGTTCTTATGAAAACGGAAAATAAAAGAATTTGAAAAAAAAGTATCGAACTGGTATCGAAATCGCAATACTAAACGAAGTATCGTTATCGAAGTCCAAATTCTGGTATCGTGACATCCCTAGGTGGGAGGCGAATATAGTCTTTGTAGATACCAAAAGCAAATGGCATGAATCAATAGGCCTATTGCTGAGATTCATTGATGATATTTTTATCCTATGGATAGGTAACCAAGAAGAATTCCAGGACTTTGTTCGTGACTTAAATACTAACCAAATAGGACTTAGATTCACCTCAGAGAGTGATAGAGATAACCTGGCCTTCTTGGATGTGAGAATCTCCAGGGGGGATAAAGGTAGGATTATAACCGATGTATTCAGAAAGTCTACCGCAACAAACCATATGCCCTAAAAAGAGCTCCCACCCATATGCCCTAAAAAAGGGTATACCTAAGGGACAATACCCTCAGCTTCAGGAGGAACTGTTCCAACATGAAGACTTTCTTACTACAAGCAGAGGATTTGAGAAACAGGTTTCTACAGAAGGGATACCCCAAGAGAATCCTGAAAGAAGCATTTAACAATGCAGTGGGAATGAAAAGATGTGACCTTCTGATACCCAATAAAGCAAAAGAACAGAGAGACAACATGATGCGCATCATAGGGACATATGATGGTTCTCACATAGAAGTAAGGGAAATAATTAACAAGCACTGGGGAATACTAATGGAAGATGAAGACCTTAGACAGGCTATAGGTGAGAGACCCCAAATCACATTCAGAAAAATGAAAAAGCCTGAAGGATAAACTAGTGCGAAGCCACTATGTAGATGAACCCCCTGAAACATGCTGGCTAAACAGGAGACCCCTGGGGACCTTTAGATGCGGTAGATGTCTTGCCTGTGAAGCAGTTGAGGTATCTAGGGCATTTACTAGTGCGACGACAGGCATTGGATACTTGAATAAACAATTTTTTAATTGTAAATCTAGAGGGTTGATATATTTAGCTAAATGTACTTGCCCTAAAGATTACGAGGGGAATACTAAACGAGAGTTCAGGAGACGCATCAAGGATCATTATAATGATATCATAAACAAAAGAGACACTACGATATCAAGACACATATGGTCGGCACATGGGGGAGACCCCAAATCCATCAGATTCCAGGGTATACAACATATTGAACCTAGCCCTAGAAGCGGCAACTGGGATAAATTATTATTACAGACAGAATCAAGATGGATATACAAGATGAGATCAGTATCTCCAGACTGTCTGGATGAAAATGTGAATTTTGCTTGTTTCCTTTAAGGATTGGGTTTTCTGATATAACTAGGAGTCAACTTGGCCTAGACAATATCTAACATTGGAATGATGGGTAATGAATGATTGACTATACCAGGGGTCTCAAGCACGCGGCCCACGGGCCGCATGTGGCCCCTGTGGCTGTCATCTGCGGCCCGCGGGACACAGAGGCGCTAGTATCGGCTCTGCTCCGGGACTCTGTGGAATTGCCTGACATCGCTGTCCACATATGAACAGCGATGTCTGGGGCTTCCCCAGAGCCGGAGTCCCGGGCAGAGCGCTAGTACAGGCTCTGCTCCGGGACTCTGTGGAATTCCCTGACATCGCTGCCCATATATGGACAGTGTGTCAGGGTCTTCCCCAGAGCGGAATCCCGGGCAGAGTGCTAGTATCGGCTCTGCTCCGGGACGCTGCGGAATTCCCTGACATAGCTGCCCATATATGGACAGTGTGTCAGGGTCTTGCCCAGAGCGGAGTCCCGGGCAGAGCGCTAGTATCGGCTCTGCTCCGGGACTCTGTGGAATTCCCTGACATCGCTGTCCACATATGAACAGCGATGTCTGGGGCTTCCCCAGAGCCGGAGTCCCGGGCAGAGCGCTAGTACAGGCTCTGCTCCGGGACTCTGTGGAATTCCCTGACATCGCTGCCCATATATGGACAGTGTGTCAGGGTCTTCCCCAGAGCGGAGTCCCGGGCAGAGTGCTAGTATCGGCTCTGCTCCGGGACTCTGTGGAATTCCCTGACATCGCTGTCCAAATATGAACAGCGATGTCTGGTGCTTCCCCATAGCAGGAGTCCCAGGCAGAGCGCTACTACAGGCTCTGCTCCGGGACTCTGTGGAATTCCCTGACATTGCTGCCCATATATGGACAGTGTGTCAGGGTCTTCCCCAGAGCGGAGTCCTGGGCAGAGAGCTAGTATCGGCTCTGCTCCGGGACGCTGCGGAATTCCCTGACATAGCTGCCCATATATGGACAGTGTGTCAGGGTCTTGCCCAGAGCGGTGTCCTGGGCAGAGCGCTAGTATCGGCTCTGCTCCGGGACTCTGTGGAATTCCCTGACATCGCTGTCCACATATGAACAGCGATGTCTGGGGCTTCCCCAGAGCCGGAGTCCCGGGCAGAGCGCTAGTACAGGCTCTGCTCCGGGACTCTGTGGAATTCCCTGACATCGCTGCCCATATATGGACAGTGTGTCAGGGTCTTCCCCAGAGCGGAGTCCCGGGCAGAGCGCTAGTATCGGCTCTGCTCCGGGACGCTGTGGAATTCCCTTACATAGCTGCCCATATATGGACAGTGTGTCAGGGTCTTCCCCAGAGCGGAGTCCCGGGCAGAGCGCTAGTACAGGCTCTGCTCCGGGACTCTGTGGAATTCCCTGACATCGCTGGCCATATATGGACAGTGTATCAGGGTCTTCCCCAGAGCGGAGTCCCGGGCAGAGTGCTAGTATCGGCTCTGCTCCGGGATACTGTGGAATTCCCTGACATAGCTGCCCATATATGGACAGTGTGTCAGGGTCTTCCCCAGAGCGGAGTCCCGGGCAGAGCGCTAGTATCGGCTCTGCTGCGGGACACTGTGGAATTCCCTGACATCGCTGTCCACATATGAACAGCGATGTCTGTGGCTTCCCCAGAGCGGAGTCCTGGGCAGAGCGCTAGCATCGGGTCTGCTCCGGGACGCTGCGGAATTCCCTGACATAGCTGCCCATATATGGACAGTGTGTCAAGGTCTTCCCCAGAGCGGAGTCCCAGGCAGAGAGCTAGTATCGGCTCTGCTCCGGGACTCTGTGGAATTCCCTGACATCGCTGCCCATATATGGACAGTGTGTCAGGGTCTTCCCTAGAGCGGAGTCCCGGGCAGAGCGCTAGTGTCGGCTCTGCTCCGGGACTCTGTGGAATTCCCTGACATCGCTGCCCATATATGGACAGTGTGTCAGGGTCTTCCCAAGAGCGGAGTCCCAGGCAGAGCGCTATTATCGGCTCTGCTCCGGGACTCTGGGGAAGCCTCTGACATCGCTGTCCATACATCGACAATGATGTCAGGGGCTTCCCCAGAGCAGGAGTCCCAGTGATGTCAGGAGCACAGCTGGAGTCCCAGGAAGAGTCTACTAGCGCTCTGCCCGGGACTCCAGCTCTGGGGTTGCCCCTGACATCTCTGTCCATATATGGGGCACTGTGGCAGCATCTACAAGTGAGTGTGTGTCAGTATCTGCAGAGGACACTGGCATTATCTAAGGGTGTGCTGCATTATCTACAGAGGGCACTGTGGCCTTATCTACAGAGGGCACTGTGGCCTTATCTACAGAGGGCACTGTGGCCTTATCTACAGAGGGCACTGTGGCCTTATCTACAGAGGACTCTGCGGCAGCATCCACAGAGGGCTCTGCGGCAGCATCCACAGAGGGCACTGCGGCAGCATCCACAGAGGGCACTGCGGCACTATCTAAAAAGGGGCTGCCCAATCTTGACATGTGTGTCTGCCAAACGCTGCCAACTGAGCCGCCGGACTGCATTTAGCACTTAAACTGGAAAGCTGGATTGTTGAAATAAGCACGTGGAGAAATATCTCAAATTTTAAACCTAGCGGTATTATTATAGTAATGTACAGGGTGGGCCATTTATATGGATACACCTAAATAAAATAGGAATGGTTGGTGATATTAACTTCCTGTTTGTGGCGCATTAGTATATGGGAGGGGGGAAACTTTTCAAGCTGGGTGTTGACCATGGCGGCCATTTTGAAGTCGGCCATTTTTTATCCAACTTTAGTTTTTTCAATGGGAAGAGGGTCATCAAACTTATTCAGAATTTCACAAGAAAAGCAATGGTGTGCTTGGTTTTAATGTTACTTTATTCTTTCATGAGTTATTTACAAGTTTCTGACCACTTATAAAATGTGTTCAAAGTGCTGCCCATTGTGTTGGATTGTCAATGCAACCCTCTTCTCCCACTCTTAACACACTGATAGCAACACCGCAGAAGAAATGCTAGCACAGGCTTCCAGTATCCATAGTTTCAGTTGCTGCACATCTCGTATCTTCACAGCATAGACAATTGCCTTCAGATGACCCCAAAGATAAAAGTCTAAGGGGGTCAGATCGGGAGACCTAGGGGGCCATTCAACTGGCCCACGACGACCAATCCACTTTCCAGGAAACTGTTCATCTAGGAATGCTAGGACCTGACACCCATAATGTCACCCATAACTTGTAAATAACTCATGAAAGAATAAAGTAACGTTAAAACCAAGCACACCATTGTTTTTCTTGTGAAATTCTCGATAAGTTTGATGTGTCACATGACCCTCTTCCCATTGAAAAAACTAAAGTTGGATACAAAATGGCCGACTTCAAAATGGCCGCCATGGTCAACACCCAGCTTGAAAAGTTTCCCCCCTCCCATATACTAATGTGCCACAAACAGGAAGTTAATATCACCAACCATTCCCATTTTATTTAGGTGTATCCATATAAATGGCCCACCCTGTAGTAGTAGTATTATTATTATTATTATTATTATAGTAATATAGTGTTATAGTAGTTCAAATAACTAATTGATTAACAATAATTTTGTATTGTATCAAATTTGAAAGTAATGCGGCCCGTCAACTTCCCATTTTTTCTATATGCGGCCCACTTACCCGTCCGAGTTTGAGACCCCTGGACTATACCTTCCCTCACCTTTGATCAGAATAACTGTAAGGACTACAAAAGAAGTGATCTGATATGAAACATAATAATGTGACAATGGGACATCTGATCACCTGTACAATACTCTCTACTCTGAGTATACATGGATGTTGTTCTGTTATATATATGTATCCACATCCACATGTGTACATGTAGCTATGACAAACATGAATAATTATGTACATGTAGATATGATTAATATGACTAATGAATTCAGTCTAGTGTAGAAGATGGTCAAACTGACTACAGACTGACTCTGATGTAACCTGATCCCTGCAGGGAGAAGGAGCACGACAAGTCCAAGCTCTGGAATTAGTCTCTCTGTATATGTATGGGAAGCATTATCAGGAATTTCCTTTTGGTGTGTAAGATGTGTATAATAGATCTGGATAGACATCTCCAATAATATAAGAGCCATCCTATTTGAACCTGCAAGATTAATAGCAACTGAGCACAATGTTCTGGACGACAAGCACTGATAGACAAAGCTAGAGGCCAATAGGGGTGATGCAAAAACACCCCCATACTGACGTTGACATAATCGGTCCAATGATGAAGTTAGAATCACGGAGGGTGATGACGATACTGAAGCTCTCCGCTGATTGGCAGTTTAACGGCCGATCCTCCAGATGGGGACGGTCCAACTGAAACATAAAGCATGTGAGAGCGAGGCGCTCGCTGCCACTGCCAAACACTAGCAATTTAGACATTAGTAACTCCAGACTTCTCCCTGACGGGTGAAACGCGTATGAGTAGGAGTTATATCTAGTGAAATGTAACTGTTAGATATCAGGGATGTGTTCCAGTTCACAATTTATTGGCTGAATGCAGACCTTACCTCAATACCTCACAAAGAGCTAGACTACGCATATAGAGGGGAGGGGAAGGATGCAATATACGATCTTCGTATAAGACTCTGTGTAATGATGGGGATAGGGAAACAGACAAGTGAGCCCTAATCTACCGGCCACTCAGTCCCTGCCTACTTGCAACGACCCGCCCTAGGCGACGGGGTACAACTGGGCGACGGTCCCTATGCTCAGTAAGTGCAAGACAGACAAACAGACAAGGATACACAAAGCTAAGGGAAATGGGGCAGTTGCCCACGGCAACACCGTGAGCAACAAGAGTGGTGAATGAGCCGAGTCAAACCAGGAGTGTACGAGGTACCAAACGCAGAGCAGGAGAGTAGTCAGTAAGCCAGGGTCAGTATGAAGCAGGGTCAAATAGTTCAGAAGCTGCAGCAGGGCCAGGAAACCAAACGAGAAGAATCACAAGCAAGGAGGAACAGGAAAGGCAGGTATAAATAGACAGAGGGCGGGAGCTAGCTCCGTCTGGCCAGGCTGTGATAGGCTCTCCCACTCCTAAGCCTGCCATCCTGAGTGGTGGAAGATGGAGTCCGTCTCACAGACATAGAAACAGGTGCAGACTGATTACCTATGGGCGTTGACACAGAAGCTGTGCCTGGCAGATCCTTTACAGTACACCCCCTTTTATGAGGGGCCACCGGACCCTTTCTAGGTGGACCTGGTTTATTGGGGAAATGAAGGTGGAACCTCCTGACCAATACCCCAGCGTAAACATCCCGGGCGGGTACCCAAGTCCTCTCCTCAGGCCCGTATCCTCTCCAATGGACCAGGTACTGGAGGGAGCCTTGGACCATCTTGCTGTCCACAATCTTGGCCACCTCGAATTCCACCCCCTCAGGGGTGAGAACGGGGACAGGAGGTTTCCTCGAGGGAGCCAAGGACGGGGAGCAGCGTTTAAGGAGGGAGGCATGAAACACGTCGTGTACTCGAAAAGATGGGGGCAACTCCAGTCGGAAGGAGACAGGATTGAGGAATTCAATGACCTTGTACGGCCCTATAAACCGGGGAGCAAACTTCTTGGACGGGACCTTAAGGCGCAAGTTCTTAGACGAATCACAAGCAAGGAGGAACAGGAAAGGCAGGTATAAATAGACAGAAGGCGGGAGCTAGCTCCGTCTGGCCAGGCTGTGATAGGCTCTCCCACTCCTAAGCCTGCCATCCAGAGTGGTGGAAGATGGAGTCAGTCTCACAGACATAGAAGCAGGTGCAGACTGATTACCTATGGGCGTTGACACAGAAGCTGTGCCTGGCAGATCCTTTACACTCTGACTATACTCAGAACAAAAATCTTAACAAAGGAACCAATACGCTATACCTAATTGACATTTATATGTTATGTATGTCAGTATATGTCTTTATAAGTAAATGTGTGATGTTCTACGTTTTAACAGCTTAACCCCTTCCCGACATTTGCCGTATGGGTACGCCATGGAAAGCTATGACTTCCCGCAAATTGCCGTATCCATACGCCAAATGTTTGGCACAGGCTCAGAAGCTGACATCCGGCTGTAATGGCGGGGACCGAAATTAGCTTCGATCCCCGCCATTAACCCCATAAGTGCAGCGCTCAAACGCGAGTGCTGCACTTAAGGTGTTAGCAGCTCATCGGAACCCCAGCAATAAAATTGCCGGGGTTCCGTTGGCTGCAATGGCAACCGGGGGCCTAATACTGGCCTCCCGGTCTGCCTAGCACCGAAGCAAGTCAAGATCCCCCCGGCGGCGGACCCTGATCGGCTTCCGTAGCCGCCGGCAAGATGGCGCCGACTCAGGAGCTGATCCGGCATCATCAGCGGTGGAAGTCAGCTGTATGTTACAGCTGACATCCACCTGTAATGGCAGGAACCAGAGCTAGCTCCGATCCCTACCATTAACCTCTTCGATGCAGCAATCGAAAGCGATTGCTGCATCGTAGGGGTTACTAGCAGATCGCCAGCCCTGACAGGCAATCAGGACTGGCGACTGCTGCTATGGCAACAGGAGACACAATGGCCTCCAGATCTGCCATTACGGAAGCCGATTAGGCCCCGACAGGAGGCGAAGCCTAATCGGCTTGCTGTCAGTGAATAACTGACAGATGTAATACATTGCACTACGTAGGTAGTGCAATGTATTAGAAAAAAAACATCAGACAGTTGGAACTTCAAGTCCCCTAGTGGGACTTGAAAAAAAGTGTCAAAAAAAAAGTATAAAAAAGTGTAAAAAAAAAGTGAAAAAAATAAAAGTTTGAAAACAATAAAAGTTTCAAGTAATAAAATAAAACACAATCGCCCTTTTTCTCTTATCAAGTCCTTTATTATTGAAAAAAATAAATAAACCATACATATTTGGTATCGCCGCGACCGTAACGACCTGAGATATCAAAATATTATATTAAAGCGTAAAAAAACAAACGTAAAAGACTATACCAGAGTTTCTGTTTTTTGGTCACTTTGCCCTACAAATATTGGTTTAAAAAGTGATCAAAAAGTCGCACGTATCCAAAAATTGTACCTATAAAAACGATAGCTTGTCTCGCAAAAAACAGCCCTCATATACCTCCGTCGACAAAAAAATTAAAAAGTTATGGTTCTCACAACTTGGCGACAGAAAAAATACATTCTTTTTACAAAAGTAATTTTATTGTGCAAAAAGTTGTAAAACATAAAAAAGTTCTATAAATTAGGTATCGCCGGAATCGTACTGAACCACAGAATAAAGTTAACATGTAATTTATAACGCATGGTGAACGCTGTATAAAAAAAACTAACAAATTTCTGCCAGAATTGCGCTTTTTTGTTTACCTGGCCTCCCAAAAAATAGGATAAAAGGTGATCAAAAAGTCGCATGTACCCCAAAATGGTACAATAATCGCTACAGCTCGTCCCACAAAATAACAGCCCTCATACCACTACGTCTATGAAAAAATAAATTTAGTTATGGCTCCAAAAACTCAGGAAATAAAAAATATGCAGTTGTGCCCGAGGGGAACATTTCTTCTGTTTCAAGACGCGATTTATCAAGGACCTAAAATTAGGAAACCAGGAAGGCGAGGGCCCAAACATATCTGCTGGAATCGAGGGTGCCCGTATTATACCAGGACAACACTTTCCCAGCAAAATTCCCCAAACTGCAAAGGTGCGGAGTGTGGACCAAAAGGGGCATAAGAAAGGACGCCATATATCAGTGCGACACTGGCCTGTGCAGAAAGGATTGCTTCACAGCGTAACACACATCTATGGATTATTTTATTGTTTTTTACCCCATTATTATACCACCTGACTATGCCCCTGATGTACTCTGCCCAGCATACATATGCCCCCACATTATAAACGGAAACACCAGTAATACTAATCTACTACCAAGCAAAATCCGCTCTCCAAAAGCCAAATGGCGCTCCCTCCCATCTGAGCCCTACAGTGTGCCCAAACAGCAGTTTCCTTCCACATATATGGCATCGTCATACACGGGAAAACCCTTTTAACAATTTTTGGGGTGTGTGTCTCCAGTGGCATAAGCTGGGCATGACATATTTGCCACTGAAATGGCATATCTAGGGAAAAATATAAATTTTTAATTTGCACCATCCGCAGCGCATTCATTTATGGAAAAGACCTGTTCGGTGAAAATGCTCACTACACCCCTTAATAAATGCCTTGAGCGGTGCAGTTTCCAAATGGGGTCACTTCCCAGGGGTTTCTTTTTATTATTTCAGATCTGAGCCTCTGCAATTGTGAACCAATACTTTTTGTAAATCGCCAAATTAGGCCTCAATTTCGCATGGTACACTTTCACTCCTGAGCCTGGTCGAATGTCCAGGCAAAAGATTAGGGCCACATGTAGGGTGTTTCTAAAACTGGCAAACACCGCATAATAATTAGAGAGCTGTCTTGTTATGGTGGCACAAGCTGGGCACCACATATTGGCATTTATATGGAAAAAATCCCATTTTCACTCTGCAACATCGAGGGCACACAAATTTTTACAAAACACCTGCAGGGTTAACATGCTCACTACACCTCTAGGTAAATGCATTGAGGGGTGTCGTTTCCAAAATGGAGTCACTTCTAGGGGGTTTCCACTGTTTTGGTCCCACAGGCGCCCAGAAACCAATCCAGCAAAATCTGCAATACAAATGGCGCTCCTTCCCTTCTGAGCCCTGCCGTGTGCCCAAACAGCAGTTTATGACCACATATGGGGTATTGCCGTACTCGGGAGAAATTGCTTTACAAATGTTGGGTTCTTTTTTTCCTTTATTTGTTGAGAAAATTAAAAATTTTGCGCTAAAGCTACGTCTTATTGAAGAAAAAGGATTGTTTTTATTTTCATCGCCCAATTCTAAGAAATTCTATGAAACATCTATGGGGTCAAAATGCTTACTACACCCCTAGATGGATTCCTCAAGGGGTGTAGTTTCCTAAATGGAGTCACTTTTTTGGCGTTTTTATTGTTTTGTCCCCTCAGGGGCTTTGCAAATGCGACATTGCCTCCGCAAACCATTCCTGCTAAATGTGATCTCCAAAAGCCAAATAGCGCTCTTTCCATTCTAGCCCTGCCGTGTGTCCAAACAGCCATTTATGACCACATGTGGGGTACTGTTTTACTCGGGAGAAATTGCTTTACAAATGTTGTGGTGCTTTTTCTCCTTTAGTCCTTGTGGAAATGAGAAAAAAATTAGCTAAACCTACATTTTCTTTGAAAAAATGTAGATTTTAATTTTCACGGCCTACTTCCAATAATTTCTGTAAAAAACCTGTGCCGTCAAAATGCTCACTATACCCCTAAATAGTTTCCTTGAGGTGTGTAGTTTCCCAAATAGGATCACTTTTGGGGGATTTCCACTGTTTTGGCACCCCAAGAGCCCTTCAAAGCCCCGTGCTTCAGTCCAGTAGCACGCTACGGCGACATGTGGGATATTTCCTGAAACTGCAGAACCTGGGCAATAAATATTGAGTTGCATTTCTCTGGTAAAACTTTCTGTGTTATAAAGAAAATTGGATGAAAAATTAATTTCTGCAAAAAAATATGAAATTTGTAAATTTCACCCCTACATTCCTTTAATTCCTGTGAAAATTTTAAAGGGTTAAGAAATTTTCTAAATGCTGTTTTGAATATTTTGAGGGGTGAAGTTTTTAAAATGGGGTGACTTTTTTGGGGTTTCTAATATATAAGGCCCTCAAAGCCACTTCACAACTGAACTGCCCCCTGTAAAAATAGCCTTTTGAAATTTTCTTGAAAATTTGAGAAATTGCTGCTAAAGTTTAAAGCCTTGTAACGTCCTAGAAAAATAAAAGGATGTTTAAAAAACTATGCCAATCTAAAGTAGACATATGGGGGATGTTAGTTAGCAACAATTTTGTGTGTTATAACTGCCTGTCTTACAAGCAGATACATATAAGTTGAGAAAAATGCAAATTTTTGCAATTTTTCGCTACATTTTGGTGTTTTTCACAATTAAATACTGAACATATTGAGCAAATTTTGCCAGTAACATAAAGTCAAATGTATCACGAGAAAACAATCTCAGAATCGCTTGGATAGGTAGAAGCATTCCAAAGTTATTACCACATAAAGTGAAACATGTCAGATTTGAAAAATGAGGCTCTGTCATGAAGGTCAAAAGTGGCCAAAGCGGGAAGGGGTTAAAGGGAATGTATCACCTTATATTTTTTATTTAAAATATATTCGTTCTCTAATTGTTTTCTATTTTTATGTTTAATGATTGTATTTGCTATATTCTCTACATGATTATGAGGTCGGCTATCTGGCATGAGTTGTATGAATCTTAACACACAACATTAGGTCAGATCTATATAGAAAAGTGTTGGAAATCTTTGATAAAGGTGTCATGCTTGATGCATCTGTGAAGCCATAACTAATTTTTCTGTCACATTTGTATGTGTGGTAAAAACTACTGCAGGGGCTTCATAAATATGGTGCTTGGCAAGGTGTGTATTTTTCCAATGTATCTAATGTACATTATTCCAATGTAATGCACCTGAAAACTGCCATTAATACATTGATAAATCTGCTCTACTGTTAAAGCAAATTGAATGTCAATCAGAAAAATGAGGTAGATTTAGCAATACTAACATAGTGACATTGTTTTTGTTCTGCTGCATGTTTTTGTTTTTTTAACAGTTTGCACCAAGAGATCCATCAGTGTAGCTCCATAGTCACAATATAATGACAACAAATGTAAGTTTCAGAATTTTATCATGATAGATGATCTAGAACTACATGCAAGGTGTTTGTGTGGTATGGGAAAACTACATGTAAGAACCATGGTCACAGTTTCACAAAAAAACAGTGAAGTAACTGTCATTGTAAAAACACTGCAGTAAAACAACATTTTAACATGCATTTATTGCAGTTCAGTAGTGGGTGGCTTTATGCCACACCACAGCTGCCAAATATACTATATGGCCAAAAGTATATAAGCACCTGATCATCACACATATATGAGCTTGTTGGACATCCTATTCCAAAACCATGGATGTCAAAAGGGTTGTCCAGGATTAGAGAAACATGACTCATTTCTTCCAAAAACAGTGCCACAGATTGTACGTGGTATTGCAGCTCTGTCATATTCAGTTCAATGGACTGGTGTGGCACTGTTTCTGAACCTGTATAACCTCTTTAATATTGGGCCCTCTTTTGTGGCTATTATACCCTCCAATCTTCAAGATTTTGGAGTGTCTGGAGAAACTGTGCCCATTCAGCCAAAAGAGCATTTCTAATGTCAAATACTGATGTTGGACGACAATCTCTGACTCGCAATCGGCATTCCAATTTATAGCAAAGGTATTGGATGGGATTGAGGTCAGGTCTCTGTGCAGGCAACTTGAGTTTCTCCACACCAAACTTGTCACACTTTGTCTTTATGGACCTCACTTTGTGTACAGGGGCACAGTCATGCTGGAACAGGAAAGGGCCTTCCCAAACTGTTTCTACAAATTTGGAAGCACACAATTGTCCAAAATGTCTTTGTATGCTGTATCATTAACATAACCAGTCACTGGAAATAAGGGTTCTTGCCCAAACCCTGAAAAACAGCCCCAGACCATTATCCCTCCTCCAACAAATTTTTAAGTAGGCACTATGCATTCAGGTAGGTAGCGTTTTCATGGCATCCGCCAAACCTAGATTTGTCCATCAGATTGCCAGATAGCGAAAAGTTATTTATCACTCCAAAGAACACATTTCCACTGCTCCAGAGTCGACCATGGAAACACATTTTATAAAGCTCTTATTGCACAGGTCTCGTGCTTTTGTCACTTCCAGAGAAGGTTTGAACTCTGTAAAGAGTGATACAACAGAGGATAGGCCATGTCTGCACGCCGTGCCCTTTAGCACACGGCGGCCTTTCTCTGTGAGTTTGCAGGGTCTACCATTTCGCGGCTGAGCTGTTGACGTTTCTTAGATGCTTCCACTTCACAATAATAGCACTTACAGTTGACCGGGGCAGATCAGAAATTTCACAAACTGACTTGTAGCAAAGGTGGCATCTTATGACTAGGGATGTCACGATACCAGAATTTGGACTTCGATACCGATACTTCATTTAGTATTGCGATTTCGATACCAATTCGATACTTTGCCAACAGTAATTTAAAAAAAAGTTCTTCCCTTTTCTGATGTGAGGCGCGTGGTGTGATGATGAATTTAACCTCCACGTGCCTCACATTAATAGTAATTAACCCCATCATGTTTCTCAGTCATAATGGGTTAATGTGTGAGGTACATAATGGGGTTAATTACTATTAATGTGAGGCACATGGAGGTTAAATTCATCACACCTCATGCCCCACAATAAGTGATCGAAAGCAGATTTTATTTTTTTACAGTGTACACATCATAAATGATGCAAAAAAATTGTTGTGCAGGTTATTACGGCCGTGTCAATACTGAATGTGTGTATATTTTATGTATTGAGACTTATTTTAATGTTTATTGTAAAAAAGGTGTATGTGTATTTTTTTTATTTAATATTACTTTGTTTTTACTTTATTTTTTAAACTTTAATGTACTGGCATATATCTATATTACAGTACATTAGCCTGTGTACTGATAGTACACAGGCAGTTGTTAGGAAATACCTAAGTATTCCCTAACAGGAAATATGGTAAGACAGCCCTGGGGTCCATCAATGGACCCTGGGCTGTCTGCCCATATATGGTATGTCCCTGTGATCGCAGCATTCACGGGAATAACGGCGGAGATGAGCGGTTTCTCTGATCGCGGTTATAGAGCGGGGCTGCGGCTGTGTAATACAGCCATTGCCCCGCTCCTGACAACAAGTGCGCGCGCGGTCAGCATGAGGAGATGCGGCCGGTGCTGCACTAATGAGCGGCGGTTCAGGCACTGAGGACAGAATATGGGGGTGTTTTGCAGTGCGCCTGCCATGTTCTGTCTTGTTCCGCTCATTAGTGCACTTGTTATCAGGACTCAGGAGCGCGCAATGACTGTGGCAATGACTGTATCACACAGCTGCAGCCCCGCTCTCATACATTCATGTGTTACAATACTGAGCTGTGATGCCGCACAGCTCAGTATCGAAATCCATTAAATAACGGTATCGAACCGTTTGGGGATGTAGAGTATCAAAACAGTATTGAGGTTTCGATGCATCGTGCATCCGTACTTATGACAGTGCCATGTATAGTCACTAAGCTCTTCAGCACTACCCATACTGTTTGTCTATGAAGATTGTGCGGTTTTATGCTTCATTTTATGTACCTAAAACGCCCGAATTACGTCCGTAAATAGTGTGTGTGAACCCAACCTAACTCATAAGGGCAGGTACATCATTTCCCATCAGGACGCAGATAAATCAAAATGCTACATAGAGGGAGATTACACAGGTGAAATATACTGATGAACAGACATTCTCACGCCTACTATTCGTGAGGGGGGGTGGCTGCTTAGTATTAACATTGCACACAGATATAGCTTTTAAAAGTGTGTCAGTCACATTGTTATGGCATGAGTGTGTCTGTTCATCAGTATATTGCACCTGTGTAATCTCCCTCTATGTAGCATTTTGTTTTATCTGCGTCCTGCTGGGAAGTGGTGTGTGTACCTGCTCTTATGGGTAAGTATGGCCTGTTCAGTGATTTTAAATTAATATAGTTATTTTTCAGTGATTTGTTTGTAATAGGAGTGTAGGGACTCGCAATGCAATGGGGACCCTTGACGCGGGTTGCGAGTTTGCGTATTTTGACCAAAATATCAACTAATACCTCATGTTTATCATTGACATTTATCGTTTATCATGGATATCTTTTCAGGATGCAGTTGGGCCATGTATTGCTGGGGGAGAAAAGTGTGTTAGTATATTGTGTGGTGCATTTGGATAGTGCTGGGCAGCCTGCCGGGTCTAATAGTATGGGCGTGACTGATAGGCTGTATGCCAGCATGATCCACTAAATGTAACCATGTGACTGACACTTTGAAAAGCTATATCTGTGTGCAATTTTAATACTAAGCAGCCACCCCCCTCATGAATAGCAGGTGTGCTAGTGTCTGTTCATCAGTATATTGCACCTGTGTAATCTCCCTCTATGTAGCATTTTGGTTTATCTGCGTCCTGCTGGGAAGTGGTGTGTGTAACAGCCCTTATTGGTAAGTATGGCCTGTTCAGTGAATTTAAATTAATATAGTTATTTTTCAGTGATTTGTTTGACCTTGGAATACGTTGCATTTGTAGGATTCTCGACGTGTTCCATTTAGGGACAGTAATGTCAGGAGCTTCCCCAAGGGTCAAAGTCTGCAGTGCACTTCAGATGCTTTGGAGAAGCTCCTCACATCACTGTCCATTTATGGAACCCCAGGCCAGAGTGTTGCCGATGCTCTAACCGGAGACTACGGCATCGTAAAGCATATATATTTATGATGGAAGCTATACAGTGGCATCCGTCACCCGTAGGCTCCCATGTTAAACAAACCCTGTGGTATGTGTTTTGTTGCGGGATCCCTCTGGAAGGAATAGCGTTGTCTACTTTGCTATTCCATTCATCAAATAAAAGGTATACTAACGTATACCACCCCCGATGGAGACTAAATATACATTATTTTGGTCTCCATCTGGCTAATGGAGCTCTATGAACATGTTTATCATGTACGTCAGGAGCTGTTACGATGTGTACACAATAGCGTAGGGTACAAACGTGAAGGGAAGGGTGCCTAAGCTTAGGGTACAGCATAAACCTAAAGAAATCAAATTTGATCCCTTCAAGTAGGTGTGTGTTTTCGGGGACTCTACTAAACTCCACCAGGCAAATGCCCTTCCTTCCCCCAAATTCAACCGCTTATAGACAGGGTGACAGATCTTTTCCTTAGCCACATGACATCTTTCAGGCAGGCAGGCAATGTCAGTCCTGGGGCTTCTGACGTCATGTATTCCAACTGTGATGTGGGCGCAATTCAAATTCAGGGCTCTCCAGTTAGATATAGGAAGTGGGACAAGAACAACTTTTCTATAGATCATACCCTTTATCTCTCATCCACAGCCAGGCTATCACTCAGGAGGTGGTTAGTCAGCAAAAATCTAGAAAAGGGAGTCTCATGGACAACATCACCTAAAGTCAACATTACCATTGTGAAGGATGGTTTATTTGCTTATATTCTCTGTATGAAATTACATTGTGAATTATCAAGCAGGAGGCCGAATTACTAAGATCTGTATTATGTGAAAGTGATGATAATGTGTAAATGATTTAGTTTCGTGCAGCAGCCATCTTGTCTGGAGTTCCCATCTTGGTTTTATTGTAGTGAATAGAAAAGTCATTGTTCCTTTAATACAAGTAATGTTGATTTCGTATGTTTTATCTTTGACCTTGGTTCCCATGCGAAGATGGACAGGGAGTGAGATGGGAGTGAGATGGGGGGATGGCAAGTATGCTTGAGGGAAGGTCTCCCCCCATCTCCACGAGGACATTCTGTCCAAAAGAGAGATAAGAAACCTGTAAACATAATGTGTGAAGAATTATAATGATGTATTTTATTGTATGCTTTTTACTGAATAACAAATATTGTTACATTGTCTCTGATTGGTTTACCTCAAGCCGACACCCCTTCTGAATTTCAGTTTAACAGTTTGAGTTTGGTAATAAATCCTTCAGATGAGAATTTTGAACATTTCAGCGTGTCTGTGTGTTTTCTTCTCGTCTCTCGATATATATCGGTGAAATATCCTAATTAGGATTCTGACTAATGGAGTCTGGCCTTGAGAGTCTGTTGGGACTCGTATAAATTTCAGTCTAATATATTTTGAGCGATGGATTTCCACGACAGTAATGGTGCCGATAAAACCCAGGAAGATTGCACGTCTGATAAGCTGTCACTGGAGAGGTCTGGCTTTGCATCTGTGAATTACAAAAAAACCGCGGTAGGTAAGGAGCTTATTCTTACACCATTCACACATGTATTGCGTAAGCCTTGGAATCCAGCTGTCAGAACGTCACTTCTATGGACGAGACTCCTTAGTCAGTGGGTTGAAAGATGGATCCAAAAAGGTATGTTGAAGCTTTTTGTGTGATGAAGGATTACAGGTGTGTACGTGATCTTAAACTGTTGATATGAAAGACATGAGAGAATTTTTGCCAGCAAATACATAGTTAACCAGGAAAAATTGTGAGAAGCCTTTGGAATGCAGTGACGTAGCGCATGGCAGAGAGAAGTCGTAACTCACATGTGAAGTATTTGAAATGCAAAGAGTTGTTTTGGACTGTGAGGAAAAAACAAAACTTCTGCTTGCTGCTTTGTTGTAGCGTTATTTGTTATTTAGTTGTGTAAAATTGTTGAGGATTAATAGTTGTTCTGTTACCCGTTTGTCTGGGATTATAGTTGGGAGGTACTGACTGTTTGTAGGTGAGATAGTTGTGAGTAATATCCTGTAGTACCACAGGGGCTTCAATGGTTAAGTCCTGATAATGTAGAATCCAGTGCAAGGAGAAGCAATTGTGTCTATATTGAATTTGCACTAAATACCATTACCCAGTGCAACAGGGAAAACTTTGAATACTGTATTAGAAAATCATTTATATTTTCCTGGCTCATTGCCAAACAGTGATATTGTGTGTAAGGGTCCATAAACCAGTTGTATGCATTGCCAGACTGGCATAAGGTGGGAATCAGTACAGACTGATTTCTAGCACATGATAATCCGGCATATACACTTTGATGTAAAATAACATCCAAGTAATTAAGTCTGTAGTAGTATAACATCAGACCGCTGGATTGAATACCGTTGTAATATAACATCCTGTATTCATTGAATGACCCTGACACTTATCCCAGGTGCCACCTGTGTTGTAGTAGTAATTACAGTGAAGAACATTGGTATTGGCTCAGACCCATAGCCCGTAAAGAAATTATCACCAACATAGATGACAACCCCCTAAACTACAACCCACAGAGTGAACGGCTGAGCGGGGAGGATAATATATATATGTTACCAAATATAATTTGCATGTGAAACCATTGCAAAGCCCCAGAGGAAAGAGTTTGGGATATATGTTACATCATGGGCTCTATGAACTGAAAGACACCCCCCCCCCGGCAGCAAGTGTTCTGCATAAGTGAAGTGTTACCAACTCCTGCTTGAATCAATGGAGTTTCATGAATGTCGATTGTGTTGAAGAATTTGCTCTTGTAATTGTTGATTGGCAGCATTTTGTCTGTTCTTGATGTTCAATCCAGTGAGGGATCAGAGGATCCTACTGCTAGAATGTCTGGAGGAACGACTTGTGATATCGTATTGGTAAGACAGTCTAGGAGATAGACTGGTCTGAGATATCTGTCGGCAAACGTGGCCTGTTTGCCTGGAGGTGGGGGATTTACCGGAAATCACCCTACTGCTCTCCGACCATGGGGTCAGGAGGAAGTTGGACAAAGATGCTTTGGGGCACTGGTCCCGGCCAACATTAGAATGAGCAAAAGGAGCTGGGGCTTTAATTATAAAGTATGTGAAGGCAAAATAACACACTGAAAAAAATTGTTGAAAAGGCTGGCAGCCGTAAGAAGGATGTTTGCATGTGAGAAAGAACAATTTAAATACAGGTGTAAATTTTCATTGGAAGAGTGAAGAAAACGGAGCAGCCAGGTACATTGCAGTGACTAACGTGGGTCAGAACGGGGGGAGTGTAATGTGTAATGTGATGAGACATCTGTGTGATGTGTGCAATGTAACATGTGTGATGTGATGAGACATCTGTGTGATGTGTGTAATGTAACATGTCTGAAGTTTGAAACTAATGGCCACAATAAAAGCAGAACTATATTGTATGTTTCCTATTTTTAACAGCAGTAATGTCTAAAAATTTTAGTGTTTTGTGTATGGGGTTAAAATCAGTTCTACTTTTTTTTTCATTTTTTTATGGAACGTGTTTTATTTTCGCGCAGCGCAGTAGTCTGTAACTACACCAAGCGAGAAAAATATTACAGCCGGCTGGATCTGTTTGTAGAAAGATAAAAGCTACACTGCAGATTAATGTGTTATAATGTGATAAGATTTATTGTTGGAATGTTTTGATGTTTATTCAAATGTATTAAACTACAGATATTGTGAGACACGGGGTCTTGAACATGTATGTGCCCCCTCTGTTCCCTATTCTTATGTACAGCTTATTGGTTTGCAGTAATTAATATTACCAGATATATTATTTTCTGTGTTATTGAATAACTAATTACAATTGTTTTGTTTTTGTTTTCACACATGAGGCACATGCTATAGTGCTGCCTAAATGTTATTTTTTTAAAAATGTGAGATGTTTTACAGGTAAATGGTTGCAGGTCATTTTAAAGATAAAATTTATTTTTGTCAGGAGAAAGTCATCTTTTTTTGTTCCAGGCTGTTGTGTATTACAGGGGGTTAAACTAGTGCTCCCCCGATAGAGTGCCTAATCTCATTATGTTAATATGTAGTTTTTGTTTTTTGTTCTCCTTTTTACAGGCAATTTTATGACCCCTTCACAGCCAGAGGGAGCTATGCCAAGCACTGCCCTATCCCAGTGGCTGAGAAAGGGTTGAAGATTTCCCAATGGTGAAGGGACTGATCAGGTAGTTTTGTTTTGTGTTTTATTTTGTTTTGAATTAATGAATTTGGTTCTAGGAGATCTACAAAATGTGTATGAGTTTCAAGGAGTAACCCAGATTAAATGTGTATGACAGTAACTTATATTTTGAGGTTTTTCTGTGTAGATGGTTCCAGATCCCCCTCCAGCCAATTTACACAGGAGGTGAGGTGACGTCACTCACAGATGAGTCTTTACAGATTTAGATGGGGAGAAGGCAAAACAAAAAAAAAATTGTTTGAATATTGTTTATTTTATGCCAGATTTCAGTAACATATTTTGTTTGTTTTTGTATTAATCAGGTATTTACAGGACCTGGTGGGTGGGATTTACAAGTGTTCTGGATCATCAGATAAATGTGGAACAATAAAACTCCACCCTTTTGAAATGTTCTATCTATATGTGACATGGGTTTCCAATGTAAATTTGTAATGTAGACATACTTTATCATATACAGCATGTGTAGAACAGGATACGAGGCACCAGGTAAATTACCCAGAAACCACTCTCACCTTCTTGTTCATCTCAAGGAGCGGAGTTGGAGGTGCTCGCTGAGGCTGTAACCTGGCAGAAGGTAAGACGGCCGACATTTACACTGACTCTAGGTACGCTTTTGGCATCGCCCACAATTATGGGCCCATTGGTAGTAGGAACTTTATTGGATCATTGGGTAAGCCAATTGAGAGAGCAAGAGAAAACAGAACTGACAACAAGGGTATATGCAGCCAGGTGTCAGTAAATTGGCTTGTCCCTGGATACAATAATGCCACCACTAGGTTTGTAGCAGCCGGCGTGATGTGCGCATTTCATGACATAGGTAAAACAGCAAAGGTACCTGTGAAAAGTGCAGCCCGGCCAGATTAACAGTCCCAGCGACTGCAGAACATACAACTACCCGAGGTAGAAGTGTATGACGCGGTGCTCGTGTGTGTAGACCTGTTCTCAGGGGGGGCTGAAGCCCAGCCTGTATTTTCCCCACTGCAGACGTTGTGTGTAAGTGACAGGGGAATAGTGTTATCCCAAGTATTGACCTGATGTTTGTACAATACGATATCAGCAGTTCTCCAGATGTTATTCCAAAGTTAGTTTGTTTAATAATTGTATTTAAGAAGTGTTGTGGGAATATTAAATACTGAAGTTAAGTTTTATGTAAAGTTCTGGATCAGCCTTAGCATTGGACTATTAGAGTCATGCGTCAGATAAAAGGTACAGAAGTGGAATATTCCCATTTGAAAATATTTTTAGTTATTTGTTTTTTGTCGTTGTTATTGTGAAAGGAAAATTCTGTGCAGTGTTTGTGTGTGTGTGTGTATATATATATATATAAAGAAGAAAAATGAGTTTGCATGTATCATTTCTAGTTATTGCTCAATGTGAACGTTTGATGTAAAGATGTTATTTGTTAATGTTTTTCTTCAAATTAATTATTTGATTAAGATCAATTAATGTTTATACAATGAAAAAGTTTGTTCTCCACAGGAAGAGTCCAACTGGGAGCGGAAGGCGTGAGAACCAGATTCTAACAGAATGTGGACGGATAAGGGAACGTGAATCGGTAAGACCCAAGGCACTCTTGATGGCTTTTGCATTGATGGTGTATGACCTCACATAGGCCCCAAGACTGCAAGGATCGATTTGGTGAGATCTAATTGGTATGTCCCAGGCTTTACAGCTGTTGCTGCTAAATTCTGTTAGAGCTGTTTGATTTGCCTACAGAACAGTCCTGGCAGACCGGTGCCAACCTTATCATACCCGCCTCCCACAAAGAGAACAGACCTTGAGAGGCCTCCCCATGCAATACAAATTAGAGTAAGGAAAATTGGTTTGCGACATTTGTCAGATAAACATGTTGAATCTGTGTATATTTTTGTGAGCTGGAAATGTTCCAGGCAATCAGATCAGATCAAGGTACAAATCCTGCTGGAAAGCGTGACACCAAGTGCAAATGAAATGTACCCAATAATTACACATCTTCTAGGTGCCCTGTCCATTGGAACAGAGACGTTTTTCTTATATAAAAGGTGTTTGTTTGATTTAGTTTAAGGGCCTGACATTGTTACGTAGATGTTATCACCAGATTAGTAACAATTGACAAGGGTTGGGGTCCCCGAGCAAGTGGCAGTAAACATGAACTAAAAGATTTTTAATACGATGAACTCCATTACTGAGGTGCGGCAGGAGCAGCCGGAGCCAGTACAACGCGTTTGTCATGAACTGACGGCAGTGTCACAATTCCAAGCAGCCGCCCAGACAAGTAAGAAGACAGATGAGCGGAGGGTTTGTGGGGTCACAATAACACCCCACTAATCCGCCTACGTGGGATCTCACACCAGGCTCACAGCATGAGGTGTTGTGTATAGCCCGGTGACGTAAACTAAAAGAGACGGTGTCTGACAGATGAAAAGGACCAAATCAAGTCGTGATGACATCAGCAAAATTCCAAGTAAAGACCAAAGACCTGAGTGAATCCGTCAGCAGTATCAAGTGTTCTAATCAGAAGACAGGAGAAGAAGAGGACGATGATGTACATGACTTGTCGATACACTGGTGGGACCCCATACCCTAACCGGACATTGGTGATGGCATCATATTAGTTGTGGCCCTATTGATATATTGTTTGAGTTTCATAATCATAATATATAATTTCTGTAATTTAATATGAGAAAAAGGGAGGTTTGTGAAGGATGGTTTATTTGCTTATATTCTCTGTATGAAATTACATTGTGAATTATCAAGCAGGAGGCCGAATTACTAAGATCTGTATTATGTGAAAGTGATGATAATGTGTAAATGATTTAGTTTCGTGCAGCAGCCATCTTGTCTGGAGTTCCCATCTTGGTTTTATTGTAGTGAATAGAAAAGTCATTGTTCCTTTAATACAAGTAATGTTGATTTCGTATGTTTTATCTTTGACCTTGGTTCCCATGCGAAGATGGACAGGGAGTGAGATGGGAGTGAGATGGGGGGATGGCAAGTATGCTTGAGGGAAGGTCTCCCCCCATCTCCACGAGGACATTCTGTCCAAAAGAGAGATAAGAAACCTGTAAACATAATGTGTGAAGAATTATAATGATGTATTTTATTGTATGCTTTTTACTGAATAACAAATATTGTTACATTGTCTCTGATTGGTTTACCTCAAGCCGACACCCCTTCTGAATTTCAGTTTAACAGTTTGAGTTTGGTAATAAATCCTTCAGATGAGAATTTTGAACATTTCAGCGTGTCTGTGTGTTTTCTTCTCGTCTCTCGATATATATCGGTGAAATATCCTAATTAGGATTCTGACTAATGGAGTCTGGCCTTGAGAGTCTGTTGGGACTCGTATAAATTTCAGTCTAATATATTTTGAGCGATGGATTTCCACGACACCATGGATGCAAGACCCTGGGGTTGGGAATCCCTCTTCAATTCCTACTTTCTACAAGGAACATGGGATTATCAGAGATCTATGATGTCTTCAAATTTCAAGGAACTATCAGTGAACTTCCAAGCTCTCAAAAATGCAGTGCCACTTTTCTCAGGCCAAAATAACCAGACAATACAACAGCAGTGGCATATTTAAACCATCAGGGAGGCATAAGGTCGGATTCACTGATGACACTGTCAACCAAGATATTTTCCCTAGCGGAACACCATCTGTTGTGCCTTTCAGCAGTTCACCTCAGGGGCAAGGACAATGAAATTGAAGATTTCCTAAGCAGAACCCAGTTAAGTCAGTCAGTGTGGGCCTTAAGTCCAGCCATCATTTAAATTATAGTACTCAGATGGGGAACTCACTCTACAGATCTGTTTGCTACCAGGGAAAATAGAAAGTCAGAAGATTCTTTTCTCTAGACCTCACCCTCCATTATCCTCATCGCCCCTTTCTGGCCCTGGTTCACATAGTTGAGAAAGATGTCATCAGATCAGCCATGGATTTTTCCCAGACAGGCCAGATCTCCTGTTCTAGGGTCCAGTACTTCACCCCCAGATATCCAAACTACATCTAACAGCCCGGAAACTGAGAGGGTGATCTTAAAAAGAGCAGGTTCTCTGAATCTGTTATTTCTACCCTTTTCTAGACTGTAGGAGGCAGGTTACTTCACATACGTATTGGAGGGTTTGGAAGGCTTTCATTAATTTTGCAGTGGGCTAGAACAGGACCCTTTAGCCAAACTAGATGTTTCCTTGATTCTGAACTCTCTCCAAGAAGGGCTGGATAAGAATCTTATACCCAACATATTGAAAGTCCAGATCCACCAATATCGATCACATCTCCTTTGATGAACTTTGATATATCGATATTAGGTGGATCCTGTGTATCAAAGAAACACAGGACCTGCTCTCAGCTAAACTGTCAGTTCAGCTGAACTGATGGATTTGGCTGAGAGGGAATGGTACAGCTTCTATGTTTAGAGGATACAAAGAAGCTGTATCGTAAAAAGTAAAACATTCTTTAACCCCTTCCCGACATTTGTTGAAAGTATACGACATGGAAAGCCAGTGCTTCCCGTAAAATGTGGAATACTTACGACAAATGCATGAGTCAGTGCCATCATCCCCGGATGTCAGCTGTATCTGACAACTGACATCCTGCTGTAACGGCGGGGACCGAAGTTAGCTTCAATCCCCGCCATTAACCCCTTAAATGCAGCCGTCAAAAGCGATCGCTGCTTTTAAGGTGTTTGCAGCTTATCGACACCCCAGCAATGAAATGCCGGGGTGTCAGTGGCTGCAATGGCAAGCGGAGGCCTAATACTGGCCTCCCGGTGTGCCTAGCATGGAAAATTTCCAGGCTTCCATAGCCGCCAGCAAGATGGGGCCAGCTCAGGAGATGAGACGGCGTCATCAGCGGTGGATATCAGCTGTATGTTACAGCTGACATCCAACTGTAATGGCAGGAACCGGAGCTAGCTCCGATCCCTGACATTAACCCCTCAGATGCAGCGATTGGATGCGATCACTGCATCTTTGTGGTTGCTAGCAGATCGCCTGCTGTGCCCTGCAATTGCACGACTGCCGACTGCTATTATGACACCAGGAGACCTAATAATCACCTTCTGTTTGCCATTACGAAAGCCGATTAGCCCCCGCTCGGAGGCGAAGCCTAATCAGCTTGCTGTCAGTGAATGACTGACAGATCTAATACATTGCACTACGTAGGTAGTGCAATGTATTAGAAAAAAAATCTGACAGTTGGACCTTCAAGTCCCCTAGTGGGACTAAAGAAAAGTGTAAAACAAAAGTGGAAAAAAAGTTGTCAAATATATAATAAAAGTTTTAAGTAATAAAAGAAAACACAATCGCCCTTTTTCCCTTATAAAGTCCTTTATTATTGAAAAAAATAAATAAACCATACATATTTGGTATCGCCGTGACCGTAACGGCCCAAACGATAAAAATATTATGTTATTTATTTCACGCGGTGAAGGGTGTAAAAAAAAAACGTAAAAAATAATGCCAGAATTTCTGGTTTTTGGCCACTTTGCCCTACAAAAATGTAAATAAAAAGTGATCAAAAAGTCGCATGTATCCAAAAATGGTGCCTATAAAAACTACAGCTCGTCTCGCAAAAAACAAACCCTCATACAGCTCCGTCAACAAAAAAATTAAAACGTTATGGTTCTCACAACATGGCGACAGAAAAAATACATTATTTTTACAAAAGTAATTTTATTGTGCAAAATGTTGTAAAACATAAAAAAGTGCTATAAATTTGGTATCGCCAGAATTGTACTGACCCGCAGAATAAAGGTAACATGTAATTTATAACGCATGGTGAACGCTGTATAAAAAAAAACTAAAAAAGCTATGCCAGAATTGCTGTTTTTTGGTCACCTTGCCTCCCAAAAAATAGGATAAAAAGTGATCAAAAAGTCGCATATACCCCAAAATGGGACCAATAATAGCTACAGCTCGTCCCGCAAAAAAACAGCCCTCATACCACTACGTCTATGAAAAAATAAAATTAGTTAAGGCTTCTATAAGTCAGGAAATAAAAAATATGCAGTTGTGCAGATCAGAGGGGAACATTTCGTCTGTTTCAAGAGGCTATTTATTGGGGCCCTAAAATTAGGGAACCAGGAAGGGGAGGGCCCAAACACATCTGCTAGAAGCGAGGGTGCCAGTATTATACCAGGACAACGCTTCCGAGCTCAATTCCCCAAACTGCAAAGGTGCGGAGTGTGGACCAAAAATGGGGATAAGTAAAGACATTTATCAGTGCGACACCGGCCTGTGCAGAAAGGATTGCTTCACAGCGTAACACACATCTATGGATTATTTTATTGTTTACCCCATTATTATACCACTTGATATACTCTGCCCAGCTTACATATGCCCCCACATTATAAACGGAAACACCAGCAATACTCAAACAAAACTACTACCAAGCAAAATCTACGCTTCAAAAGCCAAATGGCGCTCCCACCCATCTGAGCCCTACATTGTGCCCAAACAGCAGTTTACTTCCACATATAAGGCACCGCCATACCCTGGAGAACCCTTTTAACAATTTTTGGTGTGTGTGTCTACAGTGGCATAAGCTGGGCACGACATACTTGCCACTGAATTGGCATATCTGGGGAAAAATTGTAATTTTTACTTTGCACCATACACAGCGCATTTATTTATGCAAAAGACCTGTGGGGTGAAAATGCTCACGACACCCCTTAATAAATGCCTTGAGGGGTGTAGTTTCTAAAATGGGGTCACTTCTGGGGGGTTTATTTTATTATTTCCCATCTGAGCCTCTGCAATTGTGAACCAATTCTGTGTAAATCGCCAAATTAGGCCTCAATTTCGCATGGTATTCTCTCACTTCTGAGCCCCGTCAAATGTCCAGGCAAAAGATTAGGGCCCCATGTAGGGTGATTCTAAAACCGGGAAACACAGCATAATAATTAGAGAGCTGTCTTGTTATGGTGGCACAAGCTGGGCACCACATATTGGCATATCTATTGAAAAATCCCATTTTCACTCTGCAACATCGAGTGCTCACTAATTTATGCAAAACACCTGCGGGGTTAACATGCTCACTACACCCCTAGGTGAATATCTTGAGGGGTGTAGTTTCCAAAATGGGGGTCACTTTTGGGGGGTTTCCATTGTTTTGGTCCCACAGGGGTTTTGCAAATGCTACATAGCGACCAGAAACCAATCCAGCAAAATCTGTACTCCGAAAGCCAAATGGCTCTCCTTCCCTTCTGAGCCCTGCCGTGTGCCCAAAAATCAGTTTATAACCACATATGGGGTAATGCCATACTCGGGAGAAATTGCTTAACAAATGTTGGTGTTCTTTTTCTGCTTTATTTTTTAAGAAAATGAAAAATTTTGCGCTAAAGCTACGTCTTATTGGAAAAAAATTTTTTTTTTATTTTCACTGCCCAATGCAAATAAAATCTATGAAACAGCTGTGGGGTCAAAATACTCACTATACCACTAGATTCATTCCTCAAGGGGTTTAGTATCACAAATGGAGTCCCTTTTGGGTAGTTTCCACTGTACTGGTACCTTAGGAGCTTTGCAAAAGTGACATGGTGGCAAGAAACCAATCCGGCAAAATCTGTGCTCCAAAAGCCAAATGCCACTCCTTCTCTTCTGTTCCTTGCCATGTGCCCAAACAGCACTTTATGACCACATATGGGGTATTGCCGTACTCCAGAGGTTGATTTACAAATGCTGGGGTTCTTTTTTTCCTTTATTTGTTGAGAAAATGAAAAATTTTGAGCTCAAGCTACGTCTCATTGAAGAAAAAGGATTGTTTTTATTATCACTGCCCAATTCTAATAAATTCTACGAAACACCTGTGGGGTCAAAATAATCACTACACCCCTAGATGAATTCCTCAAGGGGTGTAGTTTCCTAAATGCAGTAACTTTTTGGGCGTTTTCATTGTTTTGTCCCCTCAGGGGCTCTGCAAATGTGACATGGCCTCCGCAAACCATTCATGCTAAATGTGATCTCCAAAAGCCAAATAGCGCTCTTTCCCTTCTAAGCCCTGCTGTTGGTCCAAACAGCCATTTATTACCACATATGGGGTACTGTTTTACTTGGGAGAAATTGCTTTACAAATTTTGTGGTGCTTTTTCTCCTTTAGTCTTTGTGGAAATTAGAAAAAAAATAGCTAAACCTATATTGTCTTTGAAAGAATGTAGATTTTCATTTTCACTGCCTACTTCCAATAATTTCTGCAAAAAAACTGCGGAGTCAAAATGCTAACTATAACCCTAGATAATCTCCTCAAGGGGTGATTTCCAAAATGGGGCCTGTTGTGGGGGTTTCCACTGTTTCGGTCCCTCAGGGGCTTTGCAAATGTGACATGGCTTCTGAAAACCATTCCTGCTAAATGTGATCTCCAAAAGCCAAATAACTCTCTTTCCCTTCTAAGCCCTGCTGTGGGTCCAAACAGCCAATTGTTACCACATATGGGGTATTGTTTTACTCAGGAGAAATTGCTTCACAAATTTTTGCGGTGCTTTTTCTCCTTTAATCCTTGTGGAAATTAGAAAAAATTAGCTAAACCTACATTTTCTTTGAAAGAATGTACACTACCGTTCAAAAGTTTAGGGTCACTTAGAAATTTCCTTATTTTTGAAAGAAAAGCACAGTTTTTTTCAATGACGATAACATTAAATTAATCAGAAATATACTCTATACATTGTTAATGTGCTAAATGACTATTCTAGCTGCAAACGTCTGGTTTTTAATGCAATATCTACATAGGTGTATAGATGCCCATTTCCAGCAACCATCACTCCGGTGTTCTAAAGGTACATTGTGTTTGCTAACTGTGTTAGAAGGCTAATGGATGATTAGAAAACACTTGAAAACCCTTGTGCAATTATATTAGCACCGCTGTAAACAGTTTTGCTGTTTAGAGGAGCTATAAAACTGACCTTCCTTTGAGCTAGTTGAGAATCTGGAGCATTACATTTGTGGGTTCGATTAAACTCTCAAAATGGCTAGAAAAAGAGAGCTTTCATGTGAAACTCGACAGTCTATTCTTGTTCTTAGAAATGAAGGCTATTCCATGCGAGAAATTGCCAAGAAACTGAAGATTTCCTACAACTTTGTGTACTACTCCTGTAATGATGGGGTAGGGAGACAGACAGGTGAGCCCTAATCTACCCGCCACTCAGTCCCTGCCTACTTGCAACGACCCGCCCTAGGCGACGGGGTACAACTGGGCGACGGTCCGTACACTCAATAGGTGCACGACAGACAAACAGACAAGGGTACAAAGAAGCCGGGGAAATGGGGAAGTTGCCCACGGGAACACCGTGAGCAACAAGCGAGGTGAACGAGCCAGTCAAACCAGGAGATGAGCGAGGTACAAAACGCAGAGCAGAAGAGTGGTCAGTAAAGCCAAGGTCAAACAAGTAGTTCAAGAAGCTGCAGCAGGGCCAGGAAACCAGCAGAGAAGAATCACAAGCAAAGGAGGAACAGGAAAAGCAGGTATAAATAGACAGAGGGCGGGAGCTAGCTCCGTCTGGCCAGGCTGTTATAGGCTCTCCCACTCCTAAGCCTGCCATCCTGAGTGGTGGAAGATGGAGTCAGTCTCACAGACATAGAAGCAGGTGCAGACTGATTACCTATGAGCGTTGACACAGAAGCTGTGTCTGGCAGATCCTTTACAACTCCCTTCAGAGGACAGCACAAACAGGCTCTAACCAGAGTAGAAAGAGAAGTGGGAGGCCCTGCTGCACAACTGAGCAACAAGACAAGTACATTAGAGTCTCTAGTTTGAGAAATAGACGCCTCACAGGTCCTCAACTGGCAGCTTCATTAAATAGTACCCGCAAAACGCCAGTGTCAACGTCTACAGTGAAGAGGCGACTCCGGGATGCTGGCCTTCAGGGCAGAGTGGCAAAGAAAAAGCCATATCTGAGACTGGCTAATAAAAGGAAAAGATTAATATGGGCAAAAGCACACAGACATTGGACAGAGGAAGATTGGAAAAAAGTGTTATGGACAGACGAATCGAAGTTTGATGCATTTGGATCACGCAGAAGAACATTTGTGAGATGCAGAACAACTGAAAAGATGCTGGAAGAGTGCCTGACGCCATCTGTCAAGCATGGTGGAGGTAATGTGATGGTCTGGGGTTGCTTTGGTGCTGGTAAAGTGGGAGATTTGTACAAGGTAAAAGGGATTTTGAATAAGCAAGGCTATCACTCCATTTTGCAACGCCATGCCATACCCTGTGGACAGCGCTTGATTGGAGCCAATTTCATCCTACAACAGGACAATGACCCAAAGCACACCTCTAAATTATGCAAGAACTATTTAGGGAAGAAGCAGGCAGCTGGTATTCTATCTGTAATGGAGTGGCCAGCGCAGTCACCAGATCTCAACCCCATAGAGCTGTTGTGGGAGCAGCTTGACCGAATGGTACGCAAGAAGTGCCCATCAAGCCAAGCATGGGGTGAAATTTCTCCCCTTAACTCAGCAAATTAACAGCTAGAATGCCAAAGGTCTGCAATGCTGTAATTGCTGCAAATGGAGCATTCTTTGACGAAAGCCAAGTTTGAAGGAAAAATTATTATTTCAAATAAAAATCATTATTTCTAACCTTGTCAATGTCTTGACTATATTTTCTAGTCATTTTGCAACTCATTTGATAAATATAAGTGTGAGTTTTCATGGAAAACACAAAATTGTCTGGGTGACCCCAAACTTTTGACAGGTAGTGTAGATTTCCATTTTCACGGCCTACTTCCAATAATTTTTGCAATAAACCTGTAGGGTCAAAATGCTCACTATACCACTAGATAATTTCCTTAAGGGGTGTAGTTTCCCAAATGGTGTAACTTTTGGGGGATTTCCACTGTTTTGGCAGCGCAAGACCCCTTCAAACCCGACATGGTGCCTAAAATATATTGTAATAAAAAGGAGGCCCAAAATCCTCTAGGTACTCCTTTGCTTCTGAGGCCGGTGTTTCAGTCTATAAACACACTAGGGCCACATGTGGGATATTTCCTAAAACTGCAGATCCTGGGCAATAATATTGTGTTGTATTTCTCTGGTAAAACTTTGTGTTACAAAAAAAATGGATTAAAAATTAATTTCTGCAACAATAAAAAATTAAATTTGTAAATTTCACTTCTACTTTGGTTTAATGCCTGTGAAACGTCTAAACGGTTAAGAAACTTTCTAAATGCTGTCTTGAATACTTTGAGGGGTGAAGTTTTTAAAATGGGGAGAGTTTTTGGAGGTTTCTAATATATAAGGCCCTAAAAGCCACTTCACAACTGAACTGGACCCTGTAAAAATAGCCTTTTGAAATTTTCTTGAAAATGTGAGAAATTGCTGCTAAAGTTCTAAGCCTTGTAACGTCCTAGAAAAATAAAAGGATGTTCAAAAAACAATGTCAATCTAATGTAGACATATGGAGGATGTTAATTAGTGACTATTTTGTGTGGTATAACTGCCTGTCTTACAAGCAGATACATTTCAATTTCGAAAAATGCAAATTTTTGCAATTTTTCGCTAAATTTGGGTGTTTTTCACATTTAAATACTGAATGTATCGACCAAATTTTGCCAGTAAAATAAAGTCCAATGTGTCACGAGAAAACAATCTCAGAATCGCTTGGATAGGTGAAAGCATTCCGAAGTTATTACCACATAAAGTGAAACATGTCAGATTTGAAAAATGAGGCTCTGTCAGGAAGGTCAAAAGTGGCTAAAGAGGGAAGGGCTTAATAAAAGTCAATTTTAAAAAGTGCTTAAGATCACAAAAAACATTGATTTAATAAAAAATAATAAAAAAGAAAACAAAGGTAAATATAGCCTTTAAATAAGCATAAGGGTATGTTCACATGGCCTATTTTCAGACATAATTCGGGCGTTTTATGCCTCGAATTACGCCTGAAAAGACGGCTCCATTACGCCTGCAAATATCTGCCCATTGCTTGCAATGGGTTTTACGATGTTCTGTTCAGACGAGGTGTAATTTTACGCGTCGCTGTCAAAAGACGGCACGTAAAAAGACGCCCACGTCAAAGAAGTGCATGTAACTTCTTGGGACGTTTTTGGAGCCGTTTTTCATTGACTCCATTGAAAAACAGCTCCAATTACGTCCGTAAAAGACGCCGCGAAAAACTAGAGTACTTGCAAAAACGTCTGAAATTCAGGAGCTGTTTTTGCCTGAAAACAGCTCTGTAATTTCAGACGTAATTTGCTAAAGCGTGTGAACATACCCTTACCGTTTACATCTCCATGTAGTCTCTGACCTAGCATTTAGTAGGAAGGTCCCGCAGGGTGTGGTCCCACCTTAAAAAACTATTGCACATCTCCAGGGCTGCTGTCATGGTTGAAGGGGTAAAAGATTGATTGCACTTACTGGTAATAGTTTTTTGTTGAACCAATGACAGCACCCCCTAGCTTTTCCCCTTCTCCAATTATGTATTTCTTGTAGAATTATTCTATATCAATGGGAGTAACCTGATCAAGGTATATTTTTTGTAGATACTGTAAAATATTGAAGATGTGGGATATTTTCACTAAGATGGCGCATTAAAAAAAGAAATATAACATTTATTGGAGTACAAGTATGAATCTATATAGCTTAAACTATTTCTCATCCTGAGTTCTTACTTAAAGGGTAACTAAACTTTCAACAAACTTCTGACATGTCATAGTGACATGTCAGAAGATTTGATCGGTGGGGGTCCGAGCACTGAGACCCCCACCCACGATCGCTAAAACGAAGCAGCAGAAGCGCTCGGGTGAGCACTGAGCTGCTTGGTTTCTGATCGGCTTTTCTCTGAAAGCCGATATAATGGTGTATGGACTCAATAGAAAGTCTATGGGCCCGTACACCAACTGCTTGGCTTTAAAAAAAAAGGCGATCATAAACGAAGCGGCTAAGCGCTCACCCGAGCGCTTCTGCCGATTCGTTTTAGCGATCGGTGGGGGTCTCAGTGTTTGGAGTCCCACCGATCAAAACTATGACATGTCAGAAGTTTGTTGAAAGTTTAGTTAGGCCAGGTTCCCACGGGACGGATACGCTGAGTAAAAACCATGCAGCATGTCAGACCTGGAACCCGCAGGACAGTGTGGTGCGATTTTTCGGACTGAAATTCTGCTGCGTAATTAAGCGCACAAACTTACCCCCTCCCTCCTCTGACGTCTGCTCTGGCCTCCCTGGATAACGTGATTGGCTGCAGCGGTCACATGGGCAGCAACGTCATCCCAGGAGCCCGGACTGCACGAAAGAAGGGCGTTCTGGGTAAGTATGATTTTTTTATTTCCTCCGGCGTAGCGTTTTTTGCAATGTAACCGCTGCAATTACGCCGCAAAAGTCGCAATGTTTGGCTTTCTGTTGCGGGTTTTGCATTACCATTAAATTCAATGGGGAAAACCCACAACGTTAAATCAACAAAATCGCAGCATAAATTGACATGCTGCGGAATTAAATTCCGCACCGCAGGTCAAGTGATTAATGTTTATGCTGCGTTTTTTTTCCACAGCGTGGGCATGAGATTTACTAAATCTTACCCACTTTGCGGCTACTGTAAACGCTGCGGAAATTCCGCACACAATTTCATTGTTAAAATTCCGCAGCGTTTACGCTACATGGGAACCCGGCCTTACCCTTTAAGACTGGGTGTTTGGAGAGATGTGTCCTTCTTTATCTCATCAGGCTTCCTGTCCAACGAATAGGATTGGTGTAAGGGTATGTTCGCACGCAGAGTCAAAAACGTCTCAAAATACGGAGCTGTTTTCAGGTGAAAATAGCTGCTGAGTTTCAGACGTTTTTTGTGCCACTTGCGATTTTCGTGGCGTTTTTTACGGCCGTTTTTGGAGCTTTTTTCAATAGAGTCTACACCGCGTTCCAAATTATTATGCAAATATTATTTTTCGCTGATTTTCCTAAATAGTCGATGCAAATGACAGTCAGTATAATCTTCAAGCCATCAACCGTTGGAGTATAATGCGAATTTTATTGAACAATTCTCCTAATGATAACAGATTTTTTTTTAAAAGTAAAAACCTCAAAATGCACGGTTTCAAATTATTATGCACAACAGAGATCAAAACATTTTAAAGGTTGTAAAGAGAACTAAAATAGTAATTTGTTGAATTTGCAGCATCAGGAGGTCATATTTACAGAAATCAAAAGCTCTTTCAATCAAAAAAAACTTAACAGGCCAAGTTACATGTTAACATAGGACCCCTTCTTTGATATCACCTTCACAATTCTTGCATCCATTGAATTTGTGAGTATTTGGACAGTTTCTGCTTGAATATCTTTGCAGGATGTCAGAATAGCCTCCCAGAGCTTCTGTTTTGATGTGAACTGCCTCCCACCCTCATAGATATTTTGCTTGAGGATGCTCAAAAGGTTCTCAATAGGGTTGAGGTCAGGGGAACATGGGGGCCACACCATGAGTTTCTCTCCTTTTATGCCCATAGCAGCCAATGACACAGAGGTATTCTTTGCAGCATGAGATGGTGCATTGTCATACATGAAGATAATTTTGCTATGGAAGGCACGTTTCTTCTTTTTGTACCACGGAAGAAAGTGGTCAGTCATAAACTCGACGTACTTTGCAGAGGTCATTTTCAAACCGTCAGGGACCCTAAAGGGGCCTACCAGCTCTCTCCCCATGATTCCAGCCCAAAACATGACTCCGCCACCTCCTTGTTGACGTCGCAGCCTTGTTGGGACATGGTGGCCATTCACCAACCATCCACTACTCCATCCATCTGGACCATCCAGGGTTGCACGGCACTCATCAGTAAACAACACGGTTTGAAAATGAGTCTTCATGTATTTCTGAGCCCACTGCAACCGTTTCTGCTTGTGAGCATTGTTTAGGGGTGGCCGAATAATAGCTTTATGCACACTTGCAAACCTCTGGAGGATCCTACAACTTGAGGTTCACGGGACTTCCCCAGACAAATTAATAATCCTCTTAATTTGTCTGGCAGAAACCTTCCTTATTATGCCTTTATCTGAACGAACCCGTCTGTGCTCTGAATCAGCCACAAATCTTTTCACAGTATGATGATCACGCCTAAGTTTTCTTGAAATATCCAATGTTTTCATACCTTGTCCAAGGTATTGCACTATTTCACGCTTTTCGGCAGCAGAGAGATCCTTTTTCTTTCCCATATTGCTTGAAACCTGTGGCCTGCTTAATAATGTGGAACGTCCTTCTTAAGTAGTTTTCCTTTGATTGGGCACACCTGGCAAACTAATTATCACAGGTGTCTGAGATTGATTACAATGATCCAAAGAGCCCTCAGGGTATGTGCACACACACTAATTACGTCCGTAATTGACGGACGTATTTCGGCCGCAAGTACCGGACCGAACACAGTGCAGGGAGCCGGGCTCCTAGCATCATACTTATGTACGATGCTAGGAGTCCATGCCTCGCTGCAGGACAACAGTCTCGTACTGAAAACATGATTACAGTACGGGACAGTAGTTCCACGGAAAGGCAGGGACTCCTAGCATCGCACATAAGTATGATGCTAGGAGCCCGGCTCCCTGCACTGTGTTCGGTCCGGTTTCGGTCCGAAATACGTCCGTCAATTACGGACGTAATTAGTGTGTGTGCACATACCCTAAGACACAATACCATCCATGAGTTTAATTGAAAAATGAATAATTAAATGTTTATGACACTTAAATTCAATGTGCATAATAATTTGGAACACGGTGTATGAAAAACAGCTCCAAAAACGTCCCAAGAAGTCTCCTGCACTTCTTTTTCACAGCAGTTTTGTTAAGTGTCCATTTTTCAAAACGGCCGTGTAAAAAGACTGCCCATCGGAACAGAACGCCGTTTTTCCCATTGAAATCAATGGGCAGATGTTTTGAGGCGTTCTGCTTCCGAAACGGCCAAAAATAGGCCGTGTGAACATACCCTAATGGGTTCAGGAAAAATCGATTACTGTCAAGTCAATCAATCTTTTTTTTGTTATTTTATTGAGACATTTGAGAGCACAAGATATTGGCCTACATGTACAACACCTATGTGGTAATGTAAGTATGGTAAGTATGGATGTTTAGCATATTGTGAAAAATTTTGTAGAGTCCATTGTTTTAATAACCTTGTGCCAGCCAAAACTGAATATCTTGTTTGCCCTTTGTAAGTTGTCCAAACAACGCTGTTGATAAATGTGCCACAGTGTCTCCTGCAGATTACTAAGTCACCAGATCTAAATTCTTGCCAGGTGGAGGGTCTGTCTCTATATTGTATAAAATGCTTCTAGTCTGTTTTAAAGAAGATTTTTTTTTAATTAAAATTGAATATATGTATATCATACAATTGGTTCATTAGTAGCTCTTCCTCTAAAGCTTCAAGGATAACTTAGCTTTCACAAAACTTCTGACGTCAGAAGTTTTCATCAGTGAGGGTCCGAGCACTGAGACCCCCCACCGATCACTAAAACTAAGCGTCAGAAGCGCTCGGGTGAGCGCTGAGCAGATTAGTTTTCTCGGAAAGCCACAGACTTTCTATTGAGTCCGTACACCGTTACATTAGTTTTACAAGGAAAGTCGATCAGAAACCAAGCGGCTGAGCGCTCACTCGAGGGGGATTCTGCCGCTTCGTTTTAGTGATCAGTGGGGGTCTCACTGTTCCGACCCCCACAGTTCAAAACTTCTGACATGTCACTATAACATGTATTTTCTTATGTGATCCAAGACACAATAGAACATGGTTCAATACTCAATATACGTACACAAATTCAACCTTGACAGAGTAATATAACCAAGAAAGACAATTATGTGGATATAAAATGTATTTTTTATTAATTATCTATTAAAAAGAAGGCACAACGAAAAATATCTAAAAATAGAAACAACATGAAGCTGGTAAGCATACAATGGTAATGGACTCTACACACAGGGTATATAGCAATGTAAAAGTATCCAGTGTTGAGACCAATATTTTATGTGAATCTAAGTAATGTAGGTAACATACCAAATAGTCAATGGATATATAAATTCTACCAAATAATTTCCTTTGTTAACACAAAGTGATATAGTGACACATTTAGAAAAAGGAAAGTTAATGTGAACAAAGCAGGTGGTGAAAACTATTTATAACAGAGTTACAGGGGCATACCTGGCTGTGAGTCTTAATAACAGTATACCAGCCGCCTCGACGCGCGTTTCTCTAAGTATTCCTCAGGAGGCTTGAAGACAAGGAGAAGGCAGGGAGCTGAATGAATGGAGAAGCAGCCAATAAAAATGTTTACAAAAAACATGTGATAGCCCTCATTACCAGCAACTATCCACACCTGATAGCATCACATGGGGTGTAACCAGGACAACCTGGACAGCGTCCTGAACATAAAAGCTGTGTGACACAGTAAGGCTGGGTTCACACGACCTATTTTCAGGGGTAAACGAGGCGTATTATGCCTCGATTTACGCCTGAAAATACGTCTCCAATACGTCGGCAAACATCTGCCCATTCATTTGAATGGGTTTGCCGACGTACTGTGCCGACGACCTGTATTTTACGCGTCGTCGTTTGACAACTGTCAAATGACGACGCGTAAAATGACTGCCTCGTCAAAGAAGTGCAGGACACTTCTTTGGACGTAATTTGAGCCATTTTTCATTGAATTCAATGAAGAACAGCTCAAAATTACGGTCGTTAAAGACGCCTCGCAAAATGCGAGGACGAGCAATTACGTCTGAAATTACGGAGCTGTTTTCTCCTGAAAACAGCCCCGTAATTTCAGACGTAAATGCAGTTTACGTGTGCACATACCCTAAGGCTGGGTTCACACGACCATGTTACGTCCGTAATGTACGGAACGTATTTCGGCCGGAAGACCCGGACCGAACACACTGCAGGGGGCCGGGCTCCTAGCATCATAGTGATGTACGATGCTAGGAGTCCCTGCCTCGCTGCAGGAAAACTGTCCCGTACTGTAATCATACTGTAACTCACCTAAGACGTTCCCACGAAGAGCTGAACGGTCCCGTCACTTTTCTTCTTACTGCTCCCATTCACAATAACATAGCGGTGGGCGCAGATGACGTAATCACGTGGGCCTTATATGATTACGTCATCTGTGCCACAACGCACTGTTACAATGAATGCGAGCGGCGCCAAGAAGAAGGAAGATGGCAAGTGACGGGACCGTTCAGAGCGCCGTTAGAACGTCTTAGGTGAGTTTATTTTTTTTATATATTTTTAGTTGTTCGCCGGGTGCTGATGCAGCACCGGTGCGGCGGATACACAAATTACATGTAGTGACGGGGGGGGGGGGGGGGGAAGAGAAGTTGTTTGCCGAAACGGGGTGAATGTAGTGTAGTGTAGTGTAGTGTAGGGTTGATGACATTCACGGTAAGTTCGTCTCAATCGCTTGAGACGTACATTCTCCCGATGTTGCTAGAACTACAGCATCTAGCAACATCGGGAGCGCGCACACTGCAGAGCAGAGCGGCTTGATTGACATCGAGCCGCTCACGCCCCTTTTTAGAAAAGATAACCAGCACTTGCTGAGTTATCACGTGTAAAAAAAAGGCACTTAGGAAATGAATTTTTAACAGCAAATGTTTTAAAATTCATTTCCTGCTTAGAATGTCCAAAAAAAAAAATTTGAGTCAACTTGGGACAACCCCTTTAACTATAAAACCAAGTGGATACCCCCTATGGAGTTTTCCAGTCCCTAAAAATTGATGGCCATCAATAACTGATGGGTGGGGTTTCGACTCCCGGGACCCCCGCCGATCATCTGCTTTAAAGAGGGTGCAGTGGTCGTACGAGCGCTGATTCCCCTTAATTTCTTCTTGCTTACTGTCAATGGGTGACACGGATGTAGCTGCGATTTACTGGTATTGCAGACGTCTCCCATTCTCTTCAATCGAAGAAGTCTGCAATACTGTGATTCACAGTATTGCAGACTTCTCCGATTGAAGAGAATGGGAGAAGTCTGCAATACCAGTAAATCGCAGCTACATCCGTGTCGACCATTCACGGTGAGCTAGAAGAAATTAAAGGGAAGCAGCGCTCGTACGATTCGAAACAGCTGATTGGCGGGGGTCCTGGAAGTCGGACCCTGACCCATCAGTTATTGATGGCAAAAAACTACGGCAAAATACGCTTTTTCTGTCTCCCATTAATGTCAATGGGAGGTCAGAGACGTAAACGCCCGAAGATAGGGCATGTCGCTTCCTTTTCCCACGAGACGGTTTTTCCGCTCGCGGTAAAAAAACACCTCCGCTTCCCATTGAAATCAATGGGAGGCATTTTTGGCCGTTTTTTTGGTGCGGTTTCCGCGTCAGAAAATTCAGTGTGAACTGGCCCTTAAGGCCCTGTTCACACACAGTTTAACATGTTTTTTGACGCGGAAAATGCGCCAAAAACGCCTCCTATTGATTTCAATCGGAGGTGAAGGCGTTTTTTTCCCGTGAGCGGTAAAACCGGCTCGCGGGAAAAAGAAGTGACATGCCCTATCTTCGGGTGTTTACATCTCTGACCTCCCATTGACATCAATGGGAGGTAGAGAAAGCGTATTTTGCGGCGTTTTTTCCCCAACAAGAACTGACCTGTTTATTAAACAAAAAAAATGCCCTGCAAAGGTTTATATAGCCTTTAACCCCTTAAGGATGCAGCCTAGTTTGGGCCTTAAGGCTCAGAGCCTATTTTTCAAATCTGACATATTTCACTTTATGTGGTAATAACTTTGAAATGCTTAAACCTATCCAAGCGATTCTGAGATTGTTTTCTCGTGACACATTGAGCGTTATGTTAGTGGTAACATTTGGTCGATTTATTAAGTGTTTATTTGTAAAAAATAGCAAAATTTAGAAAAAATTTGAAAAAGTTGGAATTTTTCTGAATTTAAATGCATCTGCTTGTAAAACAGATCGTAATTCTACACAAAATAGTTACTAGTTCACATTTCCCATATGTCTACTATATGTTGGCATCATTTAATGAACATTATTTTTTTCTAGGACGTTACATGGCTTAGAACATAAGCAGCAATTTCTCATATTTTGAATAAAATTTCAAAAGCCTTTTTTTTTAGGTACCAGTTTAGTTCTGAAGTGGCTTTGAGGGGCTTATATATTAGAAACCCCCATAAAACACCCCATTTTAGAAACTAGACTCCTCAAAGTATTCAAAACAGCATTTAGAAAGTTTATTAACCCTTTAGGTGTTTCAAAGGAATTTACAGAAAAGTAGAGGTGAAATTTACAGAAAATCCTTTTTATTCCATTTTTTTCTGTAAAACAGAAGGATTCACCAGTGAAACGCAACTCAATATGTACTGCCCAGATTCTGCAGTTTTTAGAAATATCCCACATGCGGCCCTAGTGCGGTAATGGACTGAAGCACCGGCCTCCGAATCAAAGGAGCACCTAGAGGATTTTGAGGCCTCCTTTTTATTACGCGCAATGTCTGGTTTGAAGAGGTCTTGTGGTGCCAAAACAGTGGAAACCCCCCAAAAGTGACCCCATTTGGCAAACTAAACCCCTCAAGTAACTTATCAAGTGAGCATTTAGATCGCATAGGTTTTTTGCTGCAATTTGTGGAATTAAGAATCAAATTTTTCCAATAAAAGGTACAAATTTTTAATTTTGACAAGGATTAAAGGAGAAAAAGCGCCCCAACATTTGTAAAGCAATTTCTCCCGATTACGATGATACCCCACATGTGGTCATACAGTGCAGGTTGGACAAATAGCAGGGCTCCATGTAGATTTTGCTGGATTGGTTTCTGGGCGCCATGTCAGATCTTCTGAGGTACCAGTACAGGGGAAACCCCTTAAAAGTGACCCCATTTTGGAAACTAGACCCCTTGAGGAATTCATTGTAGTTTTCATGGGGTGCATTGAACTTTTTGATCAGTTTTTATTCTATTTTTAAGAGGCGAGGTGACTAAAAACAGCAATTCTACTATTGTTTTTTATTCAGTTTTTTTTATAGCGTTCACCGTGCGGTATAAATGACATTGACTTCATTCTGCGAGGCGATACGATTACGGCGATACCATATGTTTATAGTTTTTTTATGTCTTATGGCGCTTGCACAATAAAATACTTTTTATAAAAAATCATTTACTTTTGGAGTTGCCTTATTGTAAGAGCCATAACTTTTTTATTTTTCCATCAAGAAAGCCGTGCGAGGACTTGTTTTTTGCGTAATGAACTGTAGTTTTGATCAGTACTCATTTTTAGTTACATCCAACTTTTGGATCACTTTTTATTCCATTTTTTGGGAGGGGAAGTGACCAAAAAATTGTGATTCTGGTATGGTTTATTATTATTTTCTTTTATGGCGTTCACCGCGCGGGATAAATAACAAAATACTTTTGTAGTTCAGGTTGTTACAGACGCGGCGATACCACTTCTGTATAGTTTATTTGTTTACTTATTTATTTTTTATTAATAATAAAGGACTGAGAAGGGAAAAAGGGTGATTTTTACTTTTATTACTTTTACAACTTTTATTTTCTTATTTTTACACAACTTTTTTTAACTTTTTTTACACTTTTTTACTTTGTCCCACTAGGGGACTTGAGGGCAGGAGGACCTGATCGCTATTCTAATACACTGCACTACATGCTTAGTGCAGTGTATTACAGCTGTCAGCTACTCGCTGACAACAAGCATAGAGAGTCCTGACTTTCTCAGGACCCACTAGGCTTCCGTAGATGGTGTAGACGGACGCCATTATTAGGCGTCCGGTTGCCATAGCCACCATAGCCGGCCGCTATCATGTAGCGGGCCGTAGATGGTGGTTTAACCCCTAAGAAGCCGCCATCGATATTGAATGCGGCTTCTAAAGGGTTACGAGACAGCAGCTGCCACAGCTCCTGTATTTGTTGGGAGGACGGCCGAAACGGCAGTTCCTCCCGTGACGTACTATTCCATCATGGAGCGCGAACGCTATGGTTACCATGACGGAATAGTACGTCAAGGAACGCGAATGGGTTAAGTAATCCCCATGAAATAACATTGCTGGAGCACCTTTTCTCTGTATTGCACTGTGCCTCTGCTAGTCCTCCTGGAAATGTATGAATAAATTGACAACTGGGCATTCCCTTTATTAATGAGTCCCTACACACTGGCACTGCTCATTCAGTGTTGACAGTGTCAAACTATGTAGGGACTATTCATTCATTTCCAGGAGTTCTAAGAAAAGATGATCCAGAATTGTTATCTCATGGGGAATGCAAGCATTTACTAAAACAGACATGTCAGGAGAGCAGGCCAGCACCATTTTCATGTTCCTGCTTTGCCTCTTACCTGTGCTGGCGTTCTTGATAAGAACATTGCTTTTCCTTTACTGAGGTTGACATGGCTTAGAATCCCAACAAGGTTGAGCACATAACGGGTGTCACGTAGCGGGGTGTGGACCCACTGGGCCGTACCGCGTAGCGGGATGGCAGCTGGCCAAACAGGTAAGTACAGAGTTCAATAGTTCAGCGAGGATACCTGAGTTAAGGTAGACAGTAGTGAGGCCGGCACGTTCTGGACCAGGCGGCGGAAAGACGTCAGGTGGGGCGTAGAAAATCAAGCGAGACTGAAGTACAGCACAGCACTAGAACTGGGTAACACGGAAACAGGATACGGGATACAGGAACAAGGTACACTGGGAAACTGGAAGACACTGGGAGACCATTAGCACGACAAACTATGGGTAACAGACAACGCTCTGGCAAAGAGCAAGAAGGCAGAGCCCTTTTTATAGCCCAGGGCATCCTGGGCTAGATTGCAGACTTCCTGCAAAATGCGCGTACTGGCCCTTTAAGACCATACACGCGCGGGCGCATGCGCCCGCTGGAGATAGTCTCGATGTCCAGAAATGAGTGCCGGCACCTCACAGGAAGATGACGCTGCATGCAGGTAAGATGTCCATGGCCACGGTCATCGAGGTTTAAGTCAGAACGACGGACCGTGGCCATAGACGTTACAGTATCCCCCCTCTTACGCACCCTCTTCTTGGGACCAGAACGGGAGAGAAATTTCCTCACGGAGCATCGATGTTCTCTTCTGGCTCCCAAGAGCTCTCTTCTGGGCCGAACCCCCTCCAATCCACTAAATAAAATGTCCTTCCTCCCACCTTCTTGGTAGGCAGAATCTCCTTTACTTCGAAAGTCCCCGATGAGCCGCCAGGCACCACTGCGGAACTAGGAGTCCTGGAGTAGCGGTTCAGGACCACGGGTTTCAGCAGGGAGACGTGGAAGGAGTTAGGAATCCTGAGGGTAGGGGGGAGCCGCAGCTTGGAGGATACCGGGTTGATCTGTAGCAGGATTTCGAAGGGTCCGAGGAACCTAGGGGCAAATTTGCACGACGGCACTTTCAGCCGGATATTCCTAGAAGACAACCAGACTTTAGTCCCTGGAAGGAACTGCAGAGGCGCCCGTCTTCTTGTATCTGCCTTTCTCTTCATGCGGTCCACCGCCAACAGGATAGAAGATCGGGTCTGTTGCCAAATCTGTAGAAAGTCCCTGAATGTCGAGTCGGCTGCAGGAACCTGGGACATAGAAGAAACAGGAAGAGGTATACGAGGATGCTGACCGTAGACGATGAAGAATGGACTGGAAGTGGTCGACTCACTGGTGTGGTTGTTATAAGAGAACTCTGCCCACGGGAGCAACTGCACCCAATCATCATGGCGCCTGGAAACAAAGTGACGTAGATAGTTCTCCATAATCTGGTTAACTCTCTCGACTTGCCCATTGGACTGGGGATGATAGGCCGAAGAATAGTCCAATTTTACACCGAGCAGGCCGCAGAGTGCTCTCCAAAACTTCGAGGTGAACTGGACCCCTCGGTCCGAGACAATATGCAGGGGCAAGCCGTGCAGACGGAAGATGTGTTGTATGAAGAGGTCAGCCAATCACGTAGCAGACGGCAGGCCGGTCAATGGAATGAAATTAGCTATCTTGAAAAATCGATCCACCACCACCCAGATCACACTGCAACTCGCAGAAGGAAGATCCGTGACAAAGTCCATAGCAACATGTTGCCAGGGGCAACGGGCACAGGCCGTGGTTGGAGCAGGCCAGCAGGTCTGGAGTGAGCAACTTTATTTGCTGCGCATACCGTGCATGAGGAGACAAAGTCCATAACGTCTTCAGGTAGCGTGGGCCACCAGAACTGACGGGTGATTAGATCTTGGGTCTTACGAGCACCTACATGACCTGCCAGCTTAGAACTGTGACCCCAGCGAAGAATTCTTCCTCGGTCAGCCAGACGCACAAAAGTCCTTCCCGGAGGAATGTCTCTAACTTGCAGGGGATTCACAGAGAAGATGCAGGATGGGTCATTAATATTCTGTGGAGATTCCATGGCGTCCTCAGTTTCAAAAGATCTAGACAAGGCGTCGGCCCTCACATTCTTGTCGGCAGGTCGGTAGTAGAGTTCGAACCGAAACCGAGCAAAGAACAACGACACCTGGCTTGACGAGGATTCAACCGCTGGGCCGTCTGTAGGTATGTCAAATTCTTGCGATCCGTGAAGATCAGGATAGGATGAACCGCGCCCTCCAGCAGATGTCTCCACTCCTGCAGAGCCAGCTTGATGGCCAGGAACTCCTGATCCCCAATCGAGAAGTTGCGCTCTGCGGAAGAAAACAGCTTAGAATAGTAGGCACATACCACAGCCTTGCCTTTCGATCGTCTCTGGAACAACAGTGCACCAGCACCAACCGAGGAAGCGTCCACCTCTAACGAAAACTGTAGGGATACATCAGGATGGTACAGAATGGAGGCAGACGTGAAGGCTTTTTTTAAGGATTCAAATGCGGCTTCAGCCTCCGGAGTCTACATTTTGGCATTCATACCCTTCTTAGTGAGGGCGGAGACAGGAGCAGTCAAAGACGAGAAGCTGGGGATGAACAGCCGGAAGAAGTTGGCGAATCTTAGGAAGCGTTGTATGGCCCTTAATCCTTGGGGGCATGGCCACTCCAGGACAGCCTTTACCGTCTGGGGGTCCATCTTGAGGCCCTGATCGAAGATAATATAGCCCAGGAAGGATAGAGACTTCTTCTCAAATACACACTTCTCCAGCATGGCATAAAGGCGATTCTCTCTTAGACGGAGCAACACCTGGCGGACATGACTTTGATGAGTTAATGGATCTGGGGAAAAAATCAAAATGTCATCGAGATACACCACAACACAAACATAAAGGAGATCACGAAAAATGTCATTGACAAATTCTTGAAATACTGCGGGGACGTTACACAGGCCGAAGGGCGTAACTAAGTATTCGTAGTGCCCGTCACGAGTATTAAAGGCAGTCTTCCATTCGTCACCTCGACGAATCCGGATCAGATTGTAGGCCCCCCGCAGGTCCAATTTAGAGAAAATTTTCAGCCCCCGTATGCGATCAAACAGTTCAGAAATCAAAGGCATAGGGTACCTGTTCTTCACCGTGATCTGGTTTAGGCCTCGGTAGTCAATGCAAGGTCGTAGCGATCCATCTTTTTTCTTAACTAAGAAAAATCCCGCTCCGGCCGGGGGTGAGGATTTACGAATGAAACCCCTCTCCAGGTTCTCCTTAATGTAGGCCGACATGGACTGGGTCTCTGGCAAGGAGAGAGGGTACACACTACCACGAGGAGGAGACGATTCAGGAACCACAACGATCGGACAATCATATGCCCGGTGTGGCGGCAAGGTCTCAGCCTCCTTTTTGTTGAAGACATCGGAGAACATGGAGAAACAAGAAGGCAACCCTGTCAAAGGCTGAAGAGGGGCAAGTATTTTTCATGACGTTCCTTTCATACTCATTTTCACCTGGGCAGTATAGGGTTCTTAACCCTATGATCTTGGGATATTCTCTGAGCTAGACAGCCTATTTATACATGTTGTACTTAATGTACCTGGATTCAATTATACTTACTGGATTCTGATTGATCGCTGTAATAATGCTCTTTACATCATGAGACTCTGGTGACACAATATGTTTTTTCGTCATGTACACCATGCCATGGTAGCTCATCAATGTGGGATACCCTAATTTACCGGGAATATACAACACACTGTTCCCCCTTTTAGATCTCCTTATTTTTTAACAATTGCAATTTTTGTGTTGTATGTCCCAATAAACTATTTTGTACTTTTTTAATATCTCAGTGGCATCTTGGCTTTTTTGTTCTAATTATGTTTGTCTGAATTAACTGTGCGGAAATTAGGCTGCGGTGAAGAATTTTCCCTCCGCAGCATGCTCATTCCATTACAGAGAAGAAGCAGAATTTCACTGCGGCTTTCAGCCTTTGCAATGCAAAAACTGAAATCTGTGGCAAGTCCGCTATGATATCTGCAACGTCTGAATTACCTGTCAAATATGCAAATGTTGGTGCAGATTCGTTGCGTAATTGCCCCGAATCTCTAGCAACATTTGCAGCGGAAAAATTCCGCCACATCTGAACATGGCCTTAGAGTCACTGGCAGCATTATTTTGTATGCCATTATGTATCGCAGTGCTGAGGGAGTGCTATGGCCATAGTGTGCCCTAACAGCAGCCTGTTTGCTTCTGACATGTCAGAAGTTTGGATTGGTGGGGGTTCGAACACTGAAACCCCCACCAATCAATAAAACGAAGCAGTAGAAGCGCTCGTGTGAGCGCTCAGCCGCTTCGTGTCTGTTCGGCTTTTTCCGGAAATCAATGTATCGGAGTACGGGCTCAATAGAAAGTCTATGAGCCCGTAGTCCAATACATCGGCTCTCCGGAAAAAGCCGAACAGACACGAAGCGGCTGAGCGCTCACATGAGAGCTTCAGCTGCTTCGTTCTACGGATTGGTGGGGGTCTCCGTGCTCAGACCCCCACCAATCCAAACTTCTGACATGTCACTATGACATGTCAGAAGTTTGGCAAACGTTTAGTTACCCTTTAATAAAAGATAATCAATAAATTACACTACCGTTCAAAAGTTTAGGGTCACCCAGACAATTTTGTGTTTTATATGAAAACTCACACTTATATTTATCAAATGAGTTGCAAAATGACTAGAAAATATAGGCAAGACATTAACAAGGTTAGAAATAATGATTTTATTTGAAATAATAATTTTCTCCTTCAAACTTTGCTTTCGTCAAAGAATGCTCCATTTGCAGCAATTACAGCATTGCAGACCTTTGGCATTCTAGCTGTTAATTTGCTGAGGTAATAGGGAGAAATTTCACCCATGCTTCCAGAAGCCCCTCCCACAAGTTGGATTGGCTTGATGGCCACTTCTTGCGTACCATACGGTCAAGCTGCTCCCACAACAGCTCTATGAGGTTGAGATCTGGTGACTGCGCCGGCCACTCCATTACAGATAGAATACCAGCTGCCTGCTTCTTCCCTAAATAGTTCTTGCATAATTTGGAGGTGTGCTTTGGGTCATTGTCCTGTTGTAAGATGAAATTGGCTCCAATCAAGCGCTGTCCACAGGGTATGGCATGGCGTTGCAAAATGGAGTGATAGCCTTCCTTATTCAAAATCCCTTTTACCTTGTACAAATCTCCCACTTTACCAGCACCAAAGCAACCCCAGACCATCACATTACCTCCACCATGCTTGACAGATGGCGTCAGGCACTCTTACAGCATCTTTTCAGTTGTTCTGCGTCTCACAAATGTTCTTCTGTGTGATCCAAACACCTCAAACTTCGATTCGTCTGTCCATAACACTTTTTCCAATCTTCCGCTGTCCAATGTCTGTGTGCTTTTGCCCATATTAATCTTTTCCTTTTATGAGCCAGTCTCAGATATGGCTTTTTCTTTGCCACTCTGCCCTGAAGGCCAGCATCCCGGAGTCGCCTCTTCACTGTAGACGTTGACACTGGCGTTTTGCGGGTACTATTTAATGAAGCTGCCAGTTGAGGACCTGTGAGGCGCCTATTTCTCAAACTAGAGACTCTAATGTACTTGTCTTGTTGCTCAGTTGTGCAGCGGGGCCTCCCACTTCTCTTTCTACTCTGGTTAGAACCTGTTTGTGCTGTCCTCTGAAGGGAGTAGTACACACCATTGTAGGAAATCTTCAGTTTCTTGGCAATTTATCGCCTGGAATAGCCTTCATTTCTAAGAACAAGAATAGACTGTCGAGTTTCACATGAAAGCTCTCTTTTTCTAGCCATTTTGAGAGTTTAATCGAACCCACAAATGTAATGCTCCAGATTCTCAACTAGCTCAAGAAGGTCAGTTTTATAGCTCCTCTAAACAGCAAAACTGTTTACAGCGGTGCTAACATAATTGCACAAGGGTTTTCAAGTGTTTTCTAATCATCCATTAGCCTTCTAACACAGTTAGCAAACACAATGTACCATTAGAACACTGGAGTGATGGTTGCTGGAAATGGGCCTCTATACACCTATGTAGATATTGCATTAAAACTCTGACGTTTGCAGCTAGAATAGTCATTTAGCACATTAACAATGTATAGAGTGTATTTCTGATTAATTTAATGTTAACTTCATTGAAAAAAAACTGTGCTTTTCTTGCAAAAATAAGGAAATTTCTAAGTGACCCTAAACTTTTGAACGGTAGTGTATATGTAACGTAAAATGGTGCTATTAAAAAAAATACTACTTGTCTCGCAAAAACAAGTCCTTATACAGCTATGTCGACAGAAAAATTAAAGTTATAGCTCTTTGAATGTGACGATGGAAAAACTTTAAAAATTGGTTGGACATTAAAGGAAATGTGTCGCTAGAAAATTTTTTTTTTTTTTTTTTAGTTAAACAGTTAGTGTATAAGTGATTAAACATTGTCCTAATTTTTTCACGAGTCAGGAAATATTATAAATTAGATTCTAATTTATAACATTTCCCAGTGATGGTCACTAGATGGAGCAATTCCCAAAATTGCAGCATTGGCATGTGGTAAAGCAACCACATTGCTTTATGCTGCAAAATTTGAGAAAACACACTCGCTCTAGTGAGCTCACAGAATCCCCCCTCCTTTATCCTGGCTAGTGCCAGGAGAAAGGAGGGGATTGAACGGTCAAACCTCCTACAATGTGTGTCGCCATTTTTTGAGCTAACACACAGTGTAGTAGGTTTACATACAGTAGTAAACACACAGTAAAACACGTACATACACAGGCCTAACTTACCAGCTCCTGCCGCCGCCGCTCACTCCGGTCCGTCCTCTCCGTCTGCTCCCTCCGCTCCAAGTGCACTAGTCCGGAAGCCGCGACCGGAAGTAGTAATCTTACTGTCCGGCCGCGGCTTCCGGTCCACAAGAAAATGGCGCCGGACGTCGCTCGGCCGAAGACCTTCAATTTGGACTGTGTGGGAGCGGCGCATGCACCGTTCCCACACAGACGGCGTACAGCATAGTGGATGTAACGGGTCCCGTTTGCATTCACTATGGGACTGTATGTGCCGTATTCCATGTCTGTATGTGTCGTTAATCGACACATACAGAGATGGAAAAAAAAAATGGCAGCCCCCATGGACAAGAAAAAGTGAAAAAATAAAAAAAAGGAAAACACAAACACACAAATAAATATTTTTTTTTAAAATAAAACACTAAAAGCAAATTGATATAAAAAAAAAATTTTTCACGACACTCGTCCTTTAAGGCCTAAAATAGGCTGGTCACTAAGGAGTTAAAGGCTATGTACACCTTTGAACTACATTTTTTTTTAATACAACAATGTATTATGTGATTATAAGCAACTTTTAAATAGTTTTTTATTAAAAATAAAATAATAATAATAATTTTGGAGATAAAGCTTCTATGTATCCTGTGTACATAGAAGCTGTATCTTGCCGTCTTAGCCGAATCCTTCAGGTCAGCAGGACAGACGGCTTGGCTGACAGCTTGTCGGATCCAGATGTTATCGATCACATTTATGTTCATGAACTTAGATGTGGTGGTAGAACTTTTCATTGTACAATGAATAACCTTTATTTGCTGAATCTGCCCTTACTTGCAGCATATTTATAAACAGGACATGCGTCATGTTGAGGAAAATGGTGCATGCTACACCAGCGTAATAGACTGACCAGTATAAGTAAATCTGCCCAGCGTTTCTTTCACTATTCGTTATTGATAATGTAATCAATATAATTGAAAGAAAAATAGACATGAAAAAGTGTGCATGTCATATATCGCAGGAGGATGTTATGAAATCAGGGCACATCACTGAAGGGGGCGCAATTGGCCTCATAGCCCGGGTACCTGGAGCTTGCATTCCCAATAACACACTTGTAGCTACATTAGCCTAGGGCTACACGACGACTTTAGCCGCGACACGGTAATGAACGTCATCGTGGCCGCATTGCGACCCACAGGTTGATGCTAATGGGACAAGACAGTCGCAAATAATCCAGCAGGTTCCGATTTCTTGCGACTGTCGCGTCGCAGCAAGTCATGGGTCACATCGTAGCCACATTGACTTTCATAGTTTACGATGCAGGCAGGGAAACGCAGCGATCTTTGACTGCGCAACCAAAATCGCCGTGTACGCCTAGCCGAATTGAACGGGTAGTATTATTTAGACAACTGTCTAGCGCTTCACGGCAATGGTATGTTTATTTAAAGAGTGAATGATAGTACTATAAGGTACGCCATAAGGGGGGCATGTATAGAAGTTATTGCACGAGACACCATGCAATACTGTCTGTATTTGATCTAAAGTCACAATGTTGGATAGTATATGACTGCAGTCAGCCATGAGTCAGTCAGATTTTGTCATGATTTTCAGTCATTGGTTTTGGCTACTACGAGCAACGCGCTCCCTTCTCCACACAGGTAGAGGCGCAATACGTCACAAATAAATACCCCTTATGAATATATACAAAGTATTCATGTAAATATGTAACTCACTGCCTGAAAATAGACTTATAAATAATAAAGAGCAGCCTGGGATGCTGCGGCTCCACATTGAATCACCTGAGAGAAGCCGCCCACAGCAGCTTTCCGCGAAGTGCACAGGAGCCCGCCAAGTGACGTCACGTGAGTGACAGCGGCAGTGCCCTCAGAAGCCTGGCTCAACATCCCGCAGCTACAGAGTCCTCTGCCTGTACCTCACCCGGGCAGCAGCTTCTCACAAGGCTCTGTCAAGGACAAGTGCAGCCCTGCCTGCTCCCTCTCCTCAGCGCAGATACCGGGTAAGAAAAGTTTCTCTACTTAAAAACCAATGTTGTGTATTGTAAGCTGCATTCCCTGCTCCGTGCCGAGCCAGGACCATATCTGGGCAAAATATTCGTTGTCACCAAAGGGGGGACTGCACGAATTCCCTCTATAAATAGCATAAGACAGTGATCCATAGGGATGGAGACAATGCACACTTGTCCCAGGCTTCTGGGGACATATTTCTGCCCTCATCACTATTCCTAATTCTGTGTTACTGGCCAATACAGTCATTCTAATACCAGCAGCTGGCATTCTGCGCCACACTGGGCACCCGGGTATCAGTAAAGCACAATTGTATGTATTATCTTTGTATTCCTTCATTTACTGCTCAGAAAATACAATAAGGTTACTCCATCAACCTGCCGCAGACAATGGAGCAACTATGGGAATATGGCAAGTGAAAGTGATATATTGGTAATATTGCGCCATTTTTACGTATAGAGACGTAAAGATCTATCATGGGAGCAAAACCATGAAAGGTGATGTTTGGTACAAGGTCCCAGAGCACTGCAGATGATGTCAAAGAAATGATATTGACGGAAATGATGAAGACTACTTTGGCATAGAAATGAATAGGACACATTATTATTTGTATTATCCAATATAGGATGAATTCATGGCTCTACAATTGTTATTATTTATTTATCGGATATAGTTTAATAATACGCTTATTAAACCTTCATCTTTTTCCTATATTTTTCTGTTTCATGTAAATATTTGGGGTTCAAGGCATGCTCTCTAGATGATGTAATTGAATGAAAATTATGCAAAACCATTTAGAGGTTATGGCATTAAAGGGCTTTCCTCCACAGTGCACCTAAATCTCTTTTAGGCTGAGTTCACACGTCGTGGATTTTACGCAGATTTTACACTTTGCAATGCAAAAGGTTGAGATCTGCGTCAAAATCTGCGAAAAATCTGCAACGTATGAACTCAGCCTTAAAGGGAACTTGTCAGCAGTTTTGATGCCTCAGAATTACTGACAGGTTCCCTTTAAATAAGTCACACATGCAAAATAATACAACAACCCAATAGGAAACATTATGTATTTTGTGTATTTTGTTGTTTATGTTACCTATGGTTGCTGTACAGCTGGCTGATATCTATTGTTCCCTGTTATCAGCCTATCCAATAGGTTTGTGGTGTTCCTGTCTGTTGTGTTCTTCAAAGGATTACTGACAGGGAATCCCCAAAAAATCTCTGCCCTTGTGATCACTGCTTTGTCTCACATAATTGTCTTACATACTATTGGATCTCCAACCTTATAGCTGTACTTTTATAAGCTTTCTACTATAGATTTAGTGGACCTTGGACAATCGTTTTAGACATAATTTATAAGGTTAGAAATACATTTCTCCAGCTGTGAATTGTCTGGTTTCGTAAATGACCTTTCAACACTAAATTCACTGAAGGATCTAGTCATTCTTATTGACGCTAGCATGTAGATGCCGCGATGACAAGTATTTTCCATTAATATCACTGCGTTTACTGGCGCACACACAATCTCGGTGCTTTAGTACAGGAAAGTCTTGCTGATATCTGAGAAGCTGGATATAATGATACAATATTTTATGAAATTACTCTATAATGTGATAAGAATGCATCTGCTTCCCTGTTATAAAATAAACAGGGGTTAAATCTCTTTGTCATTTTTGTATTTAAGGTGCTGGTGCTGTACAAAGCCTTAAATATGACCCTTGAAGTTCACAAACGCGGTTCACATACATAACTGATTTAGCTGTCACCAGGACAGATTTCTTAAACAAAAGAAACGCTCAGAAATTGACCCGCGTTGCGTTTTTTTATCCACCGGATATGTCAATTGTATTTTGAGTAATCGCTGCTTTTTTTGTTGCGGGTTTTCCCGATTGAATTCAATGGGGAGGTAAAACCCGCAACAAATAGCAGATGTTGCGATTTTTGCGGCGAAAAAGCTGCAATTCCACCGCAAAAATCGCAACTCAGAAAAAAACAAGGCCTTATTCGACACGGACGTGTGCGTTTTGCGTGCGAAAAAAATGCAGCATTTTGCGCTCGTTGCAGTTCCGTGTGTCATCAGTGAATGGCGCGTGGCTGCGTGATTTTCACGCATATGCCATCCTTATGACAAGCGGTTTTGATGTTTAGAAAAATAAATTAAGTGCTTTTATTTTTTCCTTCATTTCTTTATCTACAGTTGCGCGAATCACGCGCGTCACACACCGAAGTGCTTCCGTGTGCCGTGCGCGATTTTCACGCACCCATTGACTTCAATGGGTGCGTGATGCGCGAAAAATTGCCAAGTATAGGACATGTCGTGAGTTTTACACAGCGTGTCCGCTGCGTGAAAATACCGGACTGTCTGAACGGCCCCATTGACTAACATAGGTCCGTGCGACACGCGTGATTTTCACGCGCGTATCACGGACGTTAAACACGTTCGTGTGAATAAGGCCTTATACATACCCAGAATTCTGTGCGTCTTAGTCCAGGACAGCCTCCTGGGACGACGTTTCATACTATCTGACCGCCGCAGCCAATCACAGGCTACAGCGGTCACATGGGATGAAACATTATCCCAGGGCTGCAAAACGTCAGGACGCCAAGGTAAGTATATCCATTTTTTTTTTCAGTGTAAGATTTCCGCAGCGGACATTCTGGCCGAAAAACTTCACCACAATTTGGTGCGTTTTTTTGGGCTGGAATTCCCTGCGGCCGCCACGTCGGATATGCTGTGTACCTTTAGGGTATGTTCACACGCAGTGGTTTCAGACTTAATTCGGGCATTTTACGCCTCGAATTACGCCTGAAAAAACGCCCCTAATACGCCTACAAACATCTGCCCATTGCTTTCAATGCGGCCATTGAGCGTCGCGGGCATAAAACACTGCAAAATATGCTTTCTCTGCCTCCAATTGATGACAATGGGAGGTCAGAGGCGTAAACGCCCGAAGATAGGGCATGTCCCTTCTTTCTCCCGCGAGACGGTTTTACCGCTCGCGGGAAAAAGACGCCTCCGCCTCCCATTGAAATCAATGGGAGGCATTCTGGGGCCGTTTTTGACGAGTTTTGCAGCACGGTTTCTGCGTAAAAAAACTTGTCAAAAAACTCAGTGTGAACATAGCCTTAATAGGAGCCGGTTAAGAACACAATATACTGTGATACATACGGTAAGTATTGCAGTATATTGTGCAAGTTCATAATGAAAGCCCTTCTCACATTTTTCCCATGTAAAAAAAAAAAAAAGCATAAAAAAAAAGCATAATTGGTATCTTCGTATTTGTAAAAGTCTGAACTATTTTTTTTTTTAAAAAAACAGTTCTTATTAAAGATTTTCATAACTTTGTCAATTCTTCAATACAACAAGGGGGGAAAAGTGGGGGTGGTAAACAGGAAATCAGGTCATACAATTATACAGGCTTGACAGATACAGATGGTTCCAACGCAATATACAGAACACAACAATACAATGGAGTTATCCGCAAGAGAAGTCGTTTCAAACCACGTTAGGGTATGTGCACACACACTAATTACGTCCGTAATTGACGGACGTATTTCGGCCGCAAGTCCCGGACCGAACACAGTGCAGGGAGCCGGGCTCCTAGCATCATACTTATGTACGATGCTAGGAGTCCCTGCCTCTCCGTGGAACTACTGTCCCGTACTGAAAACATGATTACAGTACGGGACAGTTATCCTGCAGAGAGGCAGGGACTCCTAGCATCGTACATAACTATGATGCTAGGAGCCCGGCTCCCTGCACTGTGTTCGGTCCGGGACTTGCGGCCGAAATACGTCCGTCAATTACGGACGTAATTAGTGTGTGTGCACATACCCTTAGTATAACATCATTAAGATTTATGCAAGATATAATTTTAATCAAAAGCAGCTTCAATGAGAGAAAACCAAGATCAGCAATTAGTCAAGCATGTGGTGGTGGGGGGGAGATATTCAGAATCAGGCCGGATTCACACGACCGTGTGCGTTTTGTGCGCGCAAAAAACGCGGCGTTGAGGCAAAAGGCACTTAACAGCTCTGTGTTTTATCACCATATGATGTGCGGCTGTGTGATTTTCGCTCAGCCACTATCATTATGATACTCTGTATGTTCGTAAACTGAAAAGCACGTGGTGCTTTTCTGTTTTCATTCATACTTTTTACTGCTCTTGCGCTAATCACGCGCGTCACAATGAAGTGCTTCCGTGTGCTGCGCGTAATTTTCACGCACCCATTGACTTCAATGGGTGCGTGATGCGCGAAAAACGCACAGATATATGACATGTCGTGAGTTTTACGCAGCGGACACACGCTGCGTGAAAATCACTGACTGTCTGCACGGCCCCATAGGTCCGTGTGAGGCGCGTGAAAATCATGCGCGTTGCACGGACGTATTTTACGTTCGTCTGAATAAGCCCTCAAGATGAGGATGTCCGAGTCATAAGGTACTGAGTAAATTTTGCTCGAATGAGTGAGAAAAAAAAGATTTAATACTTGGGTGTGATCAGCACGACCAAAGTTCTTCACATAATTGGTGAGACTCCTGTGATTGTTTGTTCAAGATACCATGTGGTATATTGAAAACATGTGTTTTTGTTTTATGTGTGGCGGCAATATATCAATAAATGGTTCCCACAAGGCAAATCATATTTTTTTCTAAAAAAGGCTTTAGTTTCAAAACGTTTGCTGTACAAAACACGTACCAACATACAATCAATACAAAACAAAAGACATTCAGAAAGGCATTAGTACCATATAGAAATGTCAATCCGGAGCAGATGCATTGTATGACATTGACAGGATATGCAAAATTATCATCTCCGAAAGCCTGACTGAATCAAACTAACATTCACTCACAGTCATCCTTGTGCTCTAAACCCCCCCCCCCCCATCCGTGCCACTCTCAAGTGACAATTAAACCGCAGTTTCTAGAGTCTCTAACCACCTGGACCAAATTTTCCCAAATTTACCCGGACATTTTCTGCTAAGGTATAGCTTTTTATACATAGGTATATATTTATTCACCTGTTGCTACCAGTGTATTAAACTCAGACTTTCTGTGCTCTTCCCAGCCATAATTATAATCTTCCGGGCACAAAAAAGAACAATGCGAAAGAATATCTTATCATAGTGGTTTTGTGTAACTTCATTCATAATGCCCAAGAGGCACATCTGAGGGTTAAGAAGTCGCGGTAACTCATAATGGGTATGTAGAAATTCCACTACCTCCGACCAAAAGGGGACAACTCTGGGACACATCCATACACAATGTGTAAAGGTACCGACCTCCGACTGGCAGCGAAAACAACTATCCGAAGCCAATGCTCCGATCCTCTGAAGCCTAACTGGCGTGTAATAAATCCTATGCAAAAACCGAGACTGTATTAGAAAGTCCCGTGCACTTACCACCGAATCAAAAAAGGAGGATTCCACCTCCCGCCAGTCCTCCTCTGTCAAGTTGGGGACATCCCCCCCCCTCAATTGCAGATACGCCTTATCAAAGGGTCTAGTACCCAGGGTTGTCATGAGGGTGTACAATTGTGTGAGGACCTTTGAGAGATCTGGTGCACCAAGAAGGTCCTCTAGCCTAGAGAAACCCACCTGAGGTGACATAGAGCCAAATTGGGCACACCAGGCATGCCGTAGTTGGAGATAATGAAAAAAAACTTTCCCTGAAATGTTAACCCCTTCCCTCCGCAGCCATTTTTCGGATTTTCACTTTTGTTTTTCCTCCCCACCTTCCAAAAGCCATAACTCTTTTATTTTTCGATCAATATTGCCGTATGATGGCTTGTTTTTTGCGGGACGAGTTGTAGATTTTCACAGCAGCATTTTTTGAACCATATAATTTAGTGGGAAACGAGAAAAAAAATATATGTGGGGTTGAATAGGAAAAAAACTGTGATTCCTCAACCTTTTGGGTGGTTTTGTTTTTACGGCATTCACCGTACGGTAAAAACGGCATGTTGACTTTATTCTGCGGGTCACTACGATTACAGCGATACCAAATTTATATAGGTTTCTTTGTTTTACTACTTTTACAAGGAAAAAACTGATTGTTAAAAATAAAATTTGAGTTTTGTCGTCACATTCTGAGAGCCATAGCGTTTTTTATTTTTCTGTCAATTTAGCCGTGTGAGGGCTTATCTTTTTAATTTTTTGTGCGAGAAGAAGAGACCAAAAAACAGCAATTCTGATGTTCTTATTTTTTTATTTGTTACGGCGATCACCGTGCGGACTAAATAATGACATATTGTAATAGTTCCGACTTTTACGGACGCGTTTATACCAGTTAGCTTTTTATTTTTTTTACATTGTGCTTGAGGGGGAAAAACATTTTTTTGAGCTTTTCATTTTTTTCTTTTTTTTTTCTTTGTTAAAAAAACTTTATTTTACTGTTTTTTACTTTTTTTACTTGTCCCTCTAGGGGACTTTAACCAGCGTTAGATCGCTTGCACGATATACTGCAATACTAATGTATTGCATTATATCGCGATCCTGACACTCTCCTATGAAGCCCTGCCGGAGGCAGGGCTTCATAGGAGAACAAAGATGGCGGACCTGGGGGACTTCGTCAGGCCCCCAGGCAGCCGTGCCAACCAACGGCTCCCCCCGTTGGGTCGCCCCCCTGTTTTTTGTAATTTAAATGCCGCGTTCGCTATTGAACGCGGCATTTAATGGGTTAAACAAGCGGGAACGCGCTCGTTACCCGGAAATGTCGGCTGTAAAACACATGGAGTGGTCTCAGCCCGTGAGCCCGCTCCATATTCCCCCACCCGGCGTGCGCTGTATGTATACGGCAGATGTCGGGAAGGGGTTAAATTGATCCTTAAGTTCGGAAAAAGATATAAAGCTAGAATCTGCATTGAATACCTGACCCTGCCAGTGCAGTGACTGCATTACTCAGATCTATATCTATCCACCAACGTGCAATCACCAATTGAGAAGCTAGGTAATATATATGAAGTTTTTGTAGTTACAGTTTTAAGGATGGGGGATGTGGCGAGAGCCATTCCTGTAAAATAGCCTTACGCTCGAGATGATAAAAAGCAATTTCTTTGATTTGGGGGAGCACGAAGGAGCGCTAGGATCTAACATACCAAGAACGGTCCAGGTAGGGGCCAGTGGAACAAAGTTAGCAAAATGTGTGATAGCAATGGTTTCAACACGTTTCCAGAACCGCTATATACAAGGACAACTCCAGAAGCAATTGTAAAGACCAGCATTTAATGTTGCACATTTTGTGTATGCTGAGGAGGGGACTCTACCCATAAGGTAGCTCTTCATAGACTAATAGAATTCTCGAGGCTAAATAGAGACTAACCATGATGATTAGGTCTGGAAAGTGTTGCAACCAAGAGTGCGCCCCACTCGGGGGATTGACATAGTCAATAGGTGACCATAGAAAATGATAATACAGTGATGTTTTCCCACAAATGTTTTTTGATATGAGAAGTAAGTTGGTTACAAGATCTTGGGGGGAGTTAGGAGGGATTCGGTTTATAATTGTCCTCACGTAACTAAAGGCCTGCAGAAAAGAGAATAAGGATTGGGAGAAGTGAAATTTGTCCTGGAATTCTGGAAATGTCAATGAGCAGGAGGCATCTGCCGACAAGAAATCGGATAGATACCTCACACACACTCCTCTCCCACTGACCAAATATTATTGCAGGATGTTCATTTTGGAAATCAGGATTGCCCAGTAGTGGCAATAGCAATGCGGCATGTGGGTCTAGGTTGGCCTGTTTATGTATGGTGTGCCATGCCTTAATGGTAGTGTAAAGGAGGGGGTTGAGCGCACCTCCTATGGTAGCATTTCAGTGGGAGCATGTAGGATGTATAAGAGATAGTAGGATTTAGCAAATTGGCCCTCAGGGGAGGGGTCCAAGTAATGTGACGTGTTGTGGGCCCAGTCCGCGATTATTCTAAGGAGGGCCGCGGGCTTGTAGTTGCGTATGTTTAGAAAGTTGAGACCTCTGTCAAATTTGGTCTGTTGCGAGACTCGCATGGCTATTCTGGGGCAGGCATTGTTACAAATAAAATTTCTATACAAGGCATTAATAATACTCTCGTCTCTAGGTTTGAGGTAGATTGTATAAGTATAGCAGTTTGGGTAAAGCTACTGATTTCAGAAGATTGGCTCTACCAGAAAACGAGAGAGTAGAGGACTGCCAGGTATATATCATTTGTTTTAATGTGTGTTTATGTTTTCTTTATACATTTTACATGGGTTTTTCATGATAGTCGTCCCTAAATAGTTGATGTGGCTTCGTGTCCACTTGTGTTCTAGTCCGGTGGCCCAGGAGGGAGGGGAAGGACCTTTTGAGGAGTAGGGCTTCTGATTTATCTAGGTTAATGGTGAAACCTGATTGTGGGCCATATATTTCGATGAGTGACAGGGCGGATTGGAGTGTTTGTCTGAGATTTGATAAAAATAGAAGGACATCATCGGCAAAAGCCAAGATACATATTTCTTGGGAGTGGACCTTAATGCCTTGAATGGTAGTATCAGAGTGTATCATTCGTAATAGAGGCTCTAGGGACAAGTTAAAGACGAGTGGGGAGAGGGGACAACCTTGGCGTGTTCCTCTGTGGAGTTTTATAGGGCTTGTGTTCGTTTATTGTGAAGGTTGAGTGGGCATCCACTTGTATCAATTGTATAAAATTGGTGAAAGTAGATCTAAAATGTCTGAAGCTGAGAGATGTATTAGGAATTGGCCAGGAAACTTTATGGAATTCCTTCTCAGCGTCAACATGTAACATGGTCTGAGGGGCGGAGCGGGATTGAGCCGCCATTGTGGCTGCTATTGCCAAATGGATACCTTCGGAGGAATGGCAGTTTTGTAAGAATCCTAGTTGCGAGGAAGTGAGGATAGAGGGAAGGATTTGCTGCAGCCGATTCGATAGGATTTTGGCGAGTATTTTGTAGTCCTGATTAAGAAGGGATATGGGTCTATAAGATTGATTTAAGGTTAAGTCTTTTGCTGGTTTTGGGATTAGAATTGTTTGGGATTTGTGAAAGTTGGGGACATGCACGTTGTATATGTAAATTGAATTAAATAGGGATGTTAGTGTGAGTATGATGTGAGGTTTGAGCATTTTATAATATTCTCCTGATAAACTGTCTGGGCCTGGCGATTTGTTGTTTGGGAGGTGTCGGGAAAAAGTGTAGAGGAGATGAGAAAATTGTCTATTCTTGAGTGGGAGTTGTGGACCATGGAATAAAATGTGTAATCTCGAGTGTCTGGGTTATTGAGTCTCCAAGGGTTGCAAAGCTGCAGGTGGGTTAACATAGTAGCCAGGATTTTAGAGGTGGGTGTATCAACCGTAGAGAGTTGCGATCTGTCAAGAGAGGTGTCCATCGCTGTATTATAATCTCCCCATATTACCGTGGTCAGCGGTTTCATGAGGGGGAACTGGTATAAGGCCTTATTCAGATGAACGGGAAATACGTCCGTGCAACGCGCGTGATTTTCACGCGCGTTGCACGGACCTATATTAGTCTATGGGGTCGTGCAGACATGTCCGTGATTTTTACTCAGCGTGAGTCCGCTGAAAATAAGTCACGACATGTCCGTTCTTTGGGCGTTTTTCGCGCATCACGCACCCATTGAAGTCAAAGGGTGCGTGAAAACCACGCATGTCACCACGTGCTTTTCTGTTTACAAACATCAAAATGGAGTGTCATAATGATGGCGGCTGCGCGAAAAGCACGCAGCCGCGCATCATATGCTGATGCCCCACGGAGCTGTTAAGTGCCCTTTGCGCAGGCAAAATGCCGCGTTTTTTGCCTGCGCAAAAACGGCACGCTCTTGTGAATCCAGCCTAAGGCCTCATTTACACGAGCGTGTGCGTTTTGCGCGCGCAAAAAACGCTGCGTTTTGCGCGCGCAAAAGGCACTTGGCAGCTCCGTGTGTCATCCGTGTATGATGCGCGGCTGCGTGATTTTCGCGCAGCCGCCATCATAGAGATGAGGCTAGTCGACGTCCGTCACTGTCCAAGGTGCTGAAAGAGTTAACTGATCGGCAGTAACTCTTTCAGCACCCTCGACAGTGAATGCCGAACACAATATACACCAACCTGTGAATAAAAAAAGACTTTCATACTTACCAAGAACTTCCTGCTTCCCCCAGTCCGGGCTCCCGGCCGTTGCCTTGGTGACGCGTCCCTCTCTTGTCATCCGGCCCCACCTCCCAGGATGACGCCGCAGTCCATGAGACCGCTGCAGCCTGTGATTGGCTGCAGCCTGTGCTTGGCCTGTGATTGGCTGCAGCTGTCACTTGGACTTAACTGTCATCCCGGGAGGTCGGACCGGAGTTATCGGTAAGTCAGAACGTCTTTTTTTTTTTACAGGTTCATGGATTTTCGGAGCGGAAGTCACTGTCCATGGTGCTGAACCAGTTTAACGCTTTCAGCACCGTGGACAGTGACTGTCTCCTGACGTCGCGTACCCGAACATTTTTTACCGGTTTCGGTCAAAACGAGTTTGGCCGAACCCGGTGAAGTTCGGTGCGCTCATCTCGAATTTGACACTCCGTTTGGATGTTTGTAAACAGAAAAGCACGTGGTGCTTTTCTGTTTACATTCAGGAGTTTGACAGCTCTTGCGCGAATCACGCAGTTCGCACGGAAGTGCTTCCGTGCGGCATGCGTGGTTTTCACGCACCCATTGACTTCAATGGGTGCGTGAGTGCGCGAAAAACGCACGATTATAGAACATGTCGTGAGTTTTTTTCTGCGCACACGCGCTGAGCGCAATTCACGCATCGTCTAAACTGCCCCATTGACTAATATAGGTGCGTACGACATGCGTGCAAAGCACGCGCGTATATTACGTTCGTGTAAATGAGGCCTAAGTGTGAGAAGAAGTCTGGATTAGGCAGATTCGGAGCGTAATTATTAAGTAGTGAATACCTGTGAGAATTTAATGTGACATCCAAATAATGTAGGTTCACAGTATGTATCGTATATTGTACAACCAACATTTTTGTTAATTAGAATTGCCACTCCCCTGGGTTTAGAGGGATATGAGGCCGATATACAATGTTCGATTTAAGGAGCTCTTAATATACAGGGTGGGCCATTTATATGGATACACCTAAATAAAATGGGAATGGTTGGTGATATTAACTTCCTGTTTGTGGCACATTAGTATATGGGAGGGGGGAAACTTTTCAAGCTGGGTGTTGACCATAGCGGCCATTTTGAAGTTGGCCATTTTGTATCCAACTTTAGTTTTTTCAATGGGAAGAGGGTCATGTGACACATCAAACTTATCGAGAATTTCACAAGAAAAACAATGGTGTGCTTGGTTTTAACGTTACTTTATTCTTTCATGAGTTATTTACAAGTTTCTGACCACTTATAAAATGTGTTCAAAGTGCTGCCCATTGTGTTGGATTTTCAATTCATTCTTCCACTCTTCACACACTGATAGCAACACCGCAGAAGAAATGCTAGCACAGGCTTCCAGTATCCGTAGTTTCAGTTGCTGCACATCTCGTATCTTCACAGCATAGACAATTGCCTTCAGATGACCCCAAAGATAAAAGTCTAAGGGGTCAGATCGGGAGGCATTTCTTCTGCGGTGTTGCTATCAGTGTGTGAAGAGTGGGAGAAGAGGGTTGCATTGACAATCCAACACAATGGGCAGCACTTTTAACACATTTTATAAGTGGTCAGAAACTTGTAAATAACTAATGAAAGAATAAAGTAACGTTAGAACCAAGCACACCATTGTTTTTCTTGTGAAATTCTCGATAAGTTTGATGTGTCACATGACCCTCTTCCCATTGAAAAAACTAAAGTTGGATACAAAATGGCCGACTTCAAAATGGCCGCCATGGTCAACACCCAGCTTGAAAAGTTTCCCCCCTCCCATATACTAATGTGCCACAAACATCAAGTTAATATCACCAACCATTCCCATTTTATTTAGGTGTATCCATATAAATGGCCCACCCTGTACATTGGTCACCCTTTTTCCAGTGCGTCTCCTAGAGGATGACCAGGTGGGGTTTAAAATTTATGTGGATGAGATATGATTTTCTTTAGTTTAATTGGGGTGTTTAACCCTGCTACGGTCCAGGAAATTACCTTTAGGTATGTTTGGGATGTGATTGTGTGTGTGTGTGTGTGTGGTAGGTTGTGGTGGAGCCATTAAGCAATACCTGCTCATGGGTATAAGGCTGAGTTCACACGGTGCAGATACGCTGTGTAATAGCATGCAGCGCATCCGCCCTGTGCGCTGCAGGGAATTCCGGGAGAAAAACCGCACCAAACTGTGGTGCAGTTTTTCGCTGCGGAAAACTGCAGGACTTAGCCTGCCTGGTAGCAGGCCGGCCTCCTAGGATGACGTTTTATCCCAGGAGACTGATGCAGCCTGTGATTGGCTGCAGCGGCGGTCAGCGGCAGTCACATGGGATGAAGCGTCATCCCAGGAGGCCAGCCCTTTGACATCATCCATGCCGGCCTCCTGGGATCATCATCCCTTGTGACCGCTGCTACAGCATGTGATTGGCTGCAGCGGTCACATAGGATGAAACATCATCCCAGGAGGCCATGCTGGAGGGAGGAACACAGACTCCTGTGTAAGTATGAGTTTTGTTTTTTTCCTGAGTTGCGTTTTTTGCGGCGGAATCGCTGCGAACCTGCCACCAAAAACGCAACAACTGCTATTTGTTGCAGTATTTATCTCCCCATTGAATTCAATGGAGAAATCCCACAACAAATAAGCAGCGTTTACATAAATACAATTGACATGCTGCGGAATAAGATTTTGCACCGCAGGTCAATATCTGAGCAAATTTTTCCTCTCAATATTTATGTAGCATGAGAGGTTTATCACAGTCAGCTAACTCCTCCGGTCGCAAAAACTGTAGTGGGGACTCGCACGTCCATCTAAGACAGGGAAAACAATTGGGGAAAGACGGTAACAACATATAACATAAAGTAGTCCGTACAGTGGATTATACAAATGTGTATGTCCCACACTAACCCATTATCCTCCAAAACAAATTTTAGTTAAAATCTCAACAAGATCCAGTGGTCTGAATGCCCAGAGTGAGTAAAATACAATGCCCTTGTATTATTGATAATAGTACTGGTAAGCTCACTGTAGAATTTCTCCACAGTAGGGCCACATAGTACGTACACAGCGGTGCTACCTTGCAGTTCTTGTTAAATTATATAAACTAATCTTTATTATGCTATTTGAGCAAAAAACCAGACAGACAGACAGACAGACCAACATAAATGTTTAAAATTCTCTATGCGAGGAGCGGGTCAGCAATCATTGATAATTGTGTCAGTGAGCACATGTATTTGCCGTCTTTATCCTATAGACCGGCAGGGTCCGGAGAGCGTGGTTTGTACCAATGGACTCCTAACAATTAAATTGTCAGATTGCTACACCCTAGTATCCAGCATGTATTAAAATTGAAGAGAGAGCCCCCCCGACATGTTTCGCTACGAATGTAGCGTCCTCAGGGGTTCATGGACGCTGTGTGTCTGTGAACTGCCAGAAGCTGGGTGGTAACGAAGAGAAGTGGATGATGCTGATTCGTCAGCATCATACACTCCCATTCCTAACGCCCAGCTAGTAAAACAAGTAAAAACGCCCAGATGTACACACACAATACACGCCCAGTTGGACATAACTTTAAACACGCCCAGTTGTACATAAGAAAGGCTCATTTGCATAAATATAAAAATGGTCATAACTTGGCCAAAAATGCTTGTTTTTGAAAAAAAACAAAACGTTACTGTTATCTACATTGCAGCGCCGATCTGCTGCAATAGGAGATAGGGGTTTGAAAATCTGGTGACCGAGCCTCTTTAACTGCTACAACAGTATCTGCTGCATATTAATGTTTCATCGCGAGAATAGCCCGTATAAATGTGCCAGCTGGAACAGTGCACAAATTTAGCAACTACAATGCCCCTGTACTGCACCATGGTCTTGCAGTACTCTCTACTTCTCTAATAGCACCTTATATGACAGATGACCTAGAAATAAACACAAGAAGGGAAAGTATAAGACTATATAACCATTTCTAAAACTGGCAAACTTTGTTATATTCTCACCTACACTGCGGGAGTTTTAAAAAAAAAAAAATAGTTCGATATACTTTTCAGTTTTAGTATTAATGTCTGTGCTTTCATTAAACTTTAATTTTAATAGGATGAAATTAAAAGCAACAATAAGGGCATATGCCCAAATATATATACACTACCGTTCAAAAGTTTAGGGTCACTTAGAAATTTCCTTATTTTTGCAAGAAATGCCCAGTTTTTTTCAATGAATATAACATTAAATCAATCAGAAATACACTATACATTGTTAATGTGCTAAATGACTATTCTAGCTGCAAACGTCTGGTTTTTAATGCAATATCTACATAGGTGTATAGAGGCCCATTTCCAGCAACCATCACTCCAGTGTTCTAATGGTACATTGTGTTTTCTAACTGTGTTAGAAGGCTAATGGATGATTAGAAAACACTTGAAAACCCTTGTGCAATTATGTTAGCACCGCTGTAAACATGTTTGCTGTTTAGAGGAGCTATAAAACTGACCTTCCTTTGAGCTAGTTGAGAATCTGGAGCATTACATTTGTGGGTTCGATTAAACTCTCAAAATGGCTAGAAAAAGAGAGCTTTCATGTGAAACTCGACAGTCCATTCTTGTTCTTAGAAATGAAGGCTATTCCAGGCGAGAAATTGCCAAGAAACTGAAGATTTCCTACAACGGTGTGTACTACTCCCTTCAGAGGACAGCACAAACAGGCTCTAACCAGGGTAGAAAGAGAAGTGGGAGGCCCCGCTGCACAACTGAGCAACAAGACAAGTACATTAGAGTCTCTAGTTTGAGAAATAGACGCCTCACAGGTCCTCAACTGGCAGCTTCATTAAATAGTACCCACAAAACGCCAGTGTCAACGTCTACAGTGAAGAGACGACTCCGGGATGCTGGCCTTCAGGGCAGAGTGGCAAAGAAAAAGCCATATCTGAGACTGGCTAATAAAAGGAAAAGATTAATATGGACTAAAGCACACAGACATTGGACAGAGGAAGATTGGAAAAAAGTGTTATGGACAGACGAATCGAAGTTTGAGGTGTTTGGATCACACAGAAGAACATTTTTGAGACAAAGAACAACTGAAAAGATGCTGGAAGAGTGCCTGACGCCATCTGTCAAGCATGGTGGAGGTAATGTGATGGTCTGGGGTTGCTTTGGTGCTGGTAAAGTGGGAGATTTGTACAAGGTAAAAGGGATTTTGAATAAGGAAGGCTATCACTCCATTTTGCAACGCCATGCCATACCCTGTGGACAGCGCTTGATTGGAGCCAATTTCATCCTACAACAGGACAATGACCCAAAGCACACCTCCAAATTATGCAAGAACTATTTAGGGAAGAAGCAGGCAGCTGGTATTCTATCTGTAATGGAGTGGCCAGTGCAGTCCCCAGATCTCAACCCCATAGAGCTGTTGTGCGAGCAGCTTGACCGTATGGTACGCAAGAAGTGCCCATCAAGCCAATCCAACTTGTGGGAGGGCCTTCTGGAAGCATGGGGTGAAATTTCTCCCGATTACCTCAGCAAATTAACAGCTAGAATGCCAAAGGTCTGCAATGCTGTAATTGCTGCAAATGGAGCATTCGTTGACGAAAGCAAAGTTTGAAGGAGAAAATTATTATTTCAAATAAAAATCATTATTTCTAACCTTGTCAATGTCTTGACTACATTTTCTAGTCATTTTGCAACTCATTTGATAAATATAAGTGTGAGTTTTCATGGAAAACACAAAATTGTCTGGGTGACCCCAAACTTTTGAACGGTAGTATATATATATATATATATATATATATATAATGTGTGTGTATTCTGTGATTCATAGTTCCACATTAAGTTATAAGATTTCACAATTATAAAGTGTCCTCTTTAATACAAAAAACCTGCACAGGTAAAGCTCCTATTGCACGTAGAAGGGCATATGTTTTAAGCCAAAGCAATTGCTTGGGATGCAAATTGCAAATAGTAACATTGTCATATTTTTTTTAATTTTTTTTTCCACCTGTGCTCCAGTCTCTAGCCAACATAAGGTTATATTCCCACAGGCACGATTTTCTGCAGCAGAATCTCCAAAAATCGCAGGTAATCCAGTCACAGAAATCTGCACCAAATAGTGTGTTTTCAATTTGCACATTGCTGCAGAAGTGCTGCCGTTTTCCGCAGCTTTATTTCTTTTACTATGTATTTAGTGTTAAGTATTGATTATAGAAAATTTTATGTGTGCCTGTATATTTTTAGCGTTTTTTTTTTTTGCTGTGTAAACGATGTCCAAACCGCAACAAAACTCATCTAATATAGTCTCCTTCAGGACATTAGTTAGATATTTGCTTTTCCTTATAACATATAATTACCACAAGCCTTATATAGTATTATAATAGCAGAGAGGAGTCATAGAGTTCATTTTTTATATCTTTAGGGATTTTAGAAACTTCTCACGTCATTAATGTACGTATGCTCAAAATATAAAAAAAGGACAGTCATCGCATAACAAGTCATACAGCTCTCGAAATGAAGAAAGAATGTTTACAGATCACATCAATAAAACCTTTACAGTCAAATTCACATATGAGCTAATGTGTTTCAGGCTCAGATTTGATGACAGTTATTGTAAATGCCATAAATATAGTAATGTATATAGTAACGTATAGCAATTTTCAGGGTCCACTGGTAAATAGTTTGTAGAAGTGATTTAAAGCAATGCAATAACTACTAAATTTAGTGATGACTTGTAATGTATGCAGAGTCTCTATGAGTTTTCTTGAAAATACAATTCTAGAAAATTGTTTTCTACAGATAGAGCAGTCATGGTTGTATTGGATTAATTATATTACAGGTTTTATTATAAAAAGGGTGGCTATCTACCATTCAGGAGCCTCAGTTGTGGAAGTGTGGAAGCACATGCCAGGGCAATTTTTTTTAGATGTAATCCCCATCCTAAGGCTGGGTCCCCACGGGTCGGATCGCTGCGGAAAAGTACACAGCGTATCGGACCTAGAATCCGCAGGGAATTCCGCCAGAAAAACCGCACCAAATTGTGGAAAAATGGCTGGAAAAAAAATTAATACATATCCCCCAGGCATGGTTATAGTGACGCGTCCCTCTGTACTCCGTGCAGCCCGGCCTCCTGAGATGACACTGCAGCCCATGTGACGTGGGAGGAAACGTCATCCCAGGAGGCCTGGCTGCATTCAGAACAGAGGAACGTGTCGCTATAACAACGCCTGTGGGTATTGCTTTTTTTATTAATTTTATTTAAAAAAAAAAAACGGTTTATTTTTTTTCATATTCACGATTTTTGCCGAGCAATCGCAGATAAAATTGCAACATATTTGTTGCAGGTTGTACCTCCCTATTGAATTCAAAAGGGAGAACCTGCAACAATAAAGCAACTTTTCCGTAGGATAAATTGACATGTGGCTTTTAAATTCGCACCGCAGGTTAATTTATGAACGTTTGCGCTGCAGATTTTTTCTGCAGCGCATGCATGAGATTTATTCATGTCTCATACACTTTGCTGCTACTGTAAATGCTGCGGAATTTCCACACATAATTGTTGCAGAAATTCCGCAGCGTTTACGCTACGTGGGGACCCAGCCTAACTGTACCCTGGGTACACTAGTAAAACCTCCAATACCTTCCCCAGTCACAAACTCAAGACAATAACTTCTCCAATGGTAGCAAAGTCCCCAATGGTGCCAACTTGCAGATATTCTACGTTGTGCCCATGTAATAGTCAACCCAAATAGTGCCAGGACAGTCATAATATCATAATAAAAACACAGTGCCAGTAGTTACATTTATATAGCAATGGGCAGTGAGTAGCTACTGCCAGAACCACACTGATATATAATAATGCAAAGTCATAGAAGTGCTCAAAGAATACTGACAGAAGTCCTATAGTCATGTGCCCATACAAATGTATTAGCCTTCACGGTTCCTGTACATATATGCCAGGCTTACATATCATAAAAATGGGCCGGCCACAGAAGTGCCATATAATTATTCTAGCTATACCAGTAAAGTTTACCACCCACAACAGTATTCCTTCAGATTTGGCAATCACAGCAGTGCCCATCTATAGTGGCAACCACATTACCCTTATAATTGTGCCTTTATTAGAGTCAGCCACTGTGCACCTATAATAGTTTAAGCCATAGCTCCTACATAATAGAACCAGCCACAGCACCTACATGAAAGAGCCAGACACAATGACAGCCTTATTGCCTTCATATTAGAGCCAGAAACAGTTTCCGCAAAACACAGCTAGCAACAGCAAGCACATAACAGAACCAGCCACAGAGCCCCCATTATAGTGACAGCTACAGAACCATCCACAGGTCCCGCATAAAAGAACCGACTACAGTGCCTCCATGACCGCCACAGTGCCCCAATGAAGTGACAGCCACAGCTCCCACTTGAAAGAGTCCCACTACTCCCATGTAAAAGGACCAATCAGTGTTCCCATAAAAGAGCCAGCCACTACTCCTACATAGCAGAGCCAGACACAGCTCCCACACAGTGGCGGATTATAATATAGGCGTTTCGGGCGGCCGCCGGGGGCCCATCGCAACCCGAAACGCACATCATTTTAAATCGCTTAAGGTCGGACTCACTAATGGCCGTTCACAAGAAGCGCCGCTAATGGCCGTTGAGAGGGAGGGGCGGGTGGACTGCAGCAGAGGGCAGCGCAGTGCTGATGAGGAGGAGGGGGATGGATATCAATTGCTGGATAGGACTAGCAGACGTGCGTCTGCTAGCCGTGGTAGAACACGCCCCTCTGACGCTTCACGTACTGCCAGTGAGGAACAGACGAGAAGGGCGGTGGTCGAGCAACGAGGAGGTTAGTGTTCATGTTCGTCTCCATCTTAATTTACATCTAAGTGACTCCAGAGGACTCCATGAAGGGGGGAATAACCCCCCATCCCATCCCCCATAGAGCTCTCAGGATTTCAGTATTTATTATACAGCAGGGGGGGTTTGAGCGGTGTAACTCACTGCAGAGGACTCTATGGGGGGACAATAATTTCCCTCCATAGACACTCAGCAGTGAGTTACACGCTCAAATCTCCCTGCTGTATAATAAATACTGAAATACTGAGGGCTCTATGGGGGATGGGATGGGGGGTTATTCCCCCCTTCATGGAGTCCTCTGGAGTCACTTAGATGGTTAGAACCCCCCTCCCCCATTCAGTATAATCCCCCCTTCCCATAGAGCCCTCACTAGTTACTAATATATTACAAGGGTAAGTCAAATTGTCTGACTTCTGGGGGCTGTATAGGGGGGTCTGAGCGACGGGCTCTATGGGGGGGGGCTACCCCCCCCCCACAGAGATGTCAGAATCAGACACTCAGACCTCCCTATAGAGCCCCCAGAAGTCAGACAAACTCACCTCCCCTTGCAATATAATCCCCCCATACAGCCCTCAGTTTTCCCATAAGAAAAATGTATGACATATCCACCATCCGTAAGTCCCATAAAACTGAATGATGGTTACGGAAGCAGTGTCTCTCGCCGACTCCCTCTGATCACTAAAACTAAGCGTCGGAAGCACTCGTGTGAGCGCTGAGCCACTTGGTTTCTGTTTCCGGAAAGCTGAGCAGCTTATGTACGGGCTCATAGAAAGTCAATGAGCCCGTACACCGCTACTTTGGCTTTCCGGAAAAAGCCAAACAGAAATGAAGTGGCTCTTTGCTCACATGAGCGCTTCTGCCGCTTAGTCTCCGCACCCGGACCCCCACCCATCAAAAGTTCTGACATGTCACTATGACATGTTAGAAGTTTGTTAAAAATTGACTTACCCTTTAGGCCTCATTTACACGAGCGTGTGCGTTTTGCTCACGCAAAAACTGCGGCGTTTTCCGTGCGCAAAAGGCACTTAACGGCTCCATGTGTCATCAGTGTATGATGCGCGGCTGCGTGATTTTCGCGCAGCCGCCATCATTATGACTAGAGATGAGCGAACTTCTGAAAAGTTCGGTTCGGCTAGTTCGCCGAATTTCACGAAAAAGTTTGTTTCGGACCGAACCTGTAATTTCCGTGCGCCGAGCATGGTACTGTCCAGGGTGCTGATAGAGTTAATGGGCTGCACTAACTCTTTCAACAACCTTGACAGTACATGCTCGGCGCACGGAAAATACAATTTTAATGTAATAAAAAAAAATAAAAAATACGTTCATACTTACATTCCTCCTGTCCGGCCTCCAGCGGTGACGTGTCATCCATGTCGCCGCTGCAGCCAATCACAGACTGTAGTGGCGGTCACGCACGTCAGGATGACGTCAGAAGGCCGGCCTCCAGGGATGACGCTTCATCCCACGTGACGGCCTCTGCAGCCAATCACAGGCTGCAGCGGCCTCTGCAACCAATCACAGGCTGCAGCGGCCTCTGCAGCCAATCACAGGCTCCTCTCCTGAAATACTCTGTGCTGCCTTAAACTCTGTGGACAGGTCAGGATCCTGTTTCTTTTAAATGCTGCTGGGGAACCCGCTCGATCCATTATATAAGGCTGCGCTACAGTGCAGCATTTAAAAAAAAACAGGATCCTGACCTGTCCACAGAGTTTAAGGCAGCACAGAGTATTTCAGGAGATGAGCGTGCAGATTCAGTGCTGCTGTAAACTCTGCTCTTACCATTACGTAGCTCAGTCTGTTACCACTCCTCCACTCCTGTCCTCAATAACACCTTCAAATGATTGGCAAGTCACCACGTAATGGTAAGAGCAGAGTTCACAGCAGCACAGAGTATTTCATGAGAGGAGCGTGCAGATTCTGTGCTGCTGTGAACTCTGTGTGAGGGGGGCCCAAGTTGTATCAACAGCCCAGGGCCCATGGTACACTTAATCCGCCACTGCTCCCACATAACAGAACTAGCCATAGCCTCAGATAAGCACAGCCATTGTACCCACATAAAAGAACAAGCCATAGTGTCTACATTAAAAAAACAGGCATAGCTCCCAGCCACAGTGCCCCAATGACAGAGCCAGACACAGATCCCACATAACAAGCAAACAACAGACCATCTTCCATATTACAAAGCCAAGCACAGATCCCACACAACAGAGCCAAGCAGAGCTCCCGCACAACAGAGACAGACACAGCTCTCACAGAGCAGAGCCAGCCAAAGCAATCACATAAGGCTAGAATCATACATGCAGTTTTTGGCTTAGTTTTTTAGAGCCAAAGCCAGGAGTGAATCCAAAAGCAAGTACAGATATAGGGAAAAGCAGACTGATGCATCTGCTTTCTTTTGTGTCCACTCCTGTGTTTGGCAAAAAAAACTGGGCCAAAAACTGCATCAAAACTGGCCTTATTGATCCGGAAACAGCTCCCACAGAGCAGAGCCAGACACCGCTCCCACGTAGCAGAGCTAGAAACAGCTTCAATATAACAGAGCCATGCACAGTTCCCACATAAAAGAACCAGCCACAGCTCCCACAGAAAAGAACTAGTCAGCTCCCACACAAAAGAACCAGTGATAGCTCCCACTGAAAAGAACCAGCCACAGCTCCCACAGAGAAGAACCAGCCACAGCTCCCACAGAGAAGAACCAGCCACAGCTCCCACAGAGAAGAACCAGCCACAGCTCCCACAGAGAAGAACCAGCCACAGCTTCCACAGAAAAGAACAAGCCTCAGCTTCCACAGAAAAGAAACCGCACTAGCTTCCACAGGAAAGAACCAGCCACAGCTCCCACAGAGGAGAACCGGCCACAGCTCCCACAGAGGAGAACCGGCCACAGCTCCCACAGAGAAGAACCAGCCACAGCTCCCACAGAAAAGAACCGGCTTCCACTGAAAAGAAACAGCAATAGCTCCCACAGGAAAGGACCAGCCACAGCTCCTACAAAGAAGAACCAGCCACAGCTCCTACAAAGAAGAACCAGCCACAGCTCCCACAAAGAAGAACCAGCCACAGCTCCCACAAAGAAGAACCAGCCACAGCTCCCACAAAAAAGAACCAGTCTCAGCTCCTACAGAAAAGAAACAGCAATAGCTTTCACAGAGAGGAACCAACCACAGCTACCGCAGAGTTGAATCAGCTACAGCTCTCACAGAGAATCCACCACAGCTCCCACAGAGAAAAACCAGCAATAGCTCCCACAGAAATAAACCAGCAATAGCTCCCACAGAAAGGAACCAACCATAGTTTCCACAGAATGGAACCAGCTATAGCTCCTACAGAAAAGAACCAGCAATAGCTCCCACTGAGAAAAGCCAGTCACAGCTCTCACAGAGAAGAACTAGCAACAGTTCCCACAAAAAAGAAATAGCATTAGCTCCCAACGAAAATCAACAGCAATGGATCCCACTAAATAAAAAATCGATATAGCTTCCACAGAGAAGAAATAGCAATAGCTCTCACAGAAAATATATCCCACAGATAAGAACCAGCCGCAGCTTCCACATATAAGAACCAGCCACAGCTCTCACAGGGAAGAACAAGCAATAGTTACCACAGAAAAAAAACAGCAATAGCTCTCACAGAAAAGAACTAGCCACAACTCCCACAGAGTAGAACCAGCCACAGCGCTCACAAGGCTGGGTTCACACAGCCTATTTTCAGACGTAAACGAGGCGTATTAAGCCTCGTTTTACGTCTGAAAATAGGGCTACAATACATCGGCAAACATCTGCCCATTAATTTGAATGGGTTTGCCGACGTACTGTTCAGACGACCTGTCATTTACGCGTCGTCGTTTGACAGCTGTCAAACGACGACGCGTAAAATGTCTGCCTCGGCAAAGAAGTGCAGGACACTTCTTTGCAACGTAATTTGAGCCGTTCTTCATTGAAGTCAATGAAGAGCAGCTCAAGATTTACGAGCGTCAAAGACGCCTCGCATAATGCGAGGAGGAGCTTTTAAGTCTGAAACTACGCAGCTGTTTTCTCCTGAAAACAATCTGTCTTTTCAGACGTAAAAGGCACTTCTCGTGTGCACATACCCCAAAGAAGAACCAGTCACAGCTCCCGCAGAAAAGAACCAGCATAGCTCCCACGGAAAATAACCAGCCACAGCTCCCACAGAGTAGATCCAGCCACGGCGCTCACAAAGACGAACCAGTCACCGCTCCCGCAGAAAAGAACCAGCATTGCTCCCACGGAAAATAACCAGCCACAGCTCCCACAGAGTAGAACCAGCCACAGCGCTCACAAAGAAGAACCAGTCACAGCTCCCGCAGATAAGAACCAGCATAGCTCCCTCAGAGAGGAACCAACCATAGCTCCCACAGAAAGGAACCAACCATAGCTCCCACAGAAAGGAACCAGCCATAGCTCCCACAGAAAGGAACCAGCCATAGCTCCCACAGAAAGGAACCAGCCATAGCTCCCACAGAAAGGAACCAGCCATAGCTCCCACAGAAAAGAACCAGCAATAGCTCCCACTGAGAACAGCCACTCACAGCTCTTACAGAGAAGAACTAGCAATAGTTCCCACAGAAAAGAAATAGCATTAGCTCCCACAGAAAATCAACAGCAATAGATCCCACAAAAGAAAAAATGGGTATAGCTCCCACAAAGAAGAACCAGCCATTGCTCCCACTGAAAATAACCAGCCATAGCTCCCACAGAAAGGAACCAGCCATAGCTCCCACAGAAAAGAACATTACATAGTTCCCATGGATGAGAGCCAGCTATAGCTCTCACATTAAAGAACCAGTCAAATTGCCTTCATAATAGAACCAAAAATCTCCCACATAACAGAACCAGCCAAAACATCCATACAACATAGCCAGTTTCGTCATAACAGAGCCAGCCAAAGCTGCCACATAAAAGAGCCAGACCAGCTCACCCATAAAATAGCCAGCCAAAAAGAAAAACCTTCTCCACACTCCATCCCTTATCTGTCCTACAGTGGCACTGGCAGAAAGTTAAACGCAAATGACTTGTCTACCAGGTAGGAGCGTTCTCAAACAGAAACTTTATTTCCTTGCACAGGACAGTCCCACTTTATCGGAGACCCCCTGGGAAGCTGCATAAAATCTTTTATGTTTCAAAGATTTTATTATTTTGTCTCATAATAAAACAAAATGAAAACAATACAAAGAAAATCCAATAAAGAAGCAGCAGACACATTTATGACAAATAACACGTCATAAAATATAAAACCAATCGTTAAATAACCATATTGTCAAGGGAAAAAATTCTTAATAAAAAAAAGAGGGAGGTTAGGGACTGGTTAGTCAAGCAACTTAAATATCTATGTGATCCATGGGGACCAGATTTGATCAAACCTCTCTTTTTTTTACCCTAAAGAATAGAGTTTTTCATTAATTAGAATACACATGAGTTTTCTCTTGATCAAGGAAAAGTCAACCACTGCTTTCTTCCATGATCGAGCAATTGCTATATGGGCCACTGAAAAAATATGGAAAATTAGGTTATCAGAGTGGTGAGTTAATACCACTAAATACTTAAGTAGAGCCTCCCAAGAAGACTTCTGCAGGTCACAGTGAGTGACAGAAATAATGAGTGATACACCAAAATCTACGCACTTTATTGCAAGTTGACCACACATTATACATATAACCTAATTGCCCATAGCTCCTTAAACAAAGAAGAGCGATACTAGAAGCACATTTAGGCACACAAACTGGGACCATATTGCCACGTTTGGTATGTGGACCCACTGGGCCGTACCGCCTTGACGGTATGGCAGCTGGCCAACAGGACACAGGTCACAGTTTATAGTTCGTATAGTGTACCTGTGGTAGCTCAGACAGTAGCAAGACAGGCTCGGCTGGGACTAGGCAGCAGGCAGGCGCCAGGCGTGGCGCAGTAGGACAGGCGTGGTACACAGCACAGCACGACTTTAGCTCAACATGGCACTTGACCAGGATAGCACAGGATACAGGTAGCAGGAACGGGGAACACTGGGAACTGGAAAACACTTAGGAGACCATTTGCATAGACATACCAGGATAACGACAACAAGGCTCAGGCATTGGAGGGAGGGGCACAGCCCTACTTATAGTCCAGGGTACTCTGGGAGCAATCCGCTCAATCTCACACCTGTGTGCGACCTGGCTCCTTGTCTGGACTGAGCTCGCGAGCGCACCCTGGTGGTCACTGTGGAACAGGACGGCCGCATGTGCAGACTTCTTTGGAGAGAAGGGCGTCGACCGGATGGAAGGAGTTTGTGGTCAGCGACCACAGACGTTACACATATACAGTTAGGTCCAGAATTATTTGGACAGTGACACAATCTTCATGATTTGGTCTCTGTATGCCACCACATTGGATTATAACTGAGATGCAATTGAAGTGTAGACTTTCAGGTTTAATTCAAGGGCTTGAACAAAAATATCCTGTAAAAAGTTTAGGAATTGCAACCATTTTCCTTCACAGCCTCCTTATTTGAGGGGCTCAAAAGTAATTGGACAAATTAACATTACTATAAATAAAATTTTGTTTTTTTTTAAATACTTTGTAGAGAATCCTTTGCAGGCAATGACTGCCTGAAGTCTGGAACCCATGGACATCACCAAACGATGGGTTTCCTCCTTTGTGATGCTTTGCCAGGCCTTTACTGCAGCTGTCTTGAATTGTTGCTTGTTTGTGGGTCTTTCTGCTGTAAGTTTTGTCTTAAGCAAGTGAAATGCATGCTCGATCAGGTTAAGATCTGGTGATTGACTTGGCCATTGCAGAATATTCCACTTCTTTGCCTTAAAAAACTCCTGGGTTGCTTTCGCAGTATGTTTTGGGTCATTGTCCATCTGTACTGTGAAGCGACGTCCAATCAACCTTGCTGCATTTGGTTGAATCTGAGCAGAAAGTATATCCCTGAACACTTCAGAAATCATCTGGCTGCTTCAGTCTTCAGTCACATCATCAATAAACACTAGTGACCCAGTGCATTTGGCAGCCATCCATGCCCATGCCATCACACTGCCTCGACCATGTTTTACAGAGGATGTGGTGTGATTTGGATCATGAGCCGTTCCAAGCCTTCTCGATACTTTCTTCCTTCCATCATTCTGGTACAGGTTGATCTTAGTTTCATCTGTCCAAAGAATGCTGTTCCAGAACTGGGCTGGCTTCTTTAGATGTTGCTTGGCAAAGTCTAATCTGGCCTTTCTATTTTTGAGGTTTGCACCTTGTGATGAACCCTCTGTATTTGCTCTCATGATGACTTGGGTAGATGTTGCGAAGGGGTTTTTCTTCACCATGGAAAGGATTCTGCGATCCTCCACCACTATTGTCTTCTGTGGACGTTCACGAGATCACCAGTGCGCTCTTTTTTTTTTTTTTCAAGAATGTACCAAACTGTTGATTTAGCCACTCCTAAAATTTGTGTTATCTCTCTGATGGATTTCTTTTTTTTTTTTCAGCCTAACGATGGTCTGTTTCACTTTCATTGAGAGCTTGTTTGACCTAATGTTGTGGGTTCATAGCAACAGCTTCCAAATGCAAATGAAACGCGTGGAATCAACTCCAGACCTTTTACCTGCTTAATTGATGATGGATTAACGAGGGAATAGCCCATGCAGCCCATTAACCCCTTCCCGCAAAATCACGTACAGTTACGTGATGGGAATTGGTGTTTTAACGCATTCCCACGTAACTGTACGTGAAGGAGATGGAGCTAGCTCAGGACCTGAGCCAGCGCCATCACTGCCGGGTGCCAGCTTTATGTTACAGCTGGCACCCTGATGTAACGGCCAGGACCGGCGGTAGCCTCCGATCCGGCCGATTAACCCCTCAGATGCTGCGATCAATAGAGTTTGCAGCATGTGAGGAGTTTTTAGCCACCGGCACCCCAGCAACGTGATCGCTGGGTTGCCGGTGACTGCAATGGCAACCGGAGGCCTAATACTTACCTCCCGGTCTGCCAGCAACGAAAGCCTCCTATGCCCCGCTCGGTGGCGGGCCCTAAAAGGCTTCCGGTACCATCAGCAGTGGGTGTCTGCTGTATGTTACAGCACACACCTCGCTGTATCGGCAGGAACCGGAGCTAGCTCCGATTGCTGCCATTATCCCCTTCGATGCAGCGATCCAATGCGATCGCTGCATCTTAGCGGTTTGTAGCAAATCGGCAGCCTGCCATACGATAGCAAGGCTGGCGACTGCTACTATGGCAACAGGAGGCCAATTGCCTCCTGTCTGCCATTACGGAAGCCGATTAGGCCCCGTCCGGAGGTGGAGCCTGATCGGCGTGCTTTCAGTAAACAACTGCAATATATTAGAACATCAAACAAACAGTTAGAGCTTCAAGTCCGCTAGTGGGACTAAAGAAAAGTGTAAAAAAAAAGTATAAAAAAAGTAAAAATAAAAGTTGTAAAAAAAAAATGTAAGTTTCAAGTAATAAAATAAAACGCAATCACCCTTTTTCACTTATCAAGTCATTTATTATTGAAAATAATAATAAAGCCATACATACTTGGTATCTCTGCGACCATAACGACCTGATCTATAAAAATATTATGTTATTTATCCCACGCAGTGAACGCCGTAAAAAAATAAATAAAAAATTCTGTCATAATTGCTGTTTTTTTGGTCACTTTGTCTTCCAAAAATTGAAATAAAAAGTGATCAAAAAGTAGCATGTATCCAAAAATGGTACCTATAAAAACTATAACTCGTCTCGCAAAAAACAAGCCCTCATACAGCTCCGTCGATGAAACATATAAAAAGTTATAGCTTTCACAACTTGGCGACAGAAAAAAATACATTCTCTTTACAAAAGTAATTTTATTGTGCAAAAAGTTGTAAAACATAAAAAAGTGCTATAAATTCGGTATCATCGGAATCGTACTGACCCACAGAATAAAGTTAACATGTAATTTATTATACGTGGTGAACACTATATAAAAAGAACTAAAAAAAACTATGCCAGAATTGCTGTTTTTTTGTCACCTTGCCTCCAAAAAAAAGGATAAAAAGTGATCAAAAAGTCGCATGTACCCCAAAATGGTACCAATAATAACTACAGCTCATCCCACAAAAATACAGCCCTCACACCACTACGTCTATCAAAAAATTAAATTAGTTAAGGCTCCAATAAGTCCGAAAATTAAAATATCCAGTTGTGCAGCCCAAGGGCAACATTTCTTCTGTTTCAAGAGACGAATTAGCAAGGCACTAAAATTAGGGAACCAGGAAGGGGAGGGCCCAAACATATCTGCTGGAAGTGAGGGCGCCCGTATTATACGAGGACAACACTTCCCAGTAAAATTCCCCAAACTGCAAATGTGCGGAGTGTGGACCAAAAGGGAGATAAGGAAGGACCTTTATCAGTGCGACACTGGCCTGTGCAGAAAGGATTGTGTCACAGCGTAATACACATCTATGGATTATTTGACAGTTTTTTTTAACTTTATTATTATACCACCTGACTATGCCCCGGATATACTCTGCCCAGCTTACATATGCCCCACATTATAAACGGAAACACCAGTAAGACTCCAAACAAAACTACTACCAAAATCCACGCTCCAAAAGCCAAATGGCACTCCCTCCCCTCTGAACCCTACAGCATGCCCAAACAGCAGTTTACTTCCACATATATGGCATCGCCATACCCGGGAGAACCCTTTTAACAATTTTTGGGGTGTGTGTCTCCAGTGGCACAAGCTGGGCACAACATATTTGCCACTGAAATGGCATATCTAGGGAAAAAATAAAATTTTTACTTTGCACCTTCCGCAGCGCAATTATTTATAGAAAATACCTGTGGGGTGAAAATGCTCACTACACCCCTTAATAAATGCCTTGAGGGGTGTAGTTTCCAAAATGGGGTCACCTGTCAGGGGTTTCTTTTAATATTTCACATCGGAGCCTCTGCAATTTGTGAACCAATACTGTGTAAGTCGCCAAATTAGGCCTCAATTTTACATGGTACTCTTTCACTTCTGAGCCTAGTCGAATGTCCAGGCAAAAGATTAGGGCCACATGTATGGTGTTTCTAAAACCGGCAAACACAGCATAATAATAAGGGAGCTGTGTTGTTGTGGTGGCACAAGCTGGGCATCACATATTGGCATATCTATGGAAAAAATACAATTTTCACTCTGCAACATCGAGTGCACACCAATTTCTGCCAAACACCTGCAGGGTTAATATCCTCACTACACCCCTAGGTGAATACCTTAAAGGGTGTTGTTTCCGAAATGGGGTCACTTCTGGATCCACTGTTTTGGTCCCACAGGGACTTTGCACATGCGACATAGCGCCCAGAAACCAATCCAGCAAAATCTGTACTCAAAAAGCAAATGGTGCTCCTTCCCTTCTGAGCCCTACTCTGTGCCCAAACAGCAGTTTATGATCACTTGTGGGGTATTGCCGTCATCGGGAGAAATTGCTTTACAAGTGTTGGGGTTCTTTTTTTCCTTTATTTGTTGAGAAAATGAAAAACTTTGAGCTAAAGCTACGTCTTATTGAAGAAAAAGGATTTTTTTTATTTTCACTGCCCAATTCTAATAAAAGCTATGAAACACCTGTGGGGTCAAAATGCTCACTACACCCCTAGATAAATTCTTCAAGGGGTGTAGTTTCGTGAATGGAGTCACTTTTGGGGAGTTTCCACTGTACTAGTACCTTAGGGGCTTTGCAAATGCGACATGGTGCAGAGAAACCAATCCAGCAATATCTGTACTCCAAAAGACAAATGGCGCTCCTTCCCTTCTGATCCTTTCTATGTGCCTAAACAACAGTTTATGAACACATATGGGGTATTTCCGTACTCCAGAGAAGTTGCTTTACAAATGTTGGGGTTCTTTTTTTCCTTTATTTGTTGAGAAAATGAAAAATTTTGAGCTAAAGCTATGTCTTATTGGGATTAAAAGGATTTTTTTTATTTTCACTGCCCAATTCTAATAAAATCTATGAAACCCCTGTGGGGTCAAAATGCTCACTACAGCCCTAGATGGATTCTTCAAGGGGTGTAGTTTCCTAAATGGAGTCACTGTTTTGGTCCCTCAGGGGCTTTGCAAATGTGACATGGCCTCCGCAAACCATTCCTGCTAAATTTGAGCTCCAAAATCCAAATGCGCTCTTTCCCTTCTAAGCCCCGCCATGTGTCCAAACAGCCGTTTATGACCACATGTGTGGGATTGTTTTACTCGAGAGAAAATGCTTTACAAATGGTGTGGTGCTTTTTCTCCTTTAGTCCTTGTGGAAATTAGAAAAAATTAGCTAAACCTACATTTTCTTTGAAATAATGTAGATTTTAATTTTCACTGCCTGCTTCCAATAATTTCTGCAATAAACCTGTGAGGTCAAAATGCTCACCATACCCCTAGATAATTTCCTCAAGGGGTGTAGTTTCCAAAATGAGGTCACGTTTGGGGGATTTCCACTGTTTTGGCACGGCAAGAGCCCTTCAAACCTTCAAACTCACATGGTGCCTAAAATATTTTCTAATAAAACGGAGGCTCCAAAATCCTCTTGTGTTCCTTTGCTTCCGAGGCCTGTGCTTCAGCCCGTTAGCACACTAGGACCACATGTGGGATATTTATAAAAACTGCAGAATCTGGGCAATAGATAGTGAGTTTCATTTCTCTGGTAAAACTTTGTGTTACAAAAAAAAAAATAGATTAAAACTGTATTTCTGCAAAAAAAAATGAAATTTGAAAATTTCACCTCTACTTTGCTTTAATTCCTGTGAAACGTCTGAAGGGTTAAGAAACTTTCTAAATGTTGTTTTGAATACTTTAAGGGGTGAAGTTTTTAAAATGGGGTAACTTATTGTTTTTTTTTTAGTATATAAGGCCCTAAAAGCTGAACTGGCCTTGTAATGTCCTAGAAAAATAAAAGGATGTTCAAAAAACGATGCCAATATAAAGTAGACATATGGGGGATGTTAATTAGCAACAATTTTGTGTGGTATTACTATCTGTCTTATAAGCAGATAAATTAAAATTTAGAAAAATGATAATTTTTGCAATTTTTCGCTACATTTTGGTATTTTTCACAACTAAATACTGAATGTATCGAGCTAATTTTGCCAGTAACATAAAGTCCAATGTGTCACGAGAAAACGGTCTCAGAATTGCTTGGATAAGTAAAAGCATTCCGAAGTTATTACCACATAAAGTGAAACTAAAGGATCTGCCAGGTACTACGTCTGTGTATACTCCCGGGATTAATCAGTCGACACCTGAGGCCAGACCTCTTAGACTGACACCGGCTCCCACCAACCAGGGTGGCAGGCTCAGGAGTGGGAGAGCCTAACGCGGCCTGGTCAGTCAGAGTTAGCTCCGCCCCCTGTCCATTTATACCTGCCGTGTTCTCTTCCTCAGTGCTTGTTATTCTTCTTGGATTCCTGGCCCCACTGCTGCCTTGCTCCAGCCTGCTTCTGCCGTGCTTCTGCCTTGCTTCAGTTCCGCTTATCCTGCTTCGCTTTGCCCCTGACTTGCTTCCTGCTCCGTGCTCTCGTTGGTATACTCCACTACATCCTGATCCTGACTGACTCATTCACCGCTCCGTTTCCTCGCGGCGTTCCGTGGGCTACTGCCCCTTCCCTTGCGTGTTCCCTGTTTGTACTCCCTTGCACTTAGACAGCGTAGGGACCGCCGCCAAGTTGTACCCCGTCGCCTAGGGCGGGTCGTTGCAAGTAGGCAGGGACAGGGCGGTGGGTAGATTAGGGCTCACTTGTTCCCTTCACCTCCTTCCTGCCATTACATAATAACAAGCCCATACCTAGTCTACCATTTCTCCTACGCTGACGCTATCATGGACCCCCTTGAGACCCTGACCCAGCAGATGCAGGGCCTCTCCCTACAGGTCCAGGCCCTGGCTCAGAGGGTCAACCAGGGTGACGCTGCCTTAGTAGTACCCCTCACCTCACCTCTAGAACCCGACCTCAAGTTACCTGACCGGTTCTATGGGGACCGTAAGACTTTTCTCTCCTTCCGGGAGAGTTGCAGACTTTATTTCCGCCTAAAACCTCACTCCTCAGGTTCCGAGAACCAGCAGTTGGGTATCTATATCCCGACTCCAGGAAGGGCCCCAAGAGTGGGCCTTCTCCTTGGCTCCTGACGCCCCTGAACTTTCCTCCGTTGATCGTTTTTTCTCTGCCCTCGGACTCCTTTACGACGAGACTGACAGGACTGCCTTAGCCGAGAGTCAGCTGGTGACCTTACGTCAGGGTAGGAGACCTGTTGAGGAATACTGTTCTGATTTTAGAAAGTGGAACGACCCGGCCCTAAGGTGCCAGTTTAGGTTAGGATTATCTGACGCCCTGAAGGATCTGCTGGTTAGCTACCCCTCTTCTGACTCCCTAGACCAGGTTATGGCCCTAGCAGTACGACTTGACCGACGTCTCAGGGAACGTCAGCTTGAACGTTTCAATGTGTTCTCCTCTGACTTCCCTGCGATTCCCCCCGAGGTCCCGTCTCCTCGCTCTTCCACGGAGGACTCGGAGGTACCTATGCAACTCGGGGCCTCCATGTCCCCTCGACAACGTAGAGAGTTTCGCAGGAAGAATGGTGTCTGCTTCTATTGTGGGGACAACAAGCATCTACTGAACACCTGTCCCAGGCGCAAGAATAAACAGCCGGAAAACTTCCGCGCCTAAGTGATCATCGGGGAGGTCACTTGGGCGCACAGGTATTTCCCGTTAATATGAAACGCAATAAAATTTTGCTTCCCTTTCAGGTCTCGTTTGCTGGCCGATCTGCCACTGGCAGTGCCTTCGTGGATTCTGGCTCATCTGCTAATATCATGTCTGTGGAATTTGCTATGTCTCTAAAAATGCCTTTTATTGATTTGCCTTATCCTATCCCGGTAGTGGGTATCGACTCCCCTCCTCTTGCTAATGGTTATTTTACTCAGCATACTCCTGTTTTTGAACTCTTTGTTGGCTCCATGCATTTGGAGCAGTGCTCTGTACTGGTGATGCAGGGATTATCGTCCGATCTGGTATTAGGTCTTCCCTGGTTGCAGCTGCATAATCCCACGTTTGATTGGAATACTGGGGATCTCACCAAATGGGGTAGTGAATGCCTGATGTCATGTCTTTCGGTTAACTCTATTTCTCCCCGGGAGGAGGTAAACACGCTTCCTGAGTTTGTTCAGGACTTCGCTGATGTGTTTTCTAAGGAGGCCTCCGAGGTGTTGCCCCCTCATAGAGATTACGATTGCGCCATCGATTTGGTGCCTGGTGCCAAGCTTCCTAAGGGTAGGATATTTAATCTTTCATGTCCTGAACGTGAAGCTATGAGGGAGTATATCCAAGAATGCCTGGCCAAGGGTTTCATTCGCCCCTCGACTTCTCCTGTAGGTGCTGGCTTCTTCTTCGTGGGGAAGAAGGATGGTGGTCTTAGGCCGTGCGTTGATTATCGGAACCTGAATAAGGTCACCGTAAGGAACCAGTATCCCCTTCCTTTAATTCCGGATCTTTTTAATCAAGTTCAGGGGGCCCAATGGTTTTCTAAGTTCGATCTACGGGGGGCATATAACCTTATCCGCATCAAAGAGGGGGATGAGTGGAAAACTGCGTTCAACACACCCGAAGGTCATTTTGAATACCTGGTCATGCCCTTTGGGTTGTGTAATGCCCCTGCCGTCTTCCAGAATTTTATTAATGAAATTCTGAGAGATTACCTGGGTAATTTTCTTGTAGTGTACCTTGATGACATACTGGTGTTTTCCAAGGACTGGTCCTCCCACGTGGAGCATGTCAGGAAGGTCCTCCGGGAAAATAATCTGTTTGCGAAGACCGAAAAATGTTTGTTTGGGGTACAGGAGATACCATTTTTAGGTCAAATCCTCACTCCTCATGAATTCCGCATGGACCCTGCCAAGGTTCAGGCTGTGGCAGAATGGGTCCAACCTGCCTCCCTGAAGGCGCTACAGTGTTTTTTGGGGTTCGCTAACTATTACAGGAGATTTATTGCCAACTTCTCGGTCGTCGCTAAGCCTCTTACGGACCTTACTCGCAAGGGTGCTGATGTCCTCCATTGGCCCCCTGAGGCCGTCCAGGCTTTTGAGACCCTCAAGAAGTGCTTTATCTTGGCCCCCGTGCTGGTTCAGCCCAACCAAAGGGAGTCATTTATTGTGGAGGTTGACGCATCCGAGGTGGGAGTGGGGGCCGTCTTATCCCAGGGTACCAGCTCCCTCACCCATCTCCGCCCCTGTGCTTACTTCTCTAGGAAGTTTTCGCCCACGGAGAGTAACTATGATATTGGCAACCGTGAACTTTTAGCCATTAAATGGGCTTTTGAAGAGTGGCGTCACTTCCTGGAGGGGGCCAGACACCAGGTAATGGTCCTTACTGACCACAAGAATCTGGTTTTCCTAGAATCTGCCCGGAGGCTTAATCCTAGACAAGCTCGTTGGGCACTATTCTTTACCAGATTTAATTTCTTGGTTACCTATAGGGCTGGGTCCAAAAATATTAAGGCTGATGCACTGTCACGTAGTTTCATGGCCAATCCTCCTTCCGAGAAGGATCCTGCTTGTATTTTACCCCCTGGTATAATTGTTTCTGCCACTGATTATGATTTAGCTTCTGACATCGCGGCTGATCAAGGTTCAGCTCCCGGGAACTTCCCTGGGGACAAACTGTTTGTCCCCCTGCAATACCGGCTAAGGGTACTCAGGGAAAACCATGACTCCGCACTATCTGGTCATCCTGGCATCTTGGGTACCAAACACCTCATTACCAGAAACTATTGGTGGCCTGGGTTGCCTAAAGACGTTAGGGCTTACGTCGCCGCTTGTGAGGTTTGTGCTAGGTCCAAGACCCCTAGGTCCCGACCTGCGGGCTTACTACGTTCCTTGCCCATTCCCCAGAGACCTTGGACCCATATCTCCATGGATTTTATCACCGATCTGCCTCCATCTCAGGGCAAGTCGGTGGTGTGGGTGGTAGTAGACCGCTTCAGCAAGATGTGCCACTTTGTGCCCCTTAAGAAACTACCTAACGCCAAGACGTTCGCTTCTTTGTTTGTTAAACACATTCTGCGTCTCCATGGGGCCCCAGTCAATATAGTTTCTGACAGAGAGGTACAATTTGTTTCCTTATTTTGGAGAGCTTTTTGTAAAAAGTTGGAGATTGATCTGTCCTTCTCCTCCGCCTTCCATCCCGAAACTAATGGCCAAACGGAAAGGACTAACCAATCCCTGGAACAATATTTAAGGTGTTTCATCTCTGACTGTCAATTTGATTGGGTCTCATTCCTTCCCCTCGCCGAATTTTCCCTGAATAACCGGGTCAGTAACTCGTCAGGGGTCTCCCCGTTTTTCTGTAATTTCGGGTTTAACCCAAGGTTCTCCTCCGTTTCTCCTGGTTGTTCCAATAATCCCGAGGTAGAGGACGTTCATCGGGAACTGTGCACAGTCTGGGCCCAGGTTCAGAAGAACCTAGAGGCGTCCCAGAGCGTACAAAAGATTCAGGCTGATAGTAGACGTTCTGCTAACCCCCGGTTTGTCGTCGGGGATCTGGTCTGGTTGTCGTCCAGGAACTTGCGCCTTAAGGTCCCGTCCAGGAAGTTTGCTCCCCGATTTATTGGACCTTATAAGATCATTGAAGTCCTCAACCCGGTATCCTTCCGTCTGGAGCTGCCCCCATCCTTTCGCATACATGACGTCTTCCATGCCTCCCTCCTTAAACGCTGCTCCCCGTCCTGGTCCCCCTCGAGGAAACCTCCTGTTCCCGTTCTCACCCCTGAGGGGGTGGAATTCGAGGTGGCCAAGATTATGGACAGTAGGATGATCCAGGGCTCCCTCCAGTACCTGGTCCATTGGAGAGGATACGGGCCGGAGGAGAGGACTTGGGTACCTGCTCGTGATGTTCACGCTGGGGTATTGATCAGGAGGTTCCACCTTCTCTTCCCCACTAAACCGGGTCCTCTTAGTAAGGGTCCGGTGGCCCCTCATAAAAGGGGGAGTACTGTAAAGGATCTGCCAGGTACTACGTCTGTGTATACTCCCGGGATTAATCAGTCGACACCTGAGGCCAGACCTCTTAGACTGACACCGGCTCCCACCAACCAGGGTGGCAGGCTCAGGAGTGGGAGAGCCTATCGCGGCCTGTTCAGTCGGAGTTAGCTCCGCCCCCTGTCCATTTATACCTGCCGTGTTCTCTTCCTCAGTGCTTGTTATTCTTCTTGGATTCCTGGCCCCACTGCTGCCTTGCTCCAGCCTGCTTCTGCCGTGCTTCTGCCTTGCTTCAGTTCCGCTTATCCTGCTTCGCTTTGCCCCTGGCTTGCTTCCTGCTCCGTGCTCTCGTTGGTATACTCCACTACATCCTGATCCTGACTGACTCATTCACCGCTCCGTTTCCTCGCGGCGTTCCGTGGGCTACTGCCCCTTCCATTGCGTGTTCCCTGTTTGTACTCCCTTGCACTTAGACAGCGTAGGGACCGCCGCCAAGTTGTACCCCGTCGCCTAGGGCGGGTCGTTGCAAGTAGGCAGGGACAGGGCGGTGGGTAGATTAGGGCTCACTTGTTCCCTTCACCTCCTTCCTGCCATTACAGAAACATGTCAGATTTGAAAAATGAGGCTCTGTCGTGAAGGTCAAAAGTGGCCAAAGAGGGAAGGGGTTAAATAGCTTTTGAGATAATTGTCCAATTACCTTTGGTCCCTTGAAAAAGGGCAGCTACATATTAAAAAGAGCTGTAATTCCTAAACCCTTCCTCAAATTAGGATGTGAATACCCTCAAATTAAAGCTGAGTGTCTGCACTTTAAGCCCATATTGATTTATATAACTCTATATTCAATATGTTTTGGTAAACAGCTAAAATGCATAAGATTGTGTCATTGTCGAAATAATTCTGGACCTAACTGTACCACCTAAGAGATGTGTTAATAGAAAGTTTTCACATAGAATTCTATAGTTTCTGCAAATTCAACTAACTCCAAGGTCTCACCTATATCCGATTCCCACTTAACCATATAAGGTAATTTAGATTTTAAGGATTTGATAATATAAGAAAGAGATAGCTACTCTAACTCTGGCACACTCCAAGCAATATGAATTGTTCTGATAAGTGTAAGTTGATGCCTAGTCGATATATATAAAATCACCTATCCTAAAGAGGCTCTTGTTCTTCCAACAAGAAAAAACAGAGCAGGTTGTAAACCCGGTGGGAATTGTGGATTACAGGTAATGGGCACAGTTGGTGTATGAGGAGACTGAAACCCAGATTCAGGCCTCATGCACACGAACGTATTTTTTTCCTTCCGTAAATACGGGTCCTTGGTCACACGTATTCGACCCGTATTGCACCAGTATTTACGGACCCGTGCACGTAAATACGGGTCCGGCGTCACCAGTATTCCAGCCGTATTTACGGGCACGTTTTCGATGCAAAATTGCACTGCACTAATCGGCAGCCCTTCTCTCTATCAGTGCAGGATCGAGAGAAGGGACAGCCCTTTCCGTAGTAAAAGTAAAAGAAATTCATACTTACCCGGCCGTTGTCTTGGTGACGCGTCCCTCTTTCGACATCCAGCCCAACTTCCCTGGATGACGCGGCAGTCCATGTGACCGCTGCAGCCAGTGATTGGCCTGTGATTGGCTGCATCAGTCACATGGGTTGTAATGTCATCCCAGGAGGCCGGACTGGAGGAAGAAGCAGGGAGTTCTGGGTAAGTATGAACGTCTTTTTTTCTTTACAGGTTGATCTATATTGTGATCGGTAGCCACTGTCCAGGATGCTGAAAGAGTTACTGCCGATCGTTTAACTCTTTCAGCACCTTGGACAGTGACTATCCACTGACGTCGCCTAGCAACGCTCCCGTTATTTACGGGTGCACACACGTAGTCACCCGTAATTATGGGAGCCCCATAGACTTCTATGGGCCTGCCCGTGCCGTAATTACGGCCTAAAGTAGGACATGTTCTATATTTTTCAACGGCCCGGGCACCTTCCCGTAAGCATACGGGGAGGTACCCGTGGCCAATAGAAGTCTACGGGCCCGTAATTACGGCCCGTGAATACAGGCGTTTTTACGTTCGTGTGCATGGGTCCTCCCGGCCGTGAAAATGAATATAAACATTTTTGTCCACTAATAAAGGAATAAAGGAGAAAAAGTCGCCCTAAATTTGTAACACAATTTCTCCTGAGTATGACAATACCTCACATGTGGTGGTAATTTAGTTTTTTTAATAGAAATTAATTAACCTTTGCAGGACTGATCCTTTTTTGCTTTTCTATTTTAGTTTTTCACTCCCCGCCTTCCAAACGCCATAACTTTTTTATTTTTCCATGAATTGAGCGGTGTGAGGGCTTATTTTTGGCAGGACGGGCTGTAGTTTTTATTGGTACAATTTTTTGGTACATGCAACTTTTGGATCACTTTTTATTACATTTTATTTAGAGCTTTGGAGACCAAGAACAGTGATTTTGGCGTTTTAAATTCTTTATTTCTTACGGCGTTCATAATGCGCTATAAATGACAATTTTACTTTATTCTGCAGGTCGGTACGATTACGGCGATACCATATGTATATATTTTTTTTTATGTTTTGCAGCGTTTGCACAATAAAATCATTTCTTTATAAAATAATTTATTTTCTGTGTCACCATATTCTGAGAGCCGTAACGTTTTTATTTTTCAGTCCAAAAAGCGGTGTAAGGGCTTTTTTTTTTTGCGGGACAGGTTGTAGTTTTTATTGGTACTATTTTCCGGTACATGCGACTTTTGATCACTTTTTATTCTATATTTTGGGAGGGGTGGAGACCAAAAAATAGTGATTCTGGCATTGTTTTTTTTTTTGTTTTTTTTGCGGCATTCACCGTGTGGTAAAAATAACATTATAGTTTTATAGATTGGGTCGTTACGAACGCGGTGATACCAAATATGTGTACTGTTTTTTAATGTTTTAATTTTTTCCCTATAATAAAAGACTTATAGGGAAAAAAAATCTTTTCTTTTTACACTTTTGTGAAAAATTTTTATTAACTTTTATTAACTTTTTTCTTTACTTTTTACACTTTCTTTTTTGACCTGCAGCTCTGATCGCTGCTAGAATACATTACACTACCTAGGTAGTGTAATGTATTCCAACTGTCAGTGTGACGTCACAGTCACTCTGACAGTTAGGGTATGTGCACACGAGAACTGTCTTTTACGTTTGAAAAGACAGACTGTTTTCAGGAGAAAACAGCTGCGTCGTTTCAGACGTAAAAGCTCCTCCTCGCATTATGCGAGGCGTCTTTGACACCCGTAATCTTGAGCTGTTCTTCGTTGACTTCAATGAAAAACGGCTCAAATTACGTTTCAAAGAAGTGTCCTGCACTTCTTTGACGTGGCAGTCATTTTATGCGTCGTCGTTTGACAGCTGTCAAACAACCACGTGTAAATTACTGGTCGTCGGCACAGTACGTCGGCAAACCCATTCAAATGAATGGGCAGATGTTTGCCGACGTATTGTAGCCGTATTTTCAGGCGTAAATCGAGGCATAATACGCCTCGTTTACGCCTGAAATTAGGTCGTGTGAACCCAGCCTCAGTCTACAGAGGCTGGTCCTCATAGGCTTCCGTACATGGCAGACCCGGAGGCCGTTGTCTGGCCCCCGGGTGCCATCACAAGCATCAGCAGCCCCCACAATTGCATGGGTGCTGCTGATGTGCTACAAACCCCCTACATGCGGAGATCACAATCGAGCCCCGCATGTAACGGGTTAATTGACGAAATCAGCGGCAATGAGCCGCTGATCGGCAACAATGGAGTGTCAGCTGTCAGGGACAGCTAACCTCCCAGTTCCCGATGCACACTGTCATCGACAGTGTGCATCGCGAACGGCAGTGACCTCCTGTCACTCTTGACAGGAAGTCTATCAGGAGGCTGGTCCTGATAGGCTTCCGTACATGGCAGACTCGGAGGCCATTACTTGGCCTCCGATCGCCATGCTAGCCATCTGCAAACCTCACGATTTCATTGTGATGTCTGCCGATGTGCTAGAAACCCCTAAATGCGGTGATTGCAATCGATTACCGCAATTAAGGGGTTAATTGCCGAAATCAGCGGAAATAAGCCGCTGATCGCCATACAGTGGAGTGTCAGCTGTCAGGGACAGCTGGCCTCCCGGTTCCTGGTGCACACTGTCACCAACAGTGGGCACCGGGAACCACGCAGTAACTGTACGTCTCCGTGCGCTAAGACACTGGCCACATAGACGTACAGTTGTGTCGTGGTGCGCCTAGTGGTTAAAATAAATGAGTAAAAGTTATATTTTATTAAACTCTAGTCCTACTCCAGTGATTCAATTGTTATTCTAAGTAGAGTTCAGAAATTTACCTTTGGTGGAAGGCTTTAAACACACCACTTTATTTACACCTTTCTATCTTAGCCAGCTTTAACTTTTTCAGAAATTTGTGCTAAGGTAGCTCTTCCGTGGGATCAGACCAGATGCTCCTCAAGTGCATTAGTGAGCCTTTGGCGTCCATTACCCTGTTGCTGGGTCACCGGTTGTCCTACTTTGGACCACTTTTGATAGGTACTAGCCACTGCATACCGGGAACAGCCCACAAGACCTGCCATTTTATAGATGCTCTGACACAATCATTAAAGCCCTGCTCACACTGAGTTTTTTTGCAGGCAGAAAAATCAGCCTCAAAATTCCGTCAGGAATTTTAAGGCAGATTTCTACCTGCCTGCACGCTGTTTGTCTAGTTTTTCTCTGCGTTTTTCGACCGCAGCCATTGAGCACCGTCAGCAAAAGATGGCGCGAAAAAAACGCTTTCTCGCCTTCTTGACATCAATGGGAGGTCAAAGACGGAAACGCCCAAAGAAAGGGCATGCCGCTTCTTTTTTCCGCTCGCGGGAAAAAAACGCATCCACCTCCCATTGAAATCAATGGGAGGCGATTTCGGCCATTTTTTGACGCGGTTTCTGTGGCAAAAAAAACTCAGTGTGAACAGGGCATTAGCCATCACAGTAAGTCCGTTATCCATTTTTCTTGCTTCCAACACATCAACATCAAAAGCTGACTGGTCACTTTCTTCCTAATATATCCCACTCCTTGACTTGTAACGAGATAATCAATGTTATTCACTTCACCTGTCATTGGTTTTAATGTTATGACTGAATGGTGTAAATTACTTGGAAACACAGATCCACCAGCTGTTCTTTTCTGTTAACTTAAAATGTCTTATCTATCTTTAGTTATGTCTTTTACTGGAAAAGCAAGGATATAACTAACATGGGTACAATCATATCTTCCACAAGGGTTACTACCAGCAAAAGTTCATACAGTACTTGAAGCATTTCTGCCATTTTTTCTGTTAAAAACTAGATTTTAGTACATACTGTAACATCCATGGCCACGGACCGTCGGGATTACTCACCCCTTGACCGCAGCCATGGTCTGATGAGCGCTGTCCCGCATCTCCTCCCCAGGAGACGCCAGCGCTCACTTCTGCTCCACTCTGCTGTGTCCCGTATTGTGCACGCTAGCTCGCGTCTAGCCTTAAAGGCCACAGTGCGCGCACATGTAAAACATCAGCAATTAGCCCATGATCACCCTGGACTATAAGAGGGGCCCTGCCCCTTTGCTCATTGCCTGAGCGTTGTTAGTATTCCCATGTGTGTCCTTGCAAATGGTCCCTTAGTGTTTAACTGTATCCCGTACTGTTATTGTTCCCGAGCCTGTGAGTGATTGGAGTTGTGTCCTGCTGTCACCCGCCACATCTGGCGCAACCTGCTGTCATCCGCCACGTCTGGCGCAACCTACTGCACCTACTGTCATCCGCCACGTCTGGCGCAACCTACTGTCATCCACCACATCTGGCGCAACCTGCTGCACCCACCTCCATCCGTGCTAAAGCCTCTGCTACTATATCTGGACTATTCAGGTACCCTTGTGCGGGACTTTGTATTGATTGGGTGCTCTGTTGTTTGGCCAGCTGCCTCCCCGCTACGGCGGTGCGGCCTAGTGTGTCCACATGCCCACAGGCCGTGACATAAATAAAATCTAAAGGATCTGCCAGACACAGCTTCTGTGTCGATGCCCGTGGGTAATCAGTCTGTACCTGCTCCTAAGTCTGAGAGAGTGACACGATCTTCTACCAGTCAGGCTGGGAGGCTGAGGAGTGGGAGAGCCTATCACAGCCTGGCCAGACGGAGCTAGCTCCCGCCCTCTGTCTATTTATACCTGCATTTCCTGCTCCTCCTTTGCCTGTGATTCTTTTCTGTTTCGTGGCTCTGCTGCTCCTGCTATGATTATTGACCTTGCTTTATTTTTGACCCTGGCTTTACTGACTACGCTCCTGCTCTGCGATTTGTACCTCGTGCACTCCTGGTTTGACTCTGCTCGTTCACTACTCTTGTTGCTCACTGTGTTGCCGTGGGCAACTGACCCATTTCCCTTAGCTTCTGTGTACCCTTGTCTGTTTGTCTGTCGTGCACTTATTGAGAGTAGGGACCGTCGCCCAGTTGTACGCCGTCGCCTAGGACGGGCCGTTGCAAGTAGGCAGGGACTGAGTGGTGGGTAGATTAGGGCTCACCTGTCTGTCTCCCTACCCCGTCATTACATAAAATTTTTAAAAGTGTAAAATACAGGTAGTCTATAAGCATCCTAGGGCTATTAGAAATAGCAGCATGATCAAGCTGACTTAACCCCTTGGCACCGCAGCCATTTTTCAGCTTTTAATTTTCATGCCTTGGTTAATATCTATTCATGTTGCCGGTCTTTGGTGCTATTTCATTATTGATATTTGACTTCACAGTGCCAACTTATACCTTCACAAATTAGTGGAGTTATGAAGGTTCTGTTTACGCAACATTCATTATCAGCAGGTCATTCTATATTAGTATAGGGAATGGAAGAGGAAATTCAAGGGATAACTGGGTGCTATCAGAAGAGAACTCCATTGACTCCACAGACCACATAGGACTAGTGAGAAAGATATTTTATTGGAAAAGCAACACGTTACAGTACGGCCTAGTACCTTAGGCTGGGTTCTCCTGTTGTGGTTGAAATGCGTTTTTGCAGTCAACCAAGGCAAAATCATACAATTTTTCTGCAATTTTTGAAAAAATGCATTTAAACTGCGACTGGAGAACCCAGTCTTACTCAGGTTTACAGCATTAACAGCTGCCAGAGAGACAATGAACATTTTAGCTGTATTATCTCATAATTTTCATTAATAATTTGCTGTGATCTACCTGAGCATTGCAAGACCGTTAATGTACATTGTCATGGGGAAACCTTTATGAAGCTTGGGGGATTACAGTTATCAAATGTGTTATCTGGACTTGTATTTTTAGAATCATGCACTCACTTTTCTTTAGTCCAGCTACTATTACAAAGCCTGAGAATTAGTGTAAAGGTTAAAAGTCATTTCATGAAACTGAAGAGACAGGGTAAATTGATGTTGCATTAAGCACTTTCTAAACATTTTGTTACATCCAACTTTAAGTAGGTTTTCCAAGCATATAAAAAAGTGGCGTATTAACAGACCACATGATTTTAGCACATCCCCTGGCTCTGTGCATACATCTACGCATACACTGTGGGCTCTATAGGTGATCTGTGCTTGCATAGATGCAGGTCCAAAGTCACAGGACATTTGTGATTCAGTAAAATGATCAATGATAAACGGCTCATTTAGGAAAAGCAGTCAATCTCTCAAAGTGAGCCGGGGATTTCATAACTTGAACTATATATCCACAAGCTCAACATCTCCTGCTCTATCTTATGATACCCTCAGATGGGGTATAGGGATCTGACAGAGCTGCTTTAAATCTGCTAATAAAGCATACTTTTATTTTCGCAGAAGAACAATTTAATGACTTTTTGCAGCACTGTAATCGATTTCTGACATCTGAGAAAGCAAAGCCCACACTATGTTCTTCTGAATATAGGAGTGCATTGTTTGCTGGCTCAGGCATACCGTACCTTAGGTAGAAAAGTAAATATATATGGAAGTTTTGTCCTTACACAGTCTTCTTGTGTTCTCCTGAGTTTACTAGAAACATAATAATTTCATTGACCTGAGTTTTTAAACAGTACAACATTTTTATAACCCAGTCTATGAAATGTAAAAAGCTAGCCATACACATAAGATTAATATCTGCTGATGTCAGCAAGTTTGGCTGACAATTGTATCCAAGGAGCGTCAAAGTCTCCGACGTCTGCGACATACTGTACCTTTCAAGCATTCTGGCCGAACGTAATGCCCCAATAAGCCAAAGGCAAGGTTTTTTTTAGAAGGCTTTTAAGAAAATAGCAGCTATGAGATGCTTTTCTTTACTTACATCAGCAGCTGCTGAATTGCGCGCTCTATGGAAATTGATGTGCCTCTCGGCCTGATTGGTAAAACTTAGGACTTAATACTTACAGGTCCATCTTGAAAACCAACGTTCAAAAAGTAAAGAAAATGCTACCCAGAAAAGACTTGGAGAAATATCGGGATGTGGATGAGGATGAGATCTTAGACAAGCTAACAGAGGAGGAAATAAGAGCTCTTGAAGGAGAACTAGAAGAATTAGATCCAGATGTAAGTATCACTATATTGATTTGTGTCTGCTAAATATTGTTTTGCTAAAACATTTCTGCAAAAATTGTTTGATTTTATTTTGGGACATAAACTGCCACATCTCACTCAATACATCATCATTGTACGGCAAGCCACAAATTTTTGGACGGTCATTACTGTCAATTTTTATTGATACTGCCAGTAAGACCCCTGCTTGTGTTATTGGATTCCTTCCCATTTCAATAAATGGCGAAAGGGATCAAGAACATATTCCAGAGATTTATCAACATGTGAAGAGATGTGATGTTTGTTATTCTATCACATTAAGGCCTCATGCACACGAACGTATTTTTTTCCTCTTGTAAATACGGGTCCTTTGTCACACGTATTCGACTCGTATTCCACCAGTGTTTACGGACCCGTGCCCGTAAATATGGGTCCGGTGTCCCCAGTATTCCACCCGTATTTACAGACCCGTTGTCTCTGCACTAATTGGCAGCCCCTTCTCTCTATCAGTGCTGGAAAGAGAGAAGGGGCAGCCCTTACGGGCAGAGTTTCCGCAGCGATTGAAAGTAAAAGAAGTTCATACGTACCCCGGCCGTTGCCTTGGTGACGCGTCCCTCTTTTGACATCCAGTCCGACCTCCCTGGATGACGCGGCAGTCTATGTGACCGCTACAGCCTGTGATTGGCTGCAGCGGTCACAAGGGTTGAAAAGTCATCCCGGGAGGCCGGATTGGAGGAAGAAGCAGGTAAGTTAACTTTTAGGGTATGTTCACACGCAGTGACCAAAAACGTCTGAAAATACGGAGCTGTTTTCAGGCGAAAACAGCTCCTGATCTTCAGACGTTTTTGTAGTAACTTGCGTTTTTCGCAGCGTATTTTACGGACGTTTTTGGATATGTTTTTCAATGGAGTCAATGAAAAACGCCTCCAAAAACGTCCCAAGAAGTGACATGCACTTCTTTTTCGCGGAGCGTCTTTTTACGCGCCGTATTTTGACAGCGACGCGTAAAATTAAGGCTCGTGGGAACAGAACACCGTAAAACCCATTGAAAGCAGTGGGCAGATGTTTGTAGGCGTATTAGGCGTGTTTTTTCAGGCGTAATTCGAGGTGTAAAATGCCAGAATTACGTCTGAAAACACTGCGTGTGAACATACCCTTAATACTATTAACTCTCAGCAGTAGTCACTGTCTCGGGTGCTGAAAGAGTTACTGCCGATCAGTTAACTCAGCACCCTGGACAGTGACTATCCCCTGACGTCGCATAGCAACGCTCCCGTAATTACGGGTGCACACACGTAGCCACCTGTAATTACAGGAGCCCCATAGACTTCTATGGGCCTACCCGTGCCGTAGTTACGGCCTGAAATAGGACATGTTCCATATTTTTCAACGGCACGGGCACCTTCCCGTAAACATACGGGAAGGTACCCATTGGCAATAGAAGTCTATGGGCCCGTAATTACAGGCCGTAATTACGGCTCGCAATTACGGGCGTTTTTACGTTCGTTTGCATTAGGCCGAACCAATTGTTTTCCCTGGTCTAGTATGGGTTATTGTACGATATGCAGCACTGTACGTAAAAGTTGGGGGAGGTGTTAGGCAGCTAATGCCTGGTTTACATGCACAGATTTTAGCCCCTTTTCTGACCAATCACACTAATATAAATATAATTTCTTCATCTGATTGAAAGCTGTCTCATTTGTGATAAAGTTTTTTTCTGATTTACCAATTTTTTCTTTATTTGGCCTTTAGCGATATGTGTTAATAACTTGCTCAGACCAACTGCACAGATAAAGATATTGGTCAGAAATCTGTTTGTGCAAAGCTGGCCATAGACATGAAATAACTCAATTGTTTGGCTGATAAGTAAGGTCATGCGAAAGATCGCTCCAACAAACGCTGTATCAGATCTATCATGAAGTTAAAAAAAATGGTTGCAGGTTACTTGTCGACATCACATTCCCCCATGTAAACAGGTGGGTTCAAAGCCAACCTATTTGCTTAATTTCGCTTGATGGCAGAGGTCACCATAACACATAGAGAGTTATAGGACTATTTCTTGAAACCTATTCTTTAAGAGAAAGAAAATAAAACATTCTTACTGCACCACTATTACTATGTGTCAGCGTACCCTACATTTAAGTGATAGTTCCTTACATTGTGTGGGCACACAGACACACAATGTTATAAATTTCTATCGCATTTTCTGAAATGTCCATTTATTTTAATGATTTCAGTACAGGAGAAAATGGCACGGTTTCTTTCTTTTTAGAATGAGTTATTGCCTGTTGGCTTAAGACAAAGGAACCAGACAAACAAAACACCAACGGGACCCTTCCAGCGAGAAGCCCTGCTGGGCCATTTAGAAAAGCAGGCTAATGAAATGAAAGACAGAGAAGATTTGGTGCCTTATACTGGAGAAAAAAGAGGTATGTTGCTGTGTCCACTGGCAGCCTTGACAGCTATGTGAAGATGAAATATAACCCAGCTCTTATATTAAAAGTGATTGTATAGACACTGCTAGGCTTTTTACAAGGCAGCACGTTTGTTCAAGGAGTAACTTTACCATGCTTTCTGTCCTATGATCAAGCAAGGTCATGACAGCTAAAAGTCGCATATGTTGTGAGCGGGGAACTAGCCTTCGCTGCAGCTGTTTAATTTTTGCAAGATTAACAAGTTAATAAGATAGTGAAGGTTTTTATTTAAACTTTGAAGGAGTTAAATTCATCCCTGTTCACCGCAGGTTATATTTGGCCCTAGTGAATAGTTGTTAGTAACAAAACAGTCCTGTCCCTTTGTTTCCTTGTCTGGCAATCACTCAAGCTTTCATAACGCCTCCTTAGGGACAAGCCAAAAATAGACACCATGTAACATTCCAGTCTTTTTGCTATGCATATATGTCCTGGTCACTATCTCTTATCCTTAGGATCCCACAGTTCGAATATGATATGTGACTCTTACCTTACTTTTGCATGCTCTTCAAATGTTTCCAAAATGTCTTCAAAGTGTTTGAATATTTGTATGCCTTAAATTATAGCGATTTAAAGATTCTTTTCCTAAATAAGTTTTCATCTAAAATGGGGGCATAACCCATAACACACAACTTAAAAGGATTATCGAGGCTTTAAAAGTAAAAAAAAAAAGGCCAACTGCATATGCTATAACGTAATGAAAAATGCCAATACTCACCTTATTAATCCTCCATCGCTCCAGCATCACCAGTTCAGATTGTAGGGCTCATAGCCATAAATATTTAAGTGGGTGCACGCACAAATACACATGAGCGTAAACATTTATACACTTGCTAGACACAGCTATCGCCCTCATGAAAAAAAACACATAAATAACAAAGCCATACTATACTACACCTAAACAATGGCGCCAAACTGTACACGAAAATCGTATCGCCAGATTGTGGAGACGGATAATTTGTTGCCTTAAACATACAGATTATCAGTATGAATAAGGGTCAAGTTTAACATCTTGTAAACATATGTCCCCATTTTTGAGTTATAATTAATGTAACATATTATGTATTCTTGTAAGTGTTCAGTTCAATAATATTCCTTACTTATTTAGTGTTCTTTTTTTTAATGAAATTTTACTTATTAACAATCCCCTTAGACTTATTAACAAGTCTAAGGGGATTGTCTATCTTTAAATGAGTCAAAAGGCTGGGGCTTCATTGAGGACGTTGACCACTTCACTGTTGATCATCAGTGTAGATACAGTAAATTGAACATCTTTTTTGCATTAAAACCAAGCACGTACGATGCGTAGTAAGGACCAGTATGTAGACCAAAATAGAAAGACTTTTAAATCTGACTGGAATTGCTCTATATGTAATTACGCTATATAAAAATTAAGCAAAGAGCCAATCTACCATTTTGCCTCTCTATACATATGGGGGGAATTTATTTAGACTGTGGTTTCATACACCTGTCATAATATAAAGAAAGTTGGAGTAAAATGCTCCTTATTTATTAAGCGTACGCCCCATAATAAATTAGGCGCATGTCTAGCCGTCCATGTACCCAAAAATACTGGCATTCAGTGTTTAATCAATTCCCTCCATAGATTTCAAGTGGCCTACTAACAATACCCATACATTTATGATTATGATGAAAAAATAGGCATCATATAATAAAATCTAAAATAACATACGATAGGTGGATGATTTGGGCCAAGAATTTATTTTAATTAGTTTAGAAATCCAGATTTGCACATATCTGTGTTCTTATATAGGAGAATTTTTCAGAATGGTCACATTAGTTTCTAATAAAAAAAGAATTATCAGAAAAGTGGTGTGGTTTTTATTACTACTATTATTATTATTATTATTATTATTATTATTATTATTATTATATTCTGATTTTTAGGAAAACCTTGGATTCCCAAGATTAAGGCAGTAGATCCTATTTTAGAAAGTGTCACTCTTGAGCCAGAACTGGAGGAAGCTTTGGCCAATGCCTCCGATGCCGAGCTGTGTGACATTGCAGGTGAGTCTGATCAGTGAAGAAAGCCACGACTCTGAAAACTGTTTAATCTATTTTAATTATTTTAGGGTCTGTGTAAATAATAATTCTTGCCTATGAACAGGAAAGTGAAAGCTTCAGAATAATATAGAAAAACAATAAAAATGACGCAGTATAATCCGCCATCTGAACTACAGTAGCACTTACACGGATGACCGGTGGTTTGAAAATTTGCTGCCAAGGATAATTCTTGCTGCCAGCGTTAAGAGTTGTAATGATAATTGGCCAGTGTAAGCAGGTATTTAGATAACAGGTTACTTGAAGAATAGCACAGTTATTGTACAAGATGGTCATGTGTCTCTACAGTTATACTTCGTACATGTACTATTACTCTTAGATAGGGGAGAGTTATTGGTGTTATATATGGTGACAATATTGGCGTATTTATTAGCTGCCTCTGGATCCATTTATTATACAATATAAAGATCCACGACACACCAACTTTTAAAAGTATGTTTGAGCCATGTTTCTTTATATTATTGTTTATTAAATGGACTTACCCAGTCTATTCCTCCGTATATCACCAGAGTCAGTGCCAACCATTTTGCATACCAATACATCTAAAACCAGGGAATATTTTTTGCACCATCTCTCTGTTATAGCTCTTCTTTTCACACACTGTTAACTGCTAAGTGTGTTTCCGGTCCACTAATAGCTTCGCTTTCTTATGTACTAATCAACTTGTAATGTCGGGGTAGGGAGACAGACAAGTGAGCCCTAATCTACCCGCCACTCAGTCCCTGCCTACTTGCAATGACCCGTCCTAGGCGATGGGGTACAACTGGGCGACGGTCCCTACACTCAATAGGTGCACGACAGACAAACAGACAAGGGTACAAGAAGACCGGGAAATAGGAAAGTTGCCCACGGGGACACTGTGAGCAACAAGCGAAGTGAATGAGCCGAGTCAAACCAGGAGATGAGCGAGGTACAAAAACGCAGAGCAGAAGAGTGGTCAGTAAAGCCAAGGTCAAACACAAGCAGAGGATAAGTAGTTCAGAAGCTGCAGCAGGGCCAGGAAAGGATGCCTGGATGGCCAGATAGTGCAGAGTCATGATTTTCCCTAAGTACCCTTAGCCGGAATTGCAGGGGAACAAACAGCTTGTTCTCAGGAAATGATTATACCTGGAGGCAAAATACAAGCAGGATCTTCCTCCGAAGGAGGGCTGGCCATGAAGCTACGCGACAGTGCATCGGCCTTAATATTTTTAGACCCAGCCCTATAGGTGACCAAAAAGTTGAATCTGGTAAAAAATAACGCCCATCGAGCTTGTCTCGGGTTTAGCCTCCGGGCAGATTCTAGGAAAACCAGATTCTTGTGGTCGGTAAGGACCGTTACCTGGTGCCTAGCCCCCTCCAGGAAGTGGCGCCACTCTTCAAATGCTCATTTAATGGCTAAGAGTTTGCGGTTGCCAATATCATAGTTGCTCTCAGTGGGCGAAAACTTCCTGGAGAAGTAGGCACAGGGGCGGAGATGGGTGAGGGACCTGGTACCCTGGGACAAGACAGCCCCACTCCCACCTCAGACGCGTCAACCTCCACTATAAATGGCTCCATTTGGTTGGGCTGAACTAGCACTGGGGCTGAGATAAAGCACTTCTTAAGGACCTCAAAAGCCTGGACAGCCTCAGGAGGCCAGTGGAGGAGATCAGCACCTTTGCAAGTGAGATCCGTAAGAGGCTTAGCGATGACCGAGAAGTTAGCAATAAATCTCCTGTAATAATTAGCGAACCCCAGGAAGCACTGTAACGCCTTCAGGGAGGCAGGTTGGACCCATTCCGCCACAGCCTGGACCTTGGCGGGGTCCATGCGGAATTCATGAGGAGTGAGGATTTGACCCAAAAACGGTATCTCCTGCACCCCAAACACACATTTTTCGGTCTTAGCAAACAGTTTGTTTTCCCGAAGGGCCTGGAGCACCTTCCTGACATGCTCAATGTGTGAGGACCAATCCTTGGAAAACACAAGTATGTCATCAAGGTACACTACAAGAAATACCCCCAGGTAGTCTCTTAAAAACTCATTTATGAAATTCTGGAAGACCGCGGGAGCATTACACAACCCAAAGGGCATGACAAGGTATTCGAAATGACCTTCGGGCGTGTTAAACGCAGTCTTCCACTCATCCCCCTCTTTGATGCGGATAAGGTTATAAGCCCCCCGTAGATCAAACTTAGAGAACCATTGGGCCCCCTGAACCTGATTGAAGAGATCAGGAATCAAAGGAAGGGGATACTGGTTCCTTACAGTGACCTTATTCACGTTTCGGTAGTCCATGCATGGCCTAAGACCACCATCCTTCTTCCCTACGAAGAAGAAGCCAGCACCTACCGGAGAAGTAGAGGGGCGAATGTAACCCTTGGCCAGGCATTCCTGGATATATTCTCTCATGGCTTCACGTTCGGGACAAGAGAGATTAAATATCCTACCCTTAGGGAGCTTAGCTCCAGGTACCAAATCAATTGCGCAATCGTATTCTCTATGAGGTGGTAACACTTCGGAGGTCTCTTTAGAGAAAACATCAGCGAAGTCCTGAAAAAACTCATGTAGAGTGTTCACCTCCTCAGGGAGAGAAATAGAATTAACAGAAAAACATGACGTCAAGCATTCATTACCCCATTTGGCAAGATCCCCAGTATTCCAGTCAAACATGGGATTATGCAACTGCAACCAGGGAAGGCCTAAAACCAAATCGGACGATAATCCCTGCATCACCAGTACAGAACACTGCTCCAAATGCATGGAGCCAACAAGGAGTTCAAAAACAGAGGTATGCTGTGTAAAATAACCATTAGCAAGAGGAGTGGAGTTGATACCCACTACCGGGACAGGTTTAGGCAAATCAATCAAAGGCATAGCTAGAGACATAGCAAATTCCACAGACATAATATTAGCAGAAGACCCTGAATCCACGAAGGCACTGCCGGTAGCAGACCTACCACCAAAAGAGACCTGAAAGGGAAGCAAGATTTTATTACGTTTCATATTTACGGGAAATACCTGTGCGCCCAAGTGACCTCACCGATGGTCACTTAGGCGCGGAAGTTCCTCCGGCTGCTTATTCTTACGCCTAGGACAGTTGTCCACTTGATGCTTGTCATCCCCACAGTAGAAGCAGAGACCATTCTTCCTGCGGAACTCTCTACGTTCTTGGGGGGACACGGAAGCCCCGAGTTGCATAGGTACCTCCGAGTCTTCCGTGGAAGAACGAAGCAACGGAACCTCGGGAGGCATCATGGGGGAGTCAGAGGAGAAAACACAAATACGTTCAAGTCGTCGTTCCCTGAGACGTCGGTCAAGTCGTACCGCTAAAGCCATAACCTGATCTAGGGAGTCAGAAGAGGGATAGCTAACTAGCAGATCTTTCAGGGCGTTCGACAGACCCAATCTAAACTGGCACCTTAATCAGGGTCATTCCACCGAGAAGCTACGCACCACTTCCTAAAGTCAGAACAATACTCCTCAACAGGTTTCTTACCCTGACGTAAGGTCACCAGCTAACTCTCGGCAAAGGCAGTCTTGTCAGTCTCGTCATAAATGAGCCCGAGAGCAGAAAAGAAAAGATCAACGGAGGAAAGTTCAGGGACGTCAGGAGCCAAGGAGAAGGCCCATTCTTGGGGCCCGTCCTGGAGCCAGGACATAATTATACCCACCCGCTGGCTCTCAGAACCAGAGGAGTGGGGCTTTAAGCGAAAATAGAGCCTACAACTCTCCCGAAAGGAGAAAAAAGTCTTCCGGTCCCATGAGAACCGGTCAGGCAAATTGAGGTGGGGTTCAAGAGGTGAGGTGAGGGGCACTACCATGGTAGCATCAGGCTGGTTGACCCTCTGAGCCAGGGCCTGGACCTGTAGGGAGAGGCCCTGCATTTGCTGAACCAGGGTCTCAAGGGGGTCCATAGTAGTGTCAGGGACCAGGGTAGACTAGGTATATGGGCTTGTGATTATGTAATGTCGGGGTAGGGAGACAGACAAGTGAGCCCTAATCTACCCGCCACTCAGTCCCTGCCTACTTGCAATGACCCGTCCTAGGCGACGGGGTACAACTGGGCAACGGTCCCTACACTCAATAGGTGCACGACAGACAAACAGACAAGGGTACAAGAAGACGGGGAAATGGGAAAGTTGCCCACGGGGACACCGTGAGCAACAAGCGAAGTGAACGAGCCGAGTCAAACCAGGAGATGAGCGAGGTACAAAAACGCAGAGCAGAAGAGTGGTCAGTAAAGCCAAGGTCAAACACAAGCAGAGGATAAGTAGTTCAGAAGCTGCAGCAGGGCCAGGAAACCAGCAGAGAAGAATCACAAGCAAAGGAGGAACAGGAAAGGCAGGTATAAATAGACAGAGGGCGGGAGCTAGCTCCGTCTGGCCAGGCTGCGATAGGCTCTCCCTAAGCCTGCCATCCTGAGTGGTGGAAGATGGAGTCAGTCTCACAGACATAGAAGCAGGTGCAGACTGATTACCTATGGGCGTCGACACAGAAGTTGTGTCTGGCAGATCCTTTACACAACTAATACCGACAAATAGTGGCATGAAAAAGTGAATTGAGGTAACATCATCAACAGAGAGAACTGACTTGTTGGTGAAAGGCTCTATGTAGCTTGCTTTCAGACCTGGAGTAGGGTTAGAGTGTGATTGCCATAATCTAAATAGACCTTTAGTGTGATACTCCAGTTTAACTGCATTAGCAGAAATGTTACTATTATCTCATTGTAGAACATTGTGACCTGAGTTTATCTAGATGTGCTATATCTCACAGAGCCAGATATCTCATAAGTAATGGGTTTTCTTTTGGGGTTCAGTAACTGTCACCTTGTGTAACTGTGTAAGTATGTATGTGTTATGCCCGCGGCCGCTGACCACCGGCATCCCCCTCTTACCGGCAGCCGCGACCGCATGACTGTGCATCCTCGCCGGCGTCCCCCCTCCCAGGATCGCTGGCGCTCTTTGATCTCTACTTTCTTGATCTCACAGCACTCTGTGTTTCAAGGGTGCGTGAGTAGGCTTCTACACCAACGTATAAAAAATGGGAATTCAGCACTTCAAGGTATTATGCAATAAGTGATATTTTATTTCACATATAGCGAAAAATAGTAATCCAAAAATAGGTTCAACGTTTCGGTCCATACATTCGACCTTCTGCAGACACGGATTACGTCCGGGGATATGGATATGCCGCGCTTGCGACCTGGGTCGCTGTTAGGTAATGGCGCTTTGGTCTCTGCCTCCTCTCCTCTGCCCGTAGGGTGCGTGCCCATGCTCATGCCAGTTCTTAAAGGGCTAGCGCGCACCAATAGAAAAGTCCCCAGCCTATCTCTGCACACCCCGGTCCTTATAAATGACCCTGCCCCTTTCTCCAGTTCCTGAGCAAAGTTGGACAAACCCAGTGTTCTCCTGCAAAAGTTATGTATCCTGGATCATCAGTCTGTTACCTGTTGGTATCCCGTGCCCTCTGGGTGCTTCCATCAGTCCGGCACCAGCGTGCTTCCAGCTATCCGGCACCAGCGTGCTTCTAGTAATCCGGCATCAGCCTGCTTCCAGTAATCTGGTTTCGGTCTACTACTACCAAGGTACCATTTGCCAGTCTCTGCCTATATACTCTGCCAGGACCACCTCAAGAGGTAGCAACCTGGCAGTTTCCCCGCAGCGAAGACAAGATCCCTGTAGAGGGGTTAAAGGGTGAAGACCAGGGAGGCTGCTTAGACAACGCCCTTAGAGATGGTCCTATGCCAATCCGGCGGAGTAGCCCAGTGGGTTCACAAACCTGCTAATTGTTACACTATGGAACTATACCATGGTGTTTTGATTGAAATTTCACTAGTCGCGAATATAGTATTTCATAGAATAAGAGCAGATATGGACTACCTCTTATCAACATTTAGGGGAAATTAGTGAAAAAGACTATTACATGGTCATGCTTAATAGGAGTTGAAAAAGCTAGCTCAGAGCATCCATTTTATACTTCTGTTCTTCAATCCGTGGTGCCATTAGAACGTGCTGCACTCACTGTTTCAGCTTCTTATATGCCTTTATAGTTAAAGCACCATTGTCACATGACTTTCGGCAGCACGGTGGGTCAATGATTAGCATTGTTGCCTTTCAACCCTGGAATCCTAGGTATAAATCTGAAAATATATACATGCAGCTTGTAGGTCGTCCCTGGCAAGACTTTGAAGTGCTGGTTTCAGCTGATTACACACCATATTATCGAAACAGGAAATCCTGAAAAACTTTGTACAGATGACAGATTTTCATGCTGGCTGTCCTGAGAAAGCAAACCAGGAAATTTACATATGTATGACTAAGTTGTAGTTGGGAGTGTCTGCATCTTAGGGTGCATTTACAAAGGATGTGTCACGGCGCGGGGTGTGGACCCACTGGGCCGTACCGCGTAGCGGGGTAGCAGCTGGCCAACAAGGTACAAAACAATGTCTATAGTTCTGAACGGGTACCTGAGGCAATGTAGACAGTGGCAGGAACACGACTTGGCTTTCACAGCATGTGACGCCGATGCAGCGGGAAGACACGGCTTGGCTTTCACAGCAGGTGATGCAGCGGGAAGACACGACTTGGCTTTCACAGCAGGTGACGATAGCACGGGATACAGGGTACAGGCAGCAGGAACGGGTAACACTGGGAACTGGAAAACACTGGGAGACCTTTAGCAAGACAAACTAGGGTATGCAATAACGCTCAGGCAAAGAACCAGTGGGCAGAGCCCCTTTTTATAGTCCAGCAGACATTTGGGCTGATAATTGATTTTTGACAGCTGGACGCGTACTGGCCCTTTAAGGCCGTGCATGCGCGGGCGCGCGCGCCCTGCGGGAAACAGCACGAGGACCCGGAAGAGAGTGCCGGCGTCTGCCAGGAGGAGGAGGACGTCTAGCAGAGAGATATCCATGGCTGGGATCGTCAGGGGGTGAGATAGAACGGCGACCCCCGGCCATGGACGTAACAGGATGGAAAGGTGTGGCCAAACCTACTAAACCGCTTGGACATTAACAAGCATTTAAAAAGTGTGCCAATTTGCGGTTAAATAGCATGTAGGCTGAGTATTTGGTCGCACCTCAGCCAAACAGCAGTCAATACATTGAATCGTGTTATGAAATCCTTGGAAAGTGAACACAACGCTAGGATATTTAAAAATGTATCATACCTGTTAAAATACTTGGCTAACCCGCATCTGGTGTTATATAATTTTTACTGCATAAGGGTGTATTCCCCCACGGAGGGATGGTGGGAAAGAATGGGAGAATGGCTGCAAAACTACATGTAAATATATGCGCTTTTGTTGCAGTTTTAGGGTAAAGACACATGAGTCACAGTTGTTACTTTAAAATGTATTGATTTCTGCTGGTGTTAAATTTGTTTGTTCAAAGTAAAGAGCGAAATAGTGGCTACTCTGATCTTCTTATATATAATTTTCTTGTTATCTCATGTCAAATATTTTCCACAAATTTTCCCTGCTAGTAATAGTTTTTCAAAGCTAAGCTAGTCATATACGTAAAGATTTTCCCCTGATTTGTTGCGTTTTTCTGCCTTTTTTTCTTTTTTCAAAATACCCCCATGGAAAGGGGAAAACATTTCCCTTGGATAGTGTTTGGTGAGAAATATTGTGCCTTTGTTTTCCTCCACATATACTATTCTTGGAGGATAGTAATGTAAAGGCTACAATTGTATATTTTACCACTTGTAACCTAATGGAGCAGATTTCTATTCTTTGGAAAAAAATATATTTTCAGTTCAATAGGTGTAACAATTATTGTTACGTTCAGATTTTTGAACTTAGCCTTAACATTTGGACTTAACCTTAGTGATGACCTTTGGCCAGTTTTAAAATTTTTGGTTTTCTTTACATATAACATACAATTTGCATATACAAATATACATACAAATATAAGAAACACCTATACATGGTATAGGTTAATTCTACATTAAAAGATAAAATGTGCCTCATTATATGTGGGATAATGTATATTACTGCTTACTCTATATGATATAATGACAATATAAAATCAAAAGAGATATCATTTAGGCTCTATTCGTACTGGTGTCACACATGTTTACATTATCCATGATGAATATGACAAATACTTTATGATCTGTAAAGATTTGTTATAGTCCATTAGGATCAGTTCTCCCCCCATTGACCTATATTTGGCCCATGTTTTTTTCATTTTTTTTACAAGATAGAAAACTGCAGCAAGCTAAACTATATTTGCCATCAAAAAGCAAAAAATCCTGACTGAAAGAAAAAAATGAAAAGTATAAATAGAGCCTAATATAAGTTGTTGGACATTTTGATTACTTCAAATTCTCTGAACTTTCTGTGTTTTGTGTCATAATGGTATTCAAGAGAACTCTAACAAGTAAATGAGCAGTTAGTAGTTTGTGAGCCAATTTTATTTAATTTATTCTCACATTTTCCATTTCACTTTTTAACAACCTCCATCCCTTGGAAGTCTCAGTGGGGATTGTAAGACAATACTTATAGTACAGCATGTTTATTTTCTATGTTGTTGTGTGCTTTTCCAAAAATAAGATCACAGTCTTCTTAGTGTCTTTTGTTGCTATGTTGGGACAATATTAGCCGAGCAGAATTTGTGTACTGGAGCGCTATGCTGTCCATATTATATTATATCTGCCGTTGTTAATAAGCTTCATTACAGTCCAACCCCTCCTGCTAACTAATAAGGGTCTATTCACACTGCATGTTTGCAGTGTATGTCGGAGGTATACGTCAGGAGGATTTCCAGACAGTTATCTCTGAAGGAAGCCTCAAACGGTTCCACTGTATAGGCAAATATTGGCATCCCTCGCTCATAGGCGCTGATGTTGAAAAAAAATATACCATGCGGTATATGTTTTTTGTGGGGAGGCCTCTGTATGGAATAGAACAGCAGTCTATGCTGTTTCATACAGTTCAAAAAAGGTATTCTGATGTACGATTGTCACGGTACCAGAATTTGGACTTCGATACTTTGTGTAGTATTGCGATTTTCGATGCCAAAACGATACTTCGCCAACAGTAATAAAAATTAAAAAAAATAAGTTCTTCCATTTTCTGATGTGAGGCACATGGCGTGATGAATTTTGAATGTGCCTCACATAGTGATTAACCCCATCATGTTTCTCAGCCATAATGGTCAACATTGGGTTAATGTGTGAGGTACATGATGGGGTTAATTACTACTATTTTTCAACTATTATTCAACTTATTTATTAATGATATAGAGGATGGGATTAATAGCACTATTTCTATTTGTGCAGATGACACCAAGCTATGTAGTAATGTTCAGTCTATGGAAGATGTTCTTGAATTGCAAGTAGATTTAAACAAACTAAGTGTTTGGGCATCCAGTTGGCAAATGAAGTTTAATGTAGATAAATGTAAAATTATGCATCTGCGTACCAACAACCTGCATGCATCATATGTCCTAGGGGGAGCTACACTTGTTGAGAAGGATCTGGGTGTACTTGTAAATCATAAATGAAATAACCGCATGCAATGTCAATCAGCTGCTTCAAAGGCCAGCAAGATATTGTCGTGTATTAAAAAAGGCACGGACTCGCGGGACAGGGATGTAATATTACCACTTTACAAAGCATTAGTGAGGCCTCATCTAGAATATGAAGTTCAGTTCTGGGCTCCAGTTCATAGAAAGGATGCCCATGAGTTAGAAAAACTACAAAGAAGAGCAACGAAGCTAATAAGGGGCATGGAGAATCTAAGTTATGAGGAAAGATTAAACCTATTTAGCCTTGAAAAAAGACGACTAAGGGGGGGACATAATTAACTTATATTAATATATTAATGGCACATACAAAAAATATGGTGAAATCCTGTTCCATGTAAAACCCCCTCAAAAAAACAAGCGGGCACTCCCTCCGTCTGGAGAAAAAAAGGTTCAACCTGCAGAGGCGACAAGCCTTCTTTACTGTGAGAACGGTGAATCTATGGAATAGCCTACCGCAGGAGCTGGTCACAGCAGGGACAGTAGATGGCTTTAAAAAAGGTTTGAAGAAAGGGGTGGTTGGATCCAGCGTTGGTGGAGATAAAAGGAATCTTTTTCCAAGTTTTAATTATTCTTATTAAAAAATAGAGTATTCAATAGCGTATATATAGTCTTTGCAATGAAAAAAAGGTGTAAAGGTAGGTAGCCTACGCGTTTCAGACGGTGTCTCCGTCCTTATTCATGGCTTAGGATAAGCCATGAATAAGGACGGAGACACCGTCTGAAACGCGTAGGCTACCTACCTTTACACCTTTTTTTCATTGCAAAGACTATATATACGCTATTGAATACTCTATTTTTTAATAAGAATAATTAAAACTTGGAAAAAGATTCCTTTTATCTCCACCAACGCTGGATCCAACCACCCCTTTCTTCAAAGCAATTTTTTCGTGTGCCACCACGAGGATCCGAGCATCAGGATTACCCACCATAAATCAAACAACTTTTACAAGGTGAGCTGGAGAAATTCTCCCTATATTACTTGCTTTAAAAAAGGCTTAGATAATTTCCTAGAACAAAAAAGTATTAGCTCCTATGTGTAGAAATTTTTCCCCTCCCTTTCCCATCCCTTGGTTGAACTTGATGGACATGTGTCTTTTTTACACCTCGTGCCTTACATTAATAAGTGAAAGAGAGTAGTTTTTATTTTATTTTTTTATAGCGTACACATCATAAATGACGCAAAAAATTTGTTGTGCAGGTTATTACGGCAGCGCCAATACCGAATGTGTATATTTTATGTATTGAGGCTTATTTTAACTCCTTTAGGACACTGCCTATTTTGGCCTTGTGGACACATATGATTTTTTCAAATCTGACATGTGTCGCTTTATGTGGTAATAACTTTGGAATGCCTTAACCTATCGAAGTGATTTTGAGATTGTTTTCTTATGACATATTGTACTTTATGTTAAAGAAAGAATTTGGTCGATAAATTTAATATTTATTTGTGAAAAACTTGTCAAAACCCACTGTCAAAGACATGAACAGTCTAGAATTTTTAGGCTAGGTTAATTTTACCAGTGAGAGATAGATTATATAAAAAAACAAAACAGAAAATCACATTGTCAAAATTCTATATATTTATTTGCATTGTGCACAGAGAAATAAGTATTTGATCCCTTTGGCAAACAAGACTTAATACTTGGTAGCAAAACCCTTGTTGACAAGCACAGCAGTCAGACGTTTTTTGTAGTTGATGATGAGGTTTGCACACATTTTAGATGGAATTTTGGCCCACTCCTCTTTGCAGATCATCTGTAAATCATTAAGATTTCGAGGCTGTCGCTTGGCAACTCGGATCTTCAGCTCCCTCCATAAGTTTTCGATGGGATTAAGGTCTGGAGACTGGCTAGGCAACGGATAAGAAATCTCGCGAGATTACGAGGTAAACGAGATTTCGTATCCGTTGCTGTAAATCTCACAGAAAAGATTCAGAAGTGTCAGGATTCTGAGTACACATGACGTCCAGGCTGGATTTCATGTGTATTCATTATCAGGACACTGTAGTAATGTTAGGGCTTGTGTATGTAGCTGCACATAGTGATATAACTATATCGCTAGTGCAGTGTAAATGAATGGAGAGGAGTGCATGATGCCGATTGGTCAGCGTCATGCACTCCTCTGTACAACGCCCACTTGGTCGAAAGTAAAAGTACGCCCACTTGGGCATTAAGAAAGCTCATTAGCATAAACTAAAATCGCTCCTAACGTTGTCAAAAAAGGTCGTTTTTTTAAATAAAAAGCATTACTGTCACCTACATTACAGCGCCCATCTCCTTATGTAGGAGATAGGGCACTTATAATGTGGTGACAGAGTCTCTTTAAGGTGAACAAAAAACAGCGATTTTGGCATTTTAAATTCTTAATTTCTTACATCGTTTACGTGCACAATAAGCACAATAAATTACAGTTTACTTTATTCTGCGGGTCGATACGATTACGGCGATACCATATGTATATAGTTTTTTTATGTTTTGCAGTGTTTGCACAATAAAATTACTTTTCTATAAAATAATTCCTTTTCTGTGTCACCATATTCTAAGAATCATAACTTTTTTATTTTTTAGTCAAAAAAGCTGCGGGAGGTCTTATTTTTTGCGGGACGGGTGTTAGTTTTTATTATTTTGGGGTATATGAGACTTTTTGATCACTTTTTATTCTATATCTTGGGAGTGGTGGTAACCAAAAAATAGCAATAGATTGGGTTGTTACGAACGCGGTGATACCAAATATGTGTACATTTTTTAGTGTAATGTATTCCAACTGTCAGTGTGACGTCACAGTTACTCTGACAGTAAGTCTACGAGGACCAGCCAGAGGCTGGTCCTCATAGGCTTCCATACATGGAGGACCCGGAGGCCGTTGTCTGTCCTCCGGATGCGATCACAAGCATCAGCAATCCCCACGATTGCATGGGGGCTGCCGATGTGCTACAAACCCCCTAAATGCGGCGATCGCAATCGATCGTCGCATTTAAGGGGTTAATTGCCGAAATCAGAGGCAAAGGACCGCTGGCCGGCAAGAGTGGAGTGTCAGCTGTTGGGGACAGCTGACCTCCCGGTTCACGGTGCACTTTGTCGCCGACAGTGTGCACCGGAAACAACTTCTTTAACTATATGTCCTCGTGCGGGAAGTAACCTCCCGCGACGATGTATATTTACTGACTTGTGCGGATAGGGGTTAATGTTTGATGTAAAAAATGTGTGTGTTTTTTTTAATTTAACATTACTTTATGTTTTTACTTTTTTATTTTTAAACTTTAATGTACTGGCATATATCTATATGCCAGTACATTAGCCTGTGTACGGATAGTATACAGGCAGTTGTTAGGACATACCTAAGTATGCCCTAACAGGAACTATGGTAAGACAGCCCTGGGGTCCTTCAATGATATATGGTATGTCCCTCAATCGCGTCATTGTGATTCCCTGTGACGCGATCCAAGGGGCATTCCCCCTTCTCATTTTCCCCTTGAATGCTGCGGTCAGCTTTGATCGCAGGATTCAGGGGAATAACTGCGAAGATGAGAGGTTTCAATCATCTCCGCCGTTAGAACGGGGCTGCGGATGTGTAATGCATCAGCATGAGGTGATGCGGCTGGCGCTGCACTAATGAACGGCGGCGCAAGCACTGAAGACAGAACATTGGGTTGTTTTGCAGTGAGCCCGCCTTGTTCTGTCTTCAGTGCCTCCGCTCATTAGTGCAGCGCTGGTCGCATCACCACATGCTGACCGCGCGCACACTTGTCAGGACTCTGGAGCTTAGCAATGGCAGCAGCCCCGCTCTGACTACATTCATGTGTTACAATGCTAATCTGTGTGGCCGCACAGCATAGTATCGGAATACATGAAATAACGGTATCAAACCGTTTGAGGGTGCATGGCATAGAAACAGCTTAGTGTATGCACCAGGGGCTTTTCCAGCGCATACACTAAGCAGATAATGTTTATGCTAGACATGGTTCTTGTATCAGTAATGTGTAGGGAAGAAGATGACATTCTAATGTACATTTAAGAAAATTGCTACATGAATGTGATTACTGACATTGCCTTTTCAAACATATCCATTCATGACATAACAGGTAGTTATGGATCTCAGGTTTCTGGTGTCTGCTGGTTCTGATGTAAATTTAGTTTTTTATTGTGAACCATCTCTTGTGCATATCTTTTCGAATTATAAAGTTTGTAAAATGCTCACCTGTAAAATTCTTCTCCTTTCTCCTATCTTCAACTTTTATGGAAAATTCAACTCATACCAAATATTGTCTATATACTGTAAAATGTAGATTTCTGCACATGTATTTTTCCATATAATTACTGATCAAACATACGGATGTGTTTTCCCTTCTACTTCTGCTTGAATTTTGTTAATGACCCCAATTTCCCATGAAACAATTTCAATACAATATCATGACATGCTAGAAAAACCCTTGACAGGCTGCAATTCACATCACAACCACTGGGTGACCACACATAGCCATATAACTCCGTTTTGTTTGTTTTTTTCAAAGCTGGTCATCTCGCACCACACATCTCAGGATATGTTCAGATGAAAGGAAAGGTGACCTTGAAAAATGTAAACGCAAGTTGGACCATTGGAAAATTTCCATCGGTTGGAGCTAATTATTTTAGCAGCAAACACATAAGGGTATGTTCACACGGCCTATTTACGGACGTAATTCGGGCGTTTTTGCCCCGAATTACGCCCGAAAATAGCGCCTCAATAGCGCTGACAAACATCTGCCCATTGAAAGCAATGGGCAGACGTTTGTCTGTTCACACGAGGCGTATATTTACGCGCCGCTGTCAAATGACGGCGCGTAAATAGACGCCCGCGTCAAAGAAGTGACCTGTCACTTCTTTGGCCGTAGTTGGAGCCGCTATTCATTGACTCCAATGAATAGCAGCGCTAATTACGGCCGTAATTGACGCGGCGTTCAAGCGCCTGCACATGCCGGTACGGCTGAAATTACGGGGATGTTTTCAGGCTGAAACATCCCCGTAATTTCAGCCGTTACGGACCCCCGCCGTGTGAACATACCCTAATGATAATCTTTAATGGTCTTCTTTTCTGGTCTTGTTATTAAAGGGGTTTACAGCCACTAAAAATTACATTCCTCTTAACTCATGATCAAAAAGTAAATCTCTTCATAATTTACCTCTAGTTCCAAAATCCCTGGCTTCTCAGAGATCTATTCAGAGTTAGGAAGATCCAGAAGTTGTGTACTTTCTTTTATTCTTCTTGCATGTCTACACAGCTTTGCTGCACTACTCCCCCTACCTTCTGTATATACATGTCAAAGATCATGTGACGAAAGGGCTTTGCGAGGAGGACGCAGAGTCGTGGGCATGAAGCCAGTACTGTAATGCACAGAGATTGGCAGGCTAGTACTCGTATCGTGGATTCCTGGTAAACTAACATACTGCATTCTGAGGAAATACTTCCAATGTTTATGCATATTTACTTGTAAATGTTAACTATGAATGAGTTTGTATATATAATTTAATATTACTTGTTTCTCCCTTTTAGCTATCCTAGGAATGCACACTTTGATGAGTAACCAGCAGTATTATGAAGCCCTTGCAAGCAGCAATATAGTCAACAAAGAAGGTCTAAACAGTAAGTTTGCTTCAGTGCTTTAGAGGGTCTGAGAGTTCCTTGCTATAGTTTGTCAACGTTGTACACAGAGTTTCATGCCACTGTACATATTTTTTTCTCCTAGGCAGGCAGCTATCTCCACTGCACAAATGTATATGCAAGATGTTATAGGCTCCCTACCACAAACCAGGAACTGCTGCCCCTGATCAAGCACCCATTAGTTACACTCTTTCCAGGGCAACCACTTCTCTGCATGTTTCTGCAAATGGAAGCTACTGCTTGCCTGGAAAGAGATCAATATGCTTAAAGGCTATGAACACCTCTGCACTGATTTTTTAAAATATTTTATTTCCCGCCTAAATGCAAAATTTATCAACTTTTCTTAATAGTCTTTACTACCCTTTTGCTGCTGCTGCAGACTCTGTGTACCTTCTGTACATAGCAGGCTGTGCTGCTTTTTCCAACATAGATTCGACAGCACACTGCTCCTGGCTGTGTCTGCTCTCTGCTCTCCCCCTTCCTTCTCTCAGTATTAGAGAGGGGGGAATCATACAGGTTATCATTGCAAGGAGAAAGGAGAGCACCCACAGCTGACTGTGCATAGAGACTCCTCAGCATCAGTATCTGTCCGTACAAGAGCGAAGAGATCCTTTATGGGCTGTAGAAGGGGCAGGCGAGAAAGCCGTACAAGAATGATGCTGTGCTGATGCATGAGAGCTAGTAAAAACAGCAGCATCCTGGACACAGTTGGATCACATCCAACATGCATTACTGGGAGGGACTCAACCGCATGAGCCATGTCTAGGTGCAGGTTACAAACTAAATATCAGTGGGTCTTAAAATAAATGAATGAAGATTGCAGCCTGAAGCTTTTATCAACTTTTTTCTTTAACTCAAGGTAACCACTTACATATGTAAATGTAATTTTCCATGTCAAAGGTTGCATAGGCTTTATACATAAATAAATTGCCAGTTTACACTGATTAATATTATTGTAATAAGGTTCTGAGCTTAACAGAGTTTGTTTCTATAATGCACAGATTTATTAACTCTGTTATATAGGCCCAAACATTGATGATATATCTAATGAGCTGCAAAACAGATACCAACTCAAACACCCATTTGAGCTTCCAGGAGAGGCCACTTTCAGCCTGATTTGCCATGAGTAGTCCATGTGGCTGCATATTCCAAGAGAGGTCTCTGTTTACTTATTTCATGTGCCCTCCTTCTACCAGCAGCCCAAACAGAAGTTCGGACACTCTTTAAAAATAACGAAATAATGGATCTACTTTTAGATTTATTTTGTTCATACCTCCGGGTCTGGAATTATAAAAACATAATATAAGTAATATTATTGCGTAACTTTTCTGCCTTTTATACAGGCGTGATTAAACCAACACAGTATAAACCAGTTCCTGATGAAGAACCTAATGCAACAGATATGGATGAAACATTGGAACGAATAAAAATCAATGACCCTGACCTAGAAGAAGTTAATCTAAACAATATAAGGGTATGTAGATATGGAGGTAAAATATACTTTATCTAAGGCTTCGTTTACATCTGCGTTGGGACTCCGTTCATGGGTTCCGTCTGAGCTTTCCATCAGGGAAACCCATGAACAGAATTCTAACTGAAACAAACGTTGCATCACCATTGAAATGTCGTTTTGACTGAATTTATAATTACCCGTAGTCATGCCGATGCGTCCCTCTGACGTCCTTCAGCCTGGCCTGCTGGGCTGACGTTCCACTCCATGTGACTGTTGCAGCCAATCACAGGCTGCAGCGGTCACATGGGATTAAACGTCATCCCAGGAGGCCGGGCTGCAGGACGTCCGAGAGATGCGTCACACGTTTTTAACCTGTATTTAACCTGTATTTAAGGACCCGTGCCCGTAAATACGGGTCCGTTGTCATCCCTATTCCACCCGTATTTATGGACCCGTAAAAAAAGGGGGCTGGAAATGATCACTCAGATGCCATTTTCTCTGCTTCTCTTTATTCAAAAATTGAAATCCCCTGACGTCGCCTAGCAATGCTCCCGCAATTACGGGTGCACGCACGTAGCCACCCGTAATTACGGGAGCCCCATAGACTTTTATGGGCCTGCCCGTGCCATAATTACGGCCTGAAATAGGACATGTTCTATATTTTTCAACGACTTGGGCACCTTCCCGTACGCAAATGGGAAGGTACCCATGGCCAATAGAAGTCTATGGGCCCGTAATTATGGGCAGTAATTACGGGCGTTTTTACGGTCGTGTGCATGGGGCCTAAACGAATACATTTCCTCCATTAAAAAGAACATCTGAGTGCTCTTCCTAATGGAACTAAAGTACGTTAATAGATTTAATTAAAATATTATGCAGTCTCTGTGGAATGGAGAAGCTGAGACCAGTGAGACTTACTGTAAAACATTATTTTTCATTTTTAACCTATTCATTCCTTAAAGAGAACCTGCCAGGTTGTTTTAGCCCCCTAAACCTTCACCATGTCGTAATACCAGACCTGACAATATTTCCAAAAATGCCCCTATATGTTTTTTCAGATGCAGCAAAATCTAAAAACAATATCAACTTTTAAAATTGCACATGTTGTATGCAATTTTCTGTTAATGAGTCATGGGTGCGGTGCCACTATCCTGAAGCTTCAAGCAATCAGGTGTCCAAACCCCCCCTTTCCAGGCTTGATTGACATCCATGGACATGCACTGTGCAGCGATGAAGCCAGGGGGAGTACAAGGCAATGGCACATCCACAAGAGTTGGAGGAGACTGGTAGTGACGTAAATCGGCCAGGGGGATGTTAATCAAGCCTGGAAAGGCAGGTTTGGAGACTGGACTGCGTGACTCTTCAGTATATCGGCATTGCCCTATGACTCTTCAGCGGTAATTAGCATACAGCTCGCAAAGTTTTAAAAGTTGATTTTATAGATTTTGTTGCATCCAGGGGGCATGTTGGAAACATTGTCAGGAGATGTCTTACGTCATGGTGGTGGTTTAACAACTAAATTAAACCTTCACATATATATTGTGTGTGCTTCTTTTTTTTTTTTTTTTTATGAAAACCTTTGTTATATCCCCAAAGATCATGATTTTGTCACATGCATGCAGCATATATGGTCAGAGCTTATTCATCAAGATGTTTCTGATATACAGGGAGAAGTTTCACTGACATATAGTTTTGTTGAAGGGGTACTGGATAATTCCAAAAAGATTTTCTAACATGATAACATTATTTTAAAAACTAGGAGCTGGCGTAGATTTCAGCTATAATTTAAGTTATAATAAATTTGTCGGGCTTCTGTGGCCATGCTCCTTTTGTGAAGCCACGCCTTTTCCCACAAAAGTGTCGAGGGCATCGTAGAAAGGCCAAAAGTCGCAAACTGCACAATTTTTGTCTATTTTGCAACATTTCTAGGCCAGGACACTGTCGAAGATAGGTTGATAAATTCCTTCCAGCAGAATTGTGAATGCAGCTCTGGACTATAATAAAAGTCGTAACTCACAATCAATGCAAGATAAGTAATGTATTAACAGAGTTGCTGAACGTCTTTTTATAAATGGCTTTTTAAGAGTATGTTCACACAGAGTGGATACGCTGCATAGAAGTACACTGCGTATTCACCCTGGACGCCGTAGGGAATTCCGGCTGAAAAACCATACTAAATTGTGGTGCAGTTTTTTGGCCGGAATGTCTGCTGCGGAAAATAGCAGGTAAAAAAAGCTTATACTTACCCGTAGCCATGGCGACGCGTCCCTCTGACGTCCTGCAGGCCGGCCTCCTGGGGTGACGTTTCATCCCATGTGACCACTGCAGCCTGTGATTGGTTGCAGCAGTCACATGGGATGAAACATCCTCCCTGGAGGCCGGGCTGGACGCAGGAGCAGAAAGATCTGGGTAATTATGAGGGTTTTTTTTCTTTTTCCTAGTTGCGATCTTTGCTGCTGAATCGCAGCTTTTCTGCCGCAATAATCAAAACATCTGCTATTTGTTGCCGATTTTACCTCCCCATTCATTTCAATGGGGAAAACCCGCAATAGAAACCCAGTGATTCCGCAACATAAATTGACATGCTGCGGATTAAATAAACGCACAGCAGGTCAATTTATGAACGTTTTTTTCTGCGGGTTTTTTACGAAGCGTGTGGATGAAATTTGTTAAAATCTTATCCACTCTGCTAATACTGTATTACGCTGCAGATTTTCCACAACGAAATCCGTTGTGGAAAATCTGCTGTATATACGCTACGTGTGAACCCGACCTAGTGCTTATACTTATTAGCATTTATTTGTATATCTTGTATAACCATGTGGCTGCAATGGTCATCATTCATTTCTTCTCACCTGTATTCCATTTCTAGAACATTCCTATACTTACATTAAAAGATTATGCTGAAGCAATGAAAAATAATACCCATGTAAAGAAGTTCAGCATTGTCGGAACAAGGAGCAATGATCCTGTTGCATTCGTAAGTAAGGGAAATGAGCTGCCATTATAGTAAAGTCTTTCTTTTATAGATTTGCATGTGTTTGTCCCCATTATAACAGACTGCCACATGCTATGTCTCCTATATAGTATGCTTACTAGATATTTTAACTTTAAACTCTTGGCTGCTGCAGCCATTTAAAAAATTTTAATTTTAGATTTTTCCTCTCTGTCTTCCAAAAGCCATAACTTTTTTATATATTTCTTCGACATAGCTGTATGAGGGCTTGTCTTTTACGGGACGAGTTGTAGTTTTTATTGGCACCATTTAATGTACCATATAATGTACTAGGAAACAAAATAAAATATATTTGTGGGGTGTAATGGGAAAAAAACTGTTGTTGCGGCATCCATCGTGCTGTAAAAACGACATGTTAACTTTATTCTGCGGGTCATTACGATACAGCAATACAAAATGTATATTGTTTTTTTTTCACAATGTACTACTTTTGCAAAGAAAAACTATACTGTTAGCCAAAACTTTTTTATTTTTCTGTCGATGGGGTGGTGTGAGGGCTTGTTTTTTGCAGGGCGAACTGTAGTTTTTATTGGGTACATACAACTTTTGGATCACTTTTTATTCCAGTTTATTGGGGGAAGCAAGGTGACCAAACAATAACGATTGTAGTGTGAATTTTTTTTGTTTCCTACGGCGTTCACTCGGCAGGTTAAATAATGGGATATTTTAGTAGTTCAGACTTTTTCGGACGCGGCGGAATTATGTTAACTTTTCTTATTGCTTACGTACATTTTTTTGTGAAAAATGGCAATTTTTTCTTTTTTATTAACTTTTAGTTATTTCCATTTTTTTATATTTTTTTACTTTTTATTAAACATTTTTTTAGTCCCCTAGAAGACTATTATGCGATCGTTAGAATGCTCATGCGGTACACTGCAATACTTATGTATTGCAGTGTATTAGCTTTATCTGTGCTCTCTGGCAAGACTTAATAGTAGTACACTGTTGGCAGACTTGGAGACCCTCAATAGGCCTATGGCAGCCAATGGCACCCCAAAATTTTGCCGTGGAGGAAGACAAGCATCTGAGGGGTAAAACAGCTGATTGAAGTGACGAGAAAAGCGAGTGGGGTGTAGCAGGGTGTGGTCTCTGCTGACTGACAAATTTACTATCATTTATGCCAGGAATTGGTGTAAATTATAGCACAAATCTACGCTGACTTATAGCATGCATAGATTTCATTTCTGGCGTGCGGACAGGCAAAGATTCACCAAGATTCAAGAGGCTTACTCCAACCTATTTTGGTTTTAGACTGGTGTATGAAATTTTCCCCATAGACTTTCTGGGGGTCTGCAGCCACCACTAGAGGGAGTTAGGTACCTTACTGCATACTGTCATACATTGAACAGAATAATAACACAGTATACAGTAGCTCCGAAGTTCCCTCTAGTGGCAGCTGAAAGCAGCCAGCTTGTTCTGTTTTAAATCTTTTTCTGTTCATTAAAGATCTGTATCTAAAAAATAAAGCTCTGACCACTATAAAGATATTTAAAGAATTTAATCAGCACACAATTTTGAACCAATTTAGATGAAAAAAATGAAATGGTGTTCAAGGCAGTAAGGTAGTTTTTGCTTACTAACTGGTTCTGACTAATAGGAAAAAAACAACTACAATTTTCTCTCTATTTTGCCCTACAAAAGCACATGCAACTTACAGACCAAATAAGTAATATAGGGAAGGGAAAGAGAAAAAGATGTGGTCTAAACTAAATTATAAAATAAAAAACTTTATTGGATATGCATTAATTCAATATTAAAAGTCCATTGGTGCAAACCTGTATGTGCGAGTGACCCCCAAACTCACATACCGTGGCCTGATTGAAAATTAGATGTTGTATAAGAGATGCCACTAGATAGAATGTCAAGTGATTGCACTACCGCTATTGAGCACTAGGTGGCACGTGTCACTGCACTATAATTGAGAAAATTTTTTTTCCGATGGGACAATGGAATCAGTGATGATTTGGACCGATAGGTCAACTAGTGAAGCTAGCCCGTGCTGGAAAGATGTACCGATACCATCGGGCAGCTGAGGGGACCGATATGGCCCACCACAAGTTTAATTGAATAATGAGAATATTGGCCACATACACACACAAAGATGTGCTGCGTTATAAATCGGCAGCCATCTAGACTAGAATGAGGTGTGTGTAATGTAGATGATTTCACTGTAAAGAATGTAGGGTGATTCCACTGTATTCCATTGTGATGTACACGTTGTTGGGTTGTGAATCAAGAAATGGTTTGATAATATAAATTGCAACAATTGTGGTGGCTCAAAGTAATTGAGTTGGAATCCAATTCACAACTGTAGCAATATATAAGCTGAAGGAATTATAGGCTGCGCTGATGTGACAGCCAGCAGCTATAGAAGGTTTAGAAACTGTATTAATTCGAGCTGCGCTGTTAAAACAGCGAACAGCTAATAGGGCTCAGAATTGACCTTACATTGAGTGGGTGACCAGATGTGATCTGGCCACTTGCACATTCAGCGTTCTTATTGCGTTTATATTGAACAATGTATGAGTGCAGGAAGACCTAAGCGCCGCTATCTGCCTAGGAAGCAGCGAATTGAAAGGCAGCTGTGAGGTGTGCCGCTGTCACTGTTGGATGTCAACCCAAATGCGGTAATGAGCAACCGTTCACTGGGTTTTGTCTTATACTGGAGCGGTCAGAATAAGTCCGCCCAGTAAACTCAGTGTATGAACCGAGCTGATTAGTGGAACAGTGAGGGTTCGATAGTCTAAACCCCACAGACTCACTACACCTCGTCTGTGGTCAGACTCGAGGATAGTGAATTGTAACCTCGGGGAAACCACAGACCAAATAGTATTATAAGCAATAGATAGTGTATATGTTAGAAATACCTACAATAAGGCCTAATTCACACGAGCATATATTTCACGTCCGTGTTACGCTCGTGAAAATAACGCACGTCACATGGACCTATGCAAGTCAATGGGGCCATTCAGACATTCAGTGTTTTCCACGCAGTCATGCGTGCGTGAAAATCACTGACAGCACACAGACGCACATCCGTGTACTGTGCGTGATTCACGCAACAGTTGCTGAAGAAATGATTTGGAAAAAGAAAAACACCTCCTTCAGTTTAGTTTACTGACGTGAAACGCGTGACATACTGATGACATACGCGCGTAAAAACGCAGTCACGCACCATACACTGATGTCACACGGAACTGCAACGCAGAAAAAACGCTGCGTTTTTTATGCGCGCAAGACGGACACGTTCGTGTGAATAAGGCCTTAATATGAGGAAATAAAATACTCATTGTAAGGGCTTATTCAGAAGAACGGGATATACGTCCGTGCAACGCGCGTGATTTTCATGCGCGTCGCGCGGACCTATATTAGTCTATGGGGCAGTGCAGACAGTTGCGTGATTTTTACGCAGCGTGAGTCCGCTGCGAAAAAGTCACGACATGTCCGTTCTTTGGGCGTATTTCACACATCACGCACCCATTGAAGTCAATGGGTGCATGAAAATCACGCGCACCACACGGAAGCATTTCCGTGGGACGAGCGTGATTTGCGCAACAGCTGTCAAACTATGAATGTAAACAGAAAAGCACCACGTGCTTTTCTGTTTACAAACATCCAAACGGAGTGTCATAATGATGGCAGCTGACACACGAAGCTGTTAAGTGCCTTTTGCGCACGCAAAACGCTGCGTGTTTTGCGTGCGCAAAACGCACACGCTCGTGTGAATCCGGCCTTAGAGTAATGTCCCAGGTAGCGTCGTCCGCATGCAGCCAAAGCTCTGCTCATTTGCGTAGTCTAATGTCCGCATGATTTTGCTAAGTATTAGCGGTAAAATCTTCCGGCCATTCACCACCACATGTGGGCGTGTTTTCAGCCACATGGGTGCATCACTACTACCCTAAGGGCTTGTCCACACGTAGCGGAAATGCTCCGTATTTTCCGTCCGGAATTGTGGACGGAATTACTCGGCAGAATACAGTACCCGTAAAGTTGGTGAGTTTTAACAAATCTCATCCACTCCTGCGTAAAATTTCCGAGCAGAAATTCACCTGCGGTGCGTATTTTTCGTGCCGCAGCATGTCAATTCCTGCTGCGGAACGTGGACTAAATTGCTGCGTTTTTCAGAGGAGATATCACCATCGCCCAGCATTGGAAAAAGCGCAGAAAAATCTGCGCCATTTCCTGCAGTAAAAAGCGCATGAAATGGTGCGTTTTTTTTCGTAGCGGAATGTCTGTTAGTTTTAACGGAATTGCTGCAGAATTTTTTTTGCTGAAATTCCGTTACGTGTGGACAAGCCCTAAGACTAGTCTTAATTAACATTTAAGCAGATATTATATTATATACTAGTTCAACATGTAAATATTGTGACTGTGTAACTGGAGGCAGCTATGAGTACTGTATGTTGATCCAGAGCTGCTTTCTCTGTTCAAGGCTTTGGCAGATATGCTGAAGGTTAATACTGCACTAAAGACCTTAAATGTGGAGTCTAATTTCATCAGCGGAACAGGAATCGTAGGGCTTGTTGAATCTCTCCAGCAAAACACATCATTGGTTGAGTTGAAGATTGACAATCAGGTATAATGAGAATTGTTCATATCTGTGTTTGACAATCACTTGTTAATAACGGGCGTAGCTAAATGCTCATGGGTCCCAGTGCAAAAGTTCTTCTTGGGCCCCTCCTTCCAACTTCTCATGGCCGACGGCCCAGAGCTTTCAGCTGAATCGCTGGGTCTCCTAAGTGACCCAACGATGCAGCACTAGCAGCCAGGGGTGTCACTAAGGTCTTAAAACGTCAGGGGAAATAGCCTCACTACATATGTCCCCCCAAAAATGTATGTATGTGTATATAGGAGACAGCATATCTATAGCACTACGACCCTATAGCTATGGATAGGATTAGATACAGTGGCTTAGCAGACAGTATCACACATGATAGGATTAGATATAGGGCCCAGCTCACTGACATTGCAGCTCCAGCGCTGGACCAAGAAAAGGAAAGTATAAGAATTGCTTTGCTTTTTTATGTGTTACAAAAAAAAATAGGTTGTGTTTTTTTACAGGTTCGGATGTTGGACTACTTTGGATTCGAAGACTACTTCCATGACAGCGCTTTTTTTATTCTCAATAAAATGGTTAATGAGGGTTGTGGTTTTTTTTTATTTTTATTTCAATAAAATATTTTTTCGATGTATTTTTTTTAAACTTTATTACTACCGCTTTAGTAATGGCCACAGGCTAATTGACAGTGTCCATTACCAAGGCTGGGCTTAATGTTAGCCGGTGAAAAGGTTAACACTAACACCCCATTATTACCCTGCTACCTACTGCCACCAGGGATACCGGGAAGAGCCAGGTGTGATCCAGTACCTGACCATCTTTAGTGATGGTCAGGCACTGAGGCAGCCTTAGGCCGGTATTATTAGGCTACGAAAGGCCAGAAACAGTGGCCTTCCCACCCTGGTAATGTTAGCCTGCTGCTCTGCTGCTGCTATGTTGTATCTGGCTAGTTGTGAAAACTGGGGGAACCCCACATCGTTTTTTCCAATTATTATTTTTATTTTTAAATGATGTGGGGTCCCCCTTAGTTTTCATAACCAGCCAGATACAACATCACAGCAGCAGGCTAGCATTAGCAGGGTGGAAAGGCCCACTGTTTTTGGGCTTTCCCAGCCTTATAATACCAGCCTGCAGTCGCAAACCTGGCACCCCTGGTGGCGGTGGGTATCAGGGTTACACTCGGGGTTAGTGCTAGCCTCTGCATCGGCTAACACTCAGCCCCACGTTAGTAATTTTTCAATCATCCAGAGGCCATTACTAAGGCGGTAGTAATAAAGTTAAAAAAAAGACAAATACACAGAAAAAATATTTTCATGAAATAAAAAAAACACACAACACTTGTTAACCGTTTTATTGAGAATAACAAAAGCCGTCATCGAAGTAGTCCTCTAATCCAACGTAGTCCAACGACCAAACCTGTAAAAAAACACAAACACAAAAAAAACTATTAGTGACACATGTGGTAGACTTAGATACAGGACCCATGTGTGATACTGTCTGTTGAACTCTGTATCTAAGCCTACCATGTGGTAGGCTTAAATACAGGGCCCATCAGACATGATCACACATTGGCCATGTATCTAAGCTTACCATTCAGTCATGGTAAGATGCTTAGATACAGGGCCCCAGCAGACAGTAATCTTATACAGTATAAGATTACTGTCTGCTGGGGCCCTGTATCTAAGCCTACCATGTGCTTGGCTTAGCCTGTCTGCTGGGCCATGTATCTAACACCATCTAAGCCTACCACATGGTAGGCTTAAAGGGGTTGTCCAGTCCCTAAAAATTGATGGCCTATTCTCAGGATAGGCCATCAATAGCTGATGGGTCGGGGTCCGACTGCCGGGCCCCTGGCCAATCATGTACTGCTTCCCCTTCATTATGATTACTTGCTCACACTGAATCGCCGACACGCCGATTCACAGTGTGAGCAAGTGATCGGAATGAAAGGGAAGCAGTGCTCATGCGAGCACTGCACCCCCTACAAAACAGTTGATTGGCGGGGGCCCTGGCAGTCCAACCCATCAGCTATTGATGGCCTATCCTGAGGATAGGCCATACTTTTTTAGGGACTGGACAACCCGGGCCCCAGCAGACAGTAAGGGTATGTTCACACGCAGTGCTTTCAGACCTAATTCGGGCGTTTTACGCCTCGAATTACGCCTGAAAAAACGCTCCTAATACGCCTACAAACATTTCCCCATTGCTTTCAATGGGAATTACAATGTTGCGTTCCCACGAGCCTTTATTTTACGCGTCGCTGTCAAAATACGGCGCGTAAAATGTAGAACACTTCTTGGGACGTTTTTGGAGGCGTTTTTCATTGACTCCATTGAAAAAAGCTCCAAAAACGGCAGTAAAAAACGCAGCAAAAAACAAAGCAAAAATCGCGAGTGGCTTAAAAAACGTCTGAAAATCAGGAGCTGTTTTCCCTTGAAAACAGCACCGTATTTTCAGACGTTTTTGGTCACTACGTGTTAACATACCCTAATAGTATACGTACCCTCCTCTTCGGCTCCGGCCGCAGCGGAGGTCCTGACTCCATCCAGCGTCGGGATGTTGTGCGTGGCACACAGCATCGTGGCGCACAGCGTTATAACGTCATGACGCGAAGAGACGGCAGGACCTCCCCTGCGCTCAAGGACAAGGAGGGTAACTATACTGTCAGCTACTTTAGTAATAGGGGCACGTGTAGTTTATTACATAGGCCCCATTTACTATAGTAACTTTTTATAGATGTGGGGCCGTTAAACTGGCTTCGGGGCCTGGTCGCAATTGCGACCGCTGCGACCCCTATAGTTACGCCACTGGTTAATATCCTCCTGTGATAAGCTCTTTAAAACTCGTTGAAGGCTTTGGTAAATATGAATAGCATGTTTGGTACCTTTTAGGCCATGTCCACACAATTATTTCCACACAGATTTTGGCATTGTAACCGCACTTATTTCTGAACTCTGCATAAAAACCGACCACAAATGGTGTACCATTTATTTGAATGGGGAACTGCTGTGTTGGCCATACGTCGCAAAATTTTCCACACACCGAAACCGACTCACAGAAAAAAAGAGGTGACGTGTCACTTCTTGACACTGTTAAAACGCGTGGGTTATCCAAACGGCTAAATTGCGTGGGGATCCATGGTAGATAAAACTGCGAATCTATGCCAGAAATCCGAGGCTCAGCCTTGGATTTCGATTGTGGATTCTCTTGCAAATCCACGTTGGATTTTTTAACTTGAAAGAATAAGTCGTCCAAACATCCCCTTAGAAAAGATAATTAGATTTTGAGTTAAATGGCAATTTAAAACCTGTAATTTTACAACCATTTCTTAAATTGGTAGAAGCATATAATAGCTGTGAGAGGATTGTGCGCACACAGCTTTTTTACTGAATGCCTTTTTTCTGTCATTTTTAGTGAACCTTGTTCTTTTTTTTGCTGTATGGCTCAATGGTTAAGCACTGCTGCCTTGTGTGGTCGCAACGGTACCACTACGCCTTGATTTCTGTAGGTTCCAAATTAGAAGAAGGTATATACCAGCTGGAGAATCGATGACGATGAGACCAAGTTCTCAAAATGAAAGATTCCCATTTATTATCATATAAAGCGTATATTTATAGGACACATAGAACAAAGAGCATAATCAGCAAAAGGGAGAATCCCTCCCTCTGACCTTGCGCGCCATCCCTGAATTTTTCTTGCATAAACTGTTTTACTGCCAAAAAGAAATAACTAAGTAATCTGCAGAGCATCTGCAGATTATTACAAGGCAAACTAAATGACAAAAATGAATATCATACTGTGCAGTGTATACTGAAACAAAATACAAAACATGGAATTTGGAAATTATTCCTTCACACTTGCAGCACTTCAGTCCTAAGTTTCAATCTGACCAAGGGAATTAAATTGATGATCTTCCTGGTTGCCAAAAAATAGTGACAACGCAAATATAATTTCTTTTAGGCCCCTGGTTGTTACAGGGGACTCGCACAGACTGTAGTTAAGAAACAGTTGAATTTTAAATTGCAAAATGTTCTACATTATAAGGGCTTATTTAGACAAACGTGATATACGTCCGTGTAATGTGCTTGATTTTCACGCGCCTCGCATGGACCTATGTTAGTCTGTGAGGCATGCAGACTGTCCGTGAGTTTCACGCAGTGTGTGTCCGCGCGCAAAACGCACACGCTCGTGTAAATCCGGCCTAAGGCTATGTTCACACGGTGTATTTTGCCGAGTTTTTTGACGCGGAAACCGCGTCGCAAAACTTGGCAAAAACGGCCCGAGAACGCCTCCCATTGATTTCAATGGGAGGCGTCGGCGTCTTTTTCCTGCCAGCAGTAAAACTGCCTCGCGGGAAAAAGAAGCGACATGCCCTATCTTCGGGCGCTTCCGCCTCTGACCTCCCATTGACTTCAATGGGAGGCAGGAGAAAGCGTATTTCTCGCTGTTTTATGCCCGCGGCGCTCAATGGCCGCGGACGAAAAACGGCGCGAAAAACGGCGTGCAGGGAGAGGAATATGTGCCTCAAAGTTCCAAACTGAATTTTGAGGCAGATATTCCTCCCCCAAAATACTCCGTGTGAACATAGCCTAAGACTGAAGCTTCTTTTTTAAGTAGAGAAAAACTCTGCTGAACAATTCTTTACAAATTTGGGCTAAATTTAAATTATAAAATATATAAAAATTATTATAAAAATAGGAATTATAGAAATTACTGAATATTAAGAATATCACTGATTTCCCATACAGTACTTATTTATTATTTGAACACATTTTTCTAGAGTCAACCGCTTGGTAATAAAGTGGAAATGGAAATTGCAAGTATGTTAGAAAAAAATGCAACACTCCTCAAATTTGGTTATCACTTCACTCAGCAAGGACCGAGGTTGCGAGCATCTAACGCCATGATGAATAATAATGATCTTGGTAAGATGAAGATGGCCACATGCAAAACATTGTATTACTGGATAATATATTGGACACAATTAACACATTTGACATCTGTTAGGCTCCATGCACACGACCAATTTCGTCCTTAATTATGGTCCGTAATTACGAACCCATTCATTTCTATGGCCAACGGACACCTTCCCATATATTTATGGGAAGGTGTCCGTGCCATAGAAACCTTCCGTAAAAATAGGACATGTCCTATTTTTTATTTTACGGACCTTGCTCCCATACTTTATAATGGGAGCACGGTCCGCAAATGCGGATGACTGTCCGCAGCCGTCCACACCCATAACCACGGACCGTGATTACAAGCATGGTTGTGTGCATGGGGCCTTAAGCTTTACTAATACTGTTTAAGTTATTTGTCTTCCTCTGAAATATAGACGTGTTGTTTCTTTGGAGGTCTTGAAGCCAAATCTTCTTAGGGTATATTCACACGGTGTGGTCAAATTGCGGTTTATTGCAAAATGCTATGGTTTCGCCACAATTTATGAAAGCTGCAGCATTTTTCCACGAATTTGTGGCTATAAACCGCGATTCTACCACACTGTGTGAAAATACCCGTATAGTAATCATTCGTTTTTCAGGGTTTAAACAAAATATAGTTAAGCCTATGTTCACATCTGCGTCCGGAGCCTCTGTCGCAAATTCCGTCATGCAGCTCTATTTTTCCTGTCAGAACGACGGACATCTCGGCGGAACCTTACGGACTCTATCATAAGTCAATGAGGTCCGTCGTGCAATGGACCCGGTACTGCGTAATGGCTTCCATTATAAACGAAAGCCTCGACGCAGATGTGAACAGAGCCTAAGAAAATGCTAATCTTTACTGGGGCACAAATATAATATAATTAACTACTAATAGTAATAATAATATAATTGAAAAGAAAACGTCACCACTTTTTCAGATGAAATAGGGCCCCTTCTTTTTTTTTTTTATTGCTCTTTAAGAAAAAGGTGAGAGATCAAATATTGTTTGCTTCTCCAAAATCCTGGGCAAAGAAGAGTAAGTCCCAGTCTACAGGTCACATGCCAATATAAATACTGTGTATATATATTTATTAGCATAAATTGCAATATAAGATTTTGGGGCTCTAATCTCTCCTTTATAGTAATTGAGAAAATAAAACGGAGCAACCCTCTAACATTGTGAAAAGGACCCTCACACACTACTGTGCTTATTTTACAAGGGTAGAAGCAGCTCTTCCTACCCCAGTATAGCATGTGGGAATGCTGGGATATGGGTACAGTCATGGCCAGGAGCTAAGCAGTGAGAGGGTATTAAGTGGTGAATCCCAGCCCGTCACTGTCTTAGAGGCCCTGTAATTTATTTTTTATGAAAGCAGTGAGTGAGACATGTGGCACTGAGATTCTGTTTACATACAGATTTCTTATTGCATCCAGTCTGACCACCTGCGTACGTGACTAAATTCCTTCTGCTGGATCTACTTCTGATTTTGGCAAAAGATACAGGGATGTAAAATGGACTGCAAATATAGACACATAAATTAATCCCTGTGCGGTCATTGCTCTTATTAGAAAAGTTAAATAATATACATGTTCTCTGAAGTCTAAACATTCCAGACCGCTCTCATTTTGGCAACAGTTTCCACTGGTGAAAATGCCAGAGTTTTTCCCAACATGTACAAGTACTATATATGGGAGTAAAAGTTCTGAATACGAAAACGTAGCACAAACGTTGCTAAATAAATTAAATGTTGCATCTGCCCAATCTCTCGACAAATTAAAGGCTATGCTTTACTGGATATGTCTTACAGACCTGGTTTACGTCTTTCTCATTTTCTTTGATAGACGAAAATTGTATACTTTCACTTTCTATAAATAAAGAATTGTTAAAAAAAAATTAAAGGCTATGTATACCTTTGAAATCGTGTTTTTATATTATATATATATATATATATATATATATATATATATATATATATATATATATATATAATGTGTGTGTGTGTATCAGTGTGTTCTGTGCAACTTTCTAAATACTTTCTATTAAAAATTATTTTTTACTTTTTGAGATACAGCTGCTTTGTATTCTGTATACAGAGCAGCTGTGTCTAGCGCTCAGAACTGAATCTGTCAGGTCAGCGCCACTGACAAGTTCAGTGACAGCGGTTCGGATTTACCTGCTATCGATCACATCTAAATTATGAACTTAGATTTGATCGGTAACCGCTCAATCCTGTGTGTCAGAGACATGCAGGACCCGCTGACACTGAACCCATCAGTGCCGCTTACCTGATGGATTTCAGGTTTCAGAGCACGATACAGCTGCTCTGTTGTCTGTATACAGTATACAAAGCAGCTGTATCTCAAAAAGCAAAAATAATTTTTAATAAAATGTAATTACAAAAGTTGCACAAAACACACTAATACACGTTTTTATTGATAAAAAAAACAAACCCTTTAAACCAAACCTAAACTGAAAACTGTTGGCTGGGAGGGAAACAGGTAGACATGCACTAAATAGAATGGGTTTTTTTTCTACTAGAATAAACATTATCTTAAGCTTCTATTAGACCCTTAGTAACGATGGTATTACAGTCCTGGCCAAAAGTTTTGAGACTGACACAAAATTTGGTTTTCGCAAAGTTTGCTGCTTCTCTCCACTTCTCTCCAAAAGAAACATCAAGGACAGACTGACATTCTGCAGGAAGTACAGCGATTGGACTGCAGAGGACTGGGGTAAAGTTATTTTCTCTCATGAAGCCCCCTTCAGACTGTTTGGGATATCTGGAAGAATGATTGTCCAGATAAGAAAAAGTGAGCGCTACCATGAGTCCTGTGTCTTGACAACAGTAAAGCATCCTGAGACCATTCATGATTGGGTTTGCTTTTCATCCAAGGGAGTGGGCTCACTCACAACTTGGCCTAAGAACACTTCCATGAATAAAGAATTGTATCTAAACATCCTCCAAGAGCAATTATATTATATTTGTGCCCCAGTAAAGATCCTCCAAAAGTGGATGGTCAAACAAAAACACAGAAATGGTGATGAACTCCAAACAATGATTAACCCCATCCCGACATTTGCCGTGCTTCCCGCATTTTGCCGTATCCATACGACAAATGGTGGACACCGGCTGTAATGGCGGGGACTGTAATTACCTTCGATCCCCGCAATTAACCCCTTAAATGCAGCGCTCAAACGCGATTTATGCATTTAAGCTGTTTGCAGCTCATCGGAACCCCAGCAATGAAATTGCTAGGGTTCCAGTGGCTGCAATGGCAACCGGAGGCCTAATACTGGCCTACCGGTCTGCCTAGCAAGGCTGAAAGGCTTCTGTAGCCGACGGCAAGATGTCATCAGCGGTGGATGTCAGCGGTTGCTAGAAGATCGCCAGCCCTGCCATTCAATAAGGGCTGCCGATGCTGCCATGGCAACAGGAGAGCTAACAATGGCCTCCTGCTCTGCCATTACGGAAGCCGATTAGGCCCCGCCAGGAGGCGAAGCCTAATCGGCTTGATGTCAGTGAATGACTGACAGATCTAATACATTGCACTACATAGGTAGTTCAATGTATTAGAAAAAAAAAAATCTGACAGTTGGACCTTTAGGGCGGGTTCACACATGGCGGAATTTCACTTAAATTCCGCTGCGGACACTCCGCAGCGTTAATCCGCAGCGGAGCCGTTTCTCCATTGACTTTCACTTTAATTTAGCAGTGTTCGTTTACACGATGCGTACAATTCCGCTGCGGAGCATAGGCTGCGGAGCGGAATTTGGTGTCCGCAGCATGCTCTGTCTGTTGCGGAGCAGTGGCGGACTCATGGCGGAATTTCTCCATTGACTTCAATGGAGATTCAAAGTTCCGCAATGAAGTCCGCAGCTGTCATGCACATGTCATGTGTGCTGCGGATGCGTCTTGCTTTTTTAACTTGACATTTCTTCATTCTGGCTGGACCTATGTATTTCTAGGTCTACAGCCAGACTGAGGAAGTCAATGGGGCTCCCGTAATGACGGGAGCGTTGCTAGGAGACGTCTGTAAATAGTCACTGTCCAGGGTGCTGAAAGAGTTAAGCGATCGGCAGTAACTGTTTCTGCACCCGGGACAGTGACTACCGATCTCAATATACATGTATCTGTAAAAAAATATATAAGTTCATACTTACCGAGAACTCCCTGCGTCTGTCTCCAGTCCGGCCTCCCAGGATGACGATTCAGTGTAAGTGACGGCTGCAGCCAATCACAGGCCAAGCACAGGCTGCAGCGGTCACATGGACTGGCGCGTCATCCAGGGAGGTCGGGCTGGATGCCGAAAGAGGGACGCGTCACCAAGACAACGGCCGGTAAGTATGAAAGTCGTTTACTTTCACTAGGGAAAGTGCTGTCCCTTCTCTCTATCCTGCACTGATAGGGAGAAGGGAAGCACTTTTCCCGCAGTCCGCAGCAGCTAGTCCGCATCAATGTACTGCACATTTTGTGCAGATCCGCAGCAGAATCTGCAACGCAGATTCTGTGCGGCATGGATGCGGACAGTTGCGGAGGAATTCCGCCATGTGTGGTCATGCCCTTAAGTCCCCTAGTGGGACTTGAAAAAAAGTGTAAAAAAAAAAGTTTTAAAACATATAATAAAAGTTTCAAATAAAACACAATCACCCTGTTCCCTTATCAAGTGGTTTATTATTGAAAAAAAAATAATAAACCATATATATTTGGTATCGCCGCGTCCGTAAATCGCCTGAACTATAAAAATATTATTTTAATTTATTCCACGCGGTGATCGGCGTGAAAAAAAAACCTTGAAAAACGATACCAGAATTTCTGTTTTTTGGTCACTTTGCCCTACAAATATTGGAATAAAAAGTGATCAAAAAGTCACATGTATCCAAAAATGGTACCTATAAATACTATAGCTTGTCTCGCAAAAAACAAGTCCCCATACAGCTCTGTCGACTAAAAAATTAAAACTTTATGGTTCTCACAACTTGGTGACAGAAAAAATACATTATTTTTACAAAAGTAATTTTATTGTGCAAAAAGTTGTAAAACATAAAAAACTGCTATAAATTAGGTATCGCCGGAATCGTACTGACCCACAGAATAAAGTTAACATGTAGTTTATAACGCATGGTGAAAGCTGCATAAAAAAACGATGCCAGAATTGCCATTTTTTGGTCCCTTGTCTCCCAAAAATAGGATACAATGTGATCAAAAAGTCGCATGTACCCCAAAATGGTACCAATAATAACTACAGCTCGTCCCGCAAAAAAACAGCCCTCATACCACTACATCTATGAAAAAATAAAATTAGTTAGACTCAGGGCACTTATAATGTAGTGACAATCTCCTACATAAGGAGATGGGCGCTATAATGTAGGTGACAGCAGTGCTTTTTATTTAGAAAATCGATCTATTTTTACCACGTTAGGAGCGATTTTAGCTTTATGCTAGTTACTTTCTTAATGCCCAACTGTGTGTGTTTTTACTTTAGACCAAGTGGGCATTGTGGAGAGAAGTGTATGACGCTGACCAATCAGCGTCATGCACTTCTCCCCATTCATTTAGTCAGCGCATAGTAACCCTGCGTTAATCACTATGTGCTGTCTTATACTGACACATTAAAGGTTACTGAAGTGTTTAGACAGTGAATAGACATTCCTTCCAGCCAGGACGGGATGTCTGTTCACGATCCCGATACTTCGGTAACGTTTGTATGGTACTTACAGCAGAGCAAGCGTAATCTCGCAAGATCACGCTGTAAATGACAGGTTACAGGGAGATTACGCTTTGCTTTGCTGTAAGTACCAGAGAAACGTTAACGAAGTGCTGGGATTGTGAATAGACATCCCATCCTGGCTGGAAGGAATGTCTATTCACTGTCTAAACATTTCGGTAACGTTAATATGTCAGTATAAAACAGTACATAGTGAATAACGCAGGGTCAATATGCGCTGACTAAATGAATAGGAAGAAGTGCATGACGCTGATTGGTCAGCGTCATACACTTCTCTCCACAATGCCCACTTGGTCTAAAGTAAAAATACGCCCAGTTGGGCATTTAAGAAAGTAATTAGCATAAAGCTAAAATCGCTCCTAACGTGGTAAAGATAGATTGTTTTTTTCAATAAAAAGCACTGCTGTCACCTACATTATAGCGCCCATCTCCTTATGTAGGAGATAGGGTACTTATAATGTGGTAACAGAGTCTCTTTAAGGCTTCCATAAGTCAGGAAATAAAAAATATGCAGTTGTGCCGGCCCGAGGGGAACATATCTTCTGTTTCAAGAGGCGAATTATCAAGGCCCTAAAATTAGGGAACCAGGAAGGGGAGGGCCCAAACATATCTGCTGGAAGCGAGGGTGCCCGTATTATACCAGGACAACACATCCCAGCAAAATTCCCCAAACTGCAAAGGTGCGGAGTGTGGACCAAAAGGGGGATAATGAAGGACATTTATAAGTACAACACCAGCCTGTGCAGAAAGGATTGCTTCACAGCGTAACACACATCTATGGATTATTTTATTGTTTTTTTTTAACCCAATTATTAGACCACCTGACTATGCCCCTGATGTACTCTGCCTGGCTTACATGTGCCCCCACATTATAAACGGAAACACCAGCAATATTCAAACAAATCTACTACCAAGCAAATCCATGCTCCAAAAGCCAAATGGTGCTCCTACCCCTCTGAACCCTACAGCGTGCCCAAACAGAAGTTTACTTCCACATATATGGCATCCCCATACCCGGGAGAACCCTTTTAATAATTTTTGGGGTGTATGTCTCCAGCGTGATAAGCTGGGCACTACATATTTGCCACTGAAGTAGCATATCTTTATTGAAAAATTTAAATCTTTACTTTGCACCATCCGCAGCGCAATCATTTATGGAAAAGACTTGTGGGGTGAAGATGCTCACTACACCTCTTAATAAATGCTTTGACGTGTGCAGTTTCCAAAATGAGATCACTTCTCTGTTTTTTTTTTAAATATTTCACATCAGAGCTCTGCAATTGTGAACCAATACTTTGTAAATCGCCAAATTAGGCCTCAATTTTACATGGTGCTCTTTTACTCCTGAGCCCTGTCAAATGTCCAGGCAAAAGATTAGGGCCACATGTAGGGTGTTTCTAAAACCAGGAAACACAGCATAATAATTAGAGAGCTGTCTTGTTATGGTGGCACAAGCTGGTCACCACATATTGGCATATCTATGGGAAAAATCCAATTTTCACTCTGCAACATTGAGTGCACACTAATTTCTGCAAAACACCTGGGGGGTTAACATTCTCACTACACCCCTAGGTGAATACCTTGAGGGTGTAGTTTCCAAAATGTGGTCACTTCTGGGGGCTTTCCACTTCTTTGGTCTTACAGGGGCTTTGCAAATGCGACATAGCGCCCAGAAACCAATCCAGTAAAATCAGCACTCCAAAAGCTAAATGGCACTCCTTCCCTTAGATTTGAATTTTTACGGCCTAATTCCAATAATTCCTGCAAAAAACCTGTTAAAATGCTCACAATACCTCTAGATAATTTCCTCAATGGGTGTAGTTTCCAAAATGGGGTCACTTGTGGGGGGGTTTCCGCTGTTTTGTCCCCTCAGGGGCTTTGCAAATGCGACATGGCCTCCGCAAACCATTCCTGCTAAATTTGAGCACCAAAAGCCAAATAGCGCTCTTTCCCTTCTGCGCCCTGCCGTGTGTCCAAACAGCCGTTTATGACCACATGTGGGGTATTGTTTTACTCGGGAGAAATTGCTTTACAAATATTGTGGTGCTTTTTTCCCTTTAGTTCTTGTGGAAATGAAAAAAAATTAGCTAAACCTACATTTTCTTTGAAAAAACTTAGATTTTAATTTCTACGGCCTACTTCCAATAATTTCTGCAATGAACCTGTGGGGTCAAAATGCTCACTATACCCCTAGATAATTTCCTTGAGGTGTGTAGCTTCCCTAATGGGGTCACTTGTGGGGGATTTCCACTGTTTTGGCACCGCAAGAGCCCTTCAAACCTGACATTTTGCCTAAAATATATTCTAATAAAAAGAAGGCCCCAAAATCCTCTAGGTGGTCTTTTGCTTCTGATGCCGGTGCTTCAGTCTATTACCACACTAGGGCCACATGTGGGATATTTCCTAAATCTGCATAACCTGGGCAATAAATATTGAGTTGCGGGTTTTCTAATATATAAGGCCCTCAAAGCCACTTCACAACTGAACTGGCCCCTGTAAAAATAGCCTTTTGAAATTTTCTTGAAAATGTGAGAAATTGCTGCTAAAGTTCTAAGCCTTGTAACGTCCTAGAAAAATTAAAGGATGTTCAAAATACGATGAAAACATAAAGTAGACATATGGGGATGTTAATTAGCAACAATGTTGTGTGGTATAACTGCCTGTCTTATAAGCAGATACATTTAAATTTAGAAAAATGCAAATCTTTGCAATTTTTCGCAAAATTTTGGTGTTTTTCACAATTAAATACTGAATGTATCGAGCAAATTTTGCCAGTAACATAAAGTCCAATGTGTCACGAGAAAACAGTCTCAATCGCTTGGATAGGTAAAAGCATTCCAAAGTTATTACCACATAAATTGAAACATGTCAGATTTTAAAAATGAGGCTCCGTCAGGAAGGTCAAAAGTGGCCTAAAGAGGGAAGAGGTTAAGCAAGAATGAGTTGCCATCAGTCAGGATTTGGCCCAGAAGCGGATTTCCATCATTCCAGGTAGAATTGCAGAAGTCTTGAAAAAGAAGGGTCGACACTGTTTATATTGTTTCTTTGCATAAACTTGATGTATTTGTCTATGAAAGTTTAAAAACTTGAAATGCTTATAATTGTACTTCAGTCTACCATAGAAACATTTGACTAAAAGATCTAAAAACACTGAAACAACAAACTTTGTAAAAACCAAAATTTGTGTCAGTCTCAAAACTTTTGGCCAGGACTGTAGATACTTAAACACACTCCGCACTGTAATAGTGTGTATAATAGACTAAGGAATCTGATAAGTTTAGAACATTTGATTTGTTTTCCTTTTATCATGTATTTATATATTACAAATAGGTCAGTGTGATCTGCTTCTTGTTTGCAGCTCGTATACATAGATCTGATGGGCCGTGGCATAAATTTTCAGCTCTGGACCTGGAGGATGTATAAGTATAGATGTAATCTCTATACATTTCTCTTGGCAAACCTTTATTGTCTATGCTACAGGCAGTGCTCTGTTCTGCCACCCTCTGGCTCTTCACAGCGTTACTGTTACCTTGCCTTCTTCATTTCACCACAATGCCTTTTCTTCTACTCAAAACATTTGACATTTTTCTTTATTTCATTTTTACATTATTCTCAGTACTTCACTTTGTATTGTTTACATACTTAATTATATCTTGTGTCTATAGATCCTATGATAAATTGTAGCTGCTCCTTACATAGGTATTAAAACATGCTGCTAGTTATAGCTAAACTCGACAGTGACAGGGAACAAGAAATAGATCTTAGAAATAAATAGATGAATCTGATATAGCGAAACTATAAAGATTATTAAATAGATCTAACAAGTGCATAATTACTTCAGCCGTTATTGAGTAGTTTTCATTCTTTTGCACACAAACTGAAGACTATGGCGACCTGAGCGACTAGCATTTTTTAGGAGTACAGGGACATAATACTAAATCAGTAGGGCTGCATGCAGGGTAGGGGGAAGCTGAGCGAATAGGTATTTCTTAAGCTTATACAACTTTGCTTTAACAAGAAAGAGCAGAATATAATGTGAAATATGTCAATAGAATTAGTGTAATAGATATGTTTTCTTCCACAGTGAGGAAGAGAAGGCTGGCCGATCTGGATGGCCCAATTTTTCCAAAATGCCGAAGCGGGGTGTAAAATGAAGGTGAAGAGAGCACCACACAGCAGGACCTTTTCAATGAGAGTTTGTGCCAGGGTGCAGAATCCTTATACCATAGTGAAAGCCCAATACCTGTGTAACATACCTCAGTACTTCACAGTGCCAGACATTATGCACCCAAATAGTGCAACATGATGTCATGAAGGAGCAGAAACACCCAACAACCATATCTTCTGGTGATTCTTAATTGCAGACCAACCTGATATTGTGACTTGCTCTTGGGGTTTCTTGCATATTTGGGATCAACAATTGGTTATTCACATATTTACAGCTGCATAAGCAGCATTGCATATGGTTTACCAGTGACTAACTTCCAGTGATCAGACAAATAACAAAATAGAAAACCACTAATAGGATGGGTTCTCACATCGCAGTTTAAATGCGAATCACAGCAAATCTGCACCATTTTGCCACGGTTTTACGAAAATCGCCGCAAAATGGCGCAGTTTAGCCACAGTTCTCTGCAAAAAAAACACATTTAAACCATGACGTGAGGACCCAGCATTATAATAAACAGCCTGTATTCACCTTGATCAAATGACAACAAATAACATGCTTTTCTGATTGATGATTCAGGGACAAAGTTTAAGGGTATGTTCACACGAGGGCGTCCGTAACGGCTGAAATTACGGGGATGTTTCAGCCTGAAAACATCCCCGTAATTTCAGCCGTACCGGCATGTGCAGGCGCTTGAACGCCGCGTCAATTACGGCCGTAATTAGCGCTGCTATTCATTGGAGACAATGAATAGCGGCTCCAATTACGGCCAAAGAAGTGACAGGTCACTTCTTCTACGCGGGCGTCTATTTACGCGCCGTCATTTGACAGCGGCGCGTAAATATACGCCTCGTGTGAACAGACAAACGTCTGCCCATTGCTTTAAATGGGCAGATGTTTGTCAGCGCTATTGAGGCGCTATTTTCGGGCGTAATTCGGGGCAAAAACGCCCGATTTACGTCCGTAAATAGGCCGTGTGAACATACCCTAACTGAACGCATTTGCAGATTGTGCCAGCTGTAAAAATCTGATTTACACCTACTGTAATTTAGTCATGAACTACTATATCTTTTCATAATAATAGCGCCCAACATAAACTTCCCACATACCTCATCTTTAAAAGAGTCCAAATTGATCCCTGATTATACTACATAAAAGAATGTATTTTTGCATAGCATATACATTTTTGCAAGTTCTATAAAAATATGTACGTGCACACACACATAGGTAAAATCATCAGTATGATTGTTATTATTTTATCAATGACCATTAGACCTATAGTGGTCGTGTAACAATCACAGCTTGATAAGATAACATTACATTCTTATTTATACATATAATCATATGAAATAAATTGCACACAATATTCACTTCAAGTTAAAGGCAGACTTCTAAGATGTTGTTGTGTTATCTAAAGCGTTTGGTGTCTGTCCTGTGCCTGTCAGGGTATGTTCACACACAAGCTCAAAAACGTCTGAAAATACGAAGCTATTTTCAAGGTAAAACAGCTCCTGATTTTTAGAAGTTTTTTAAGCCACTCGCGATTTTCACAGCGTTTTTCGAATCGTTTTTTACAGCCATTTTCAATCGAGGCTATGAAAAACGGCTCCAAAGACGGCCCAAGAAGTGACCGGCACTTCTTTTTCGTAGGCGTTTTTTTACGCGCCCGTTTTTCAAAACAGCTGCGTAAAAAATGGCCCATCGGAACAGAACGCTGTTTTTCCCATTGCAATCAATGGGCAGATGTTTGGAGGCGTACTGCTTCGGATTTTTCGGACGTTTTTCAGGCGTTTATGGCCCGTAAAACGTTCGAAAATAGGCCGTGTGAACATACCCTTAGAAGATGATTCTGAGCTCTAAAAAACAGTAGGGACTTGTTTACACCTAGCGGAAATGCTGCGTATTTTCTGTCCAGAATTGCAGTAAATGCAAAGTGGGTAGAATTAACAAATCTCATCCGCACACTGCGTAAAAATTCCGACCATAAATTGACCTGCGGTGCGTATTTTTTGTACCGCAGCATGTCAATTTCTGCTGCGGAACGTAGACTGAATTGCTGCATTTTTCAGAGGAGATGTCACCATCTACCAGCATTGAGAAAAACGCTGTAAATTCCGCACTATTTTCTGCAGTAAAAAATGCCGAAAATGGTGCGTTTTTTCCGCAGCGGAATGTCTGCTACTTTCAACGGAATTCTGCAGCAATTCCATTACGTGTGGACAAGCCCTAAGGCTTCCTTTAGATCTGCGTTCGGTATGTCCGTTGCTCTGCTCCATCATAGAGTCTGATCCGTTGAAGTCAGGACACCATCAGCGTCTGACGGAATCCATTAACTTTAATGGGTTCCATCAGGGTTTCCACCATGGTGTCCGTCGCTTTACTGGACAAATTAGCACAGCATACTGCATTGTTCTGCCTGGCATTTTTGACTGGATCTGTGAAAGAGGCCCCTGACGGAGCCTCCATCGCAGAGCTAAACGAAGCTTATATCATTTAAGGTGTACTATAGGATTAAATAAGTTGTCTCATCATGATAGCACCATTCCCTTTGCACTTTTAGGGCATGTGAGTGTCATAGAAGAGGCTCCTCTACTTTTGACACCCCCACACACACTTTATTAGCAAGAGTAGACAGCCACTGTAAAGACCAGCTCCCTCTCTGGAGAACTGGATATAACCATGTATTATATAGCTGCCAGCGCATTTGAATGAGCGCCTTAGGTTAAATTTACATGAATTTCAGATTTTCAGTGCCGATTTCACAATGAATCATGGAATAATTGCAAAATTGGCAGCGTAAATAGTCCACAGGCTTAAAATCCGTTGAGATAACATCTGGGGTCTCAACTGCCAAACCCATAGCGATCAGCTGAATGCCAGCGGGTCTTCATTTAGAAAAGGGGATGTAATTGGACAACCCCCTTAAGACTTGCAGATACTGAGGCTACCACACATCAATACACCGCAAGGCGGCAACAACTTCAAACAGCAGTGAGAGCATTAATGTCTACACATATATCATCACGGTTGTTAATGAAACCTCAGCAGTGCTAGTCCTGTTATCATATATATTATTCGTGGTTACAACTTGTTGAGGTTTTTCTTTATGTGCCTTTAAATTTATCGTTATATTATTTCCTGAACTAAATCGGATTTTCAAGCAATATTGTATTTAATAAGTGTTTCATCCAAGAATGAAGAATATCATTGCTGAGCAATGTCTTACTACTGCTATGTATTTTCATCTGATGTGAAGCTTCTCTTTGCGAACAGTGTTCTAATTCGACTGCTGTTTTTAATGTACTAAAATAGTAGTAGATAAAAGCCCAAGAGTAGATACAGTGTTTGATACCAAATTTTTACTTGCCACAAGATTGCTGATGAATACCATTATTATTTATTGGTGAAGTTCAGTTTGTGGATGTGAAGAGCCTCACCCAGGGCCGTCATCAGGAATTTCTGGGCCCCATGCAGCCAAGATGTCTGGGCCCCCCTCCATTACCAGGGGTGGAGAACGGAAAGTGTGGCGCTCATGTTTGTACGTTATATGCGTTAACCGATTTTGGTGCTTATGTCAATTACAGTGAAGGAAACCATGGAGCAGGCAGTGACCGATAAATGCTCTGGATTTAGTTCAATTTAGCCAAAACGTATCCCACCGTATGGCATACAGTGGGATACGGGGAATGGAACTTTCCCAGGGCTGGAGTCCCCGGGCAGATCTTCTACTAGCGCTCTGCCCAGGGACTCTGGGGCTGTTCCTTATGTCCATATATGTTAGGCTTCGTTCACATCTGCGTCGGGACTCCGTTCATGGGTTCCGTCTGACTTTTCCGACTGGTTTCCATTCATGGGTTCCCCTAACTGAAACAAACAGAAACCATAGCTTTCCATTTGCATTACCATTGATTTCAATGGTAACGCATCAGTTGCAAATGGTTTCCGTTTGTCTCCGTTCTATAAAGGTTTCCGTTGTTTTGACAGAATCAATAGCGCAGTTGACCTCAAACGCTATATGTGAATATACCCTCCGCCGCACAAAAACTATAACTGAACTTTTCCCTCGCATAACATCTACAGCAAAGCCCCCCTACCCTACACAAATGAACTACAAGGGTCTCTTCACACGTCGAGGTCAAATCATGGTTATAAAGCAATTTTACAAAAATTGTTGCAAAAAACGTGTCATTTGCCATGGTTTTGCGAATATCTCTGCAAAAAAAACGCAATATGACTGTAACTTGTGAATATATGCTAAATAAGTTCCAACACACATGGCATTTACAGTCAAATCCCCCCTCCCCCACAAAAATTATTTAAAGGCTACAGCCGCTACACCTTTGAAAACTTTTTTTTAAATAAAAAATATCAGTGTGTTTTGTGCAACTTTGCAATTAAATTTTATTCAAAATAATTGTAACTTTTTGAGATACAACTGCATTATATATACAGAGCAGCTGAAACCTGTATCCTGCAGGTGAGCGGGACTGACAGGTTCTCTGACACGCAGAATCGAGCTGTTAGGCCGGGTTACCGCGAGTCGGATACACACATTGTGGTGCCGTTTTTCGGACGGAAATTCCTCTGCGCAACAAAGCGCTCATACTTACCCCCACCTCCGACGTCCGCTCCGGCCTCCCTGGATGACGTTGCAAGCCATGTGACGCTGAAGCCTGTGATTGGCTGCAGCGGTCACATGGGATGCAACGTCATCCCAGGGGGCCAGACTGCAGGAAGAAGGACATGATTTAAATTCCGCACCGCAGGTCAATTTATTAACATTTATGCTACGGGTTTTTTCCGCAGCGTGGGCATGAGATTTACAAAATCTCATCCTCTTTGCTGCTATTGTAAATGCTGTGGAATTTCCGCACAGAATTCCGTTGCGAAAATTCCGCAGCGTTTAGCTACGTGGGAACCCAGCCTTACCGATCACATCTAAGTGATGAACAAAGATGTGATCGATAAGAGCTTGATCCGACCACGGTCACTGAACATGACAGATGCAGGTCTCAGAACTAGATACAGCTGCTCTGTATACAGGATATAAAGCAGCTGTATCTCAAATAGTAAACATTATTTTTAACAAAATGTAATTGCACAGTTGCACCAAACACACTGATACACATTTTTATTTTAAAAAAAGTTTTCAAAGGTTTACATAGCCTTTAAACAGAATCCCCTGATATGTCGGACTGCGTGTCGGACGCATTTCCCGGACCAAACACAGTGCAGGGAGCTGGGCCCCTAGCATCATAGTTATATACAATGCCAGGAGTCCCTGCCTCGCTGTGGGAAAACTGTCCTGTACTGTAATCATGTACTGCAGGGACACTTGGCCTCGTACATAACTATGATGCTAGGAGCCTGGCTCCCTGCACTGTGTTCGGTTCGGGACATGCGGACATGGTCGTGTGAATTAGGCCTTCGGGTCAGTTCACACGTAGCGTAAATACTGCAGTTTTTCCGCAACGGAATTTGTTGCACAAAATCCGCAGCAAATACAGTAGCAGCAGAGTGGGTGAGCTAGAACAAATGTCATCCACACGCTGCGTAAATACTGAGCGGTAAAAACGCTCAGAAATTGACTTTTGAAATTGAAGAAATTGCATTTTATTCCGCAGCATGTCAATTGTATTTTTCGGAATCGCTGCTTATTTGTTGCTACACAGGAGTCTGGGTTTCTTGCTCCCTCCAGCGCGGCCTCCTGGGATGACGTTTCATCCCATGTGACTGCTAGCAGGCCAGCTAAATGCTGCAGTTTCCGCAGCGGACATTCCGTGTAAAAAACTGCACCACAGTTTGGTGTGGATTTTCAGCCTGAATTCCCTGCGGCGCACAGGGCGGATATGCTGCGTGCTTTTACGCAGCGTATCTGCCCCGTGTGAACTCAGCCTAACAGTTAGGTTCCCCCTCCCCAAGAAGAATTAATAATGAATCCCTTCCCCCACACATAGCATTCACAGCCAAGTCCCACCATCCCCCCACATATAGCATTTGACACAAAATCCCCTCCCCCACATATAGCATTCACAGCCAAGTCCCACCCTCCCCCACAAAAACGTTTTACACAAAATCCCCTCCCCCACATATAGCATTTACAGTTAGGTCCCCCTCCCTCACAAAAACGTTTTACACAAAATTCCCTCCCCCACATATAGCATTTACAGTTAAGTCCCCCCTCCCTCACAAAAATGATTTGTAAAGAATCCCCCACACATAACACTACAGTTTCCTCTTACCTGTCCTGGAGGAATCTTCCTCAGCAGTTACAAGTTGCAGGCAGAAGGGGGGGGGGCTGCGTGGCACTGCTCCTCTCCAGCTCTTCCTTCTTCCTCCATGTTTTGTGGGCGGCAACCACCACACATGACACAGAGCTTCTGTTTCCTGCTTATGCAGCATCTTCCTCTCAGGGCCCCAGCCTAAGTTACTTCAGAGTAAAGAACGGCCCGTTACGTGGCCGGGTCCGTTCCTTTCTCCAAGTAACTAACGCTGGGGCCCTCAATTAAATGTTTAAAGTAGCAGACGGGCACCTTCTTTTCATCCTTGTTGCCAGGCCCCTGACTGGAGTACCAGCAGTACTGCCCTGATGGTGGCCATGTCCTTACACCTTAACAGTTCACCAGGCAACATATGGTTAAAGGGGTTATCCCACGGGGGAAAAAAAATTGAAACTTACTTAACCTTTAAAAATAAGTTCATTTATAATATGAATTAGTTAAAAATTATTTATGACTTTCTTAATGTCTTACATTGGTGTCCGTGGTAGCGCCCCCTGGAGTTTCCTCTTGATTCTTTTTCCACCTTCCGAATCAGGTTTTGTTGGACTTGCATGTGCAGTACAATCCCCCACTCGCACATTGACCTTGATATGAAGCTACCTGTGTACTCTATTCGATAGCGTTTCTGCACTTGTCAGTGGAAAATTGGTGCACAGGGAATACTTGTCAGAGCAGGCTGTGGATGAAGACAGCACTGCCGAGTGGGAATGGAGGGGGAGCGAAGGGCTTTCAGGGAACCTCACGCAAAGGGGAGTAACGTGGGGTGCGCTGCTGCCCACACAAAGACATTGCTCTGAAGAAAGAATAGCAATAGTGAATAAATTGTCCATAATGACTAACAAAAATAGTTGGAATTGGCGATTTTAGGAAAAATAAAGTTGTGTCAAAGATTACTAATTATCTGCAAAGGTATTTATTTTTAGGGAGTTTGGTGAGATAATCCCTTTAAGCCATGCAAGGTCTGGGTTTGTTACGATTAGGCCTCGTTTACATGAGCGTGATATACGTCCGCGCGACGCGCGTGCTTTTCACGCGTGTCATACAGACCTATGTAAGTCTATGGGGGCATGCAGACAGTCCATGAGTTTTGCTCAGCGTGAGTCCGCTGAAAAAAACTCACGACATGTCCTATATTTGTGCGCTGTTCGCTCATCACGCACCCATTGAAGTCAATGGGTGCGTGAAAATCACGCAGGTCACACGGAGGCACTTCCATGCGAACAGCGTGATTCGCGCAACAGCTGTCAAACTCTGAATGTAAACAGAAAAGCACCACGTGCTTTTCTGTTTACAAACATCCAAATGGAGTGTCATAATGATGGCGGCTGCGCGATAATCTCGCAGCCGCGCATCATACGCTGATGACACACGGAGCTGTTAAGTGCCTTTTGCGCACGCAAAACGCCGCATTTTTTGCGTGCGCAAAATGCACACGCTCGTTTAAATGAGGCTTTAGAAACATATCCACAGTGTGAGTCCGGCCAGAAGCTCTTCATGTGCATAGACTTCTACGATGGATTGAGAACCACCTGTAGTTGGTATGCTATTGTGTCACTTTTGAGTCCCCAGGTCACTTGGATACTGTACAATGTACGTTAGTGAGGATCATGCACCATTTTAATTTCCTTCACTAGTTCCTTGTGAAGTGTTTTAGGCTGTGTTTACACAGAGTTTTTTGCAGGAGGAAAATTCCTCCTGCAAGAACTGCTCCAGACGTTTTTTGCACAGTGGTTTGACAAAAACTCGTCAAAACACTCGTCGAGGTGTTTTTTTCCTGTTTCTAACTGATTGAAATGGGGTTTTGGAGGCGGAAACCGCCTCAAGATAGGTCATGTCGCTTCTTTTTACCGCAACGCGGTTTTTCCGCTCACGGTAAAAAAAACTCATCCGCCTCCAATTGAAATCAATGGGAGGCATTTTCGGGCAGTTTTTGATGAGTTTTGCGGAGCGGTTTCCGCACCAAAAAACTAGTCAAAAAACTCAGTGTGAACAGGGCCTTAGTACTGGGGATACTGGTTGAGTCCATGTTATGCCCTTCTCCACAAACAAACACTTGTAAGGGAAAGCTTTAAAATAAAAAACATAAAATACGCCTAGAAACACATTATAGCACCACATAAAAAGCAAGTGATATTTATCAAAACTGGGGCAAATGAAAAGTTAGGGAGTTGCCCAGAGAAACCAATTAGCTCCCAGTTCTTGTTTTTCAGAGGCCTTTCTAAGGGTATGTTCACACGAGGTCATTACGTCCGTAATTGACGGACGTATTTCGGCCGCAAGTCCCGGACCGAACACAGTGCAGGGAGCCGGGCTCCTAGCATCATAGTTATGTACGACGCTAGGAGTCCCTGCCTCGCTGCAGGACAACTGTCCCGTACTGAAAACATGATTACAGTACGGGACAGTTGTCCGGCTGCGAGGCAGGGACTCCTAGCGTCGTACATAAGTATGATGCTAGGAGCCTGGCTCCCTGAACTGTGTTCGGTCCGGTACTTGCGGCCGAAATACGTCCGTCAATTACAGACGTAATGACCTCGTGTGAACATACCCTAAATAAAAAGAGACCAATACTCCATTTTTCCTTTGCAACGGTTTTCATAAATCTCTCCCATGTATCACAGTCTTTTAACATTCAAAGAAACCATATATGTCTTTGCTATATGTAAAAACAAATATGTTGTGTGCTGTGTTTGAGTGTTTAACTATATACATGTACCAAAGCCTCAATATACTTTGATTATACAATAAATTGTATGCCTGTGTCTTTGTCCTCTTTTACATTACTTATTAGATAGCAATGACAAATGCATTTTGATTAACAAGAAGGCAACGCATATTCTATAGTTATGACAGACTTTGGACAATCCCTACTTGTTCGAAGGGTCCCTTGACAAAAAGCTGATTACAAAGTGTCCTTTGACTGGGCGCATCAGCGATCAGCTGTAATCTGTGGAGAAACCTTTGCAGTAAGTGTTCAATTTCTCTGCAGTGCCACTAAAGGGGAATTTAAGCATTAGACAGTGCCATTGAAATCAAAGGGATGTCTGTACAATGCAGGAGAGGACAGGTCCTCCAGAGCGAGAGACTTTTTTTTGTAAGTGCTCTTCACTCTGGCCAAGAGATGAGGATCCTGAACAGTGAAAACCCTCTATATTATATTAACTCAGAATCAAAAATAAGCTATTTGAAAATTGGTTTTCTAAACTAGACAACCCCTTTAAAACAAAATTCGTTAAATCAGTAAATGGAGTTCCATTGTGTGCAGACTGTATTTGATAAAATATTACTGTTTTTAATATAATCAGTGTTACATTTCTGCTACTCTGAGCAGCTTTGACCAGGGATATAATGGTTTCACCCAAAGCCATATTTTAAGTTATTGGAAGGATTGTAAAATATTGCTGGTGCACACCTTCCTCTGGTAAAAGACACTTCTCTGCTTCCAGAAGGGGGAACATTGGAGATTGTCCTTCATTTCAGGATAAAAGGGTTATTGGTCTCTTTGGTAAGCCGCAATTCCACAGAAGAGCAAATATATAGGATCCTAGGAGAAGTTCAAATACAATACTTGAGATCCGGGGATGAAATTCCACACCGTGTAGGATAATATGGTGAGTTATCGCCCAACAAAAAAGGGGCAAGATTACCATGCAGCTTTACGCAGGACTGAACCTTGGAGAGAGGAGCATATTGACGATTGGCTGTTCAACTCATTGACACTTTACTCAATCTCTTCAACTAGAGTTTGTTGTGCATCTTGCTAATGGTGAGAGCAGTTTGGAGGATGAGCTTGAGATTGGATCTGGCCTTTTTTAGACAACTGTATGCCACTCAGAGCAGCCAAGGATATCTCCATTCGCCCCTCAGAAGGTATCCCAGCGGGTTAGACAACAAGTCCGCCTGGGCAAGAGTTTGGTGGCAGGCATCCTAGGCAAGCAGGCAGCAGAATTCAAAAAGATAGTCAAGGAAGGTCAGACGTCAAGTTCCACTGGCGTAGCTATAGGGGTCGCAGCGGTCGCAAATTGCGACCGGGCCCCGAAACCAGGGGGCCCACGGCTCCCCGCACCACATCAATAAAAAGTTACTATAGTAACTCGGGCCGCGGGCCCCTGTTACTATAGTAACAGACTGTACTTACCTTCCTGGTTCCGGATCGCAGCGGAGGTCCTGACGTCAAGCGCTGTGCGCAGCGCATGACGTCACAGCGCTATACGCCGCGCACAGCATTGAGACGACAGAACTACCGCCACGGCTGAAGAGAAAGGTAAGATTAGCCCTGACTGGCGGGGTCCGACTCCCGGGACCCGCCAATCAGCTGTTTTGGTCGCTTCATTCCGGTCACACTGTGAATCGGTGTCGGCGATTCACAGTGTGAGCGAGTAGTGAAATGAAGGGGAAGCAGCTCTCTTACGAGTGCTGCGGCCCCTTCAAAACAGCTGATTTGCGGGTCCCGGGAGACACATCAGCTATTGATGGCCTATCCTGTGGATAGGTCATCAATGTTTAGGGACTGCACAACCCCTAAGCCTACGATGTAGCAGGCTTAGGGGGCCCATGAGACAGGATCACAGATTGTGTGGTGCTGTCTGCTGGGCCCTGTATCTAAGCCAATCACATGGTAGGCTTAGATACATGGCCCATGCGTGATCCTGTCTGCTGGGCCCTGTATATAAGCCAATCACATGGTAGGCTTAGATACATGGCCCATGTGTGATTTTGTCTGCTGGGCCCTGTATATAAGCCTACCACACTGTAGGTTTAGATGCAGGGCCCCAGCACACAGTAATCTTATACTGTATAAGATTACTGTCTGCTGGACCCTGTATCTAAGCCTACGTTGTGGTAGGCTTAGATACAGGGTCCCACAGATCGTATCACACATGGGCCCTGTATCTAAGCCTAACACATGTGTTACTAATCGTTTTTCTTGTGTGTTTTCTTACAGGTTCGGTCGTTGGACTACGTCGGATTCCAGGACTACTTCGATGACGGCTTTTTTTTTTATTATCAATAAAATGGTTAATCAGGGTTGTGTGTTTTTTTTATTTATTTCAATAAAATATTTTTTCTATGTCTTTGTGGTTTTTTTTAAACTATATTACTACCGCTTTAGTAATGGCCGCCGGCTGATTGACAGCATCCATTGCTAAGGCGGGGCTTAGTGTTAGCCGCTGCAGAGGCTAACACTAACCCCCTTTATTACTCCGGTACCCACCGCCACCAGGGGTGCTGGGAAGAGCCGGGTACGATCCAGTACCTGACCATCTGTAGTGATGGTCGGCCACTGGGGTGGCCGCAGGCTGGTATTATCAGGAGGGGAAAGGCCAGATACAGTGGCCCTTCCCACCCTGGTAATGCTAGGCTGCTGCTGCTTTATTGTATCTGGCTGGTTATGGAAAAATGGGGGGACCCCACGTCATTTAAAAAAATAAAAAATAATTAGAAAGAACGATGTGGGGTCCCCCCCAATTTTCATAACTAGCCAGATACAACACAGCAGCGGCAGGCAGCATTACCAGGGTGGTGGGGATACTGTTTTTGGCCTTCCCCAGCCTAATACTACCAGCCTGCGGCCTGCCCGTCACTACAGATGGTCGGGTACTGGTTCGTACCCGGCTCTTCCCCTGGTGGCGGTGGGTACCGGGGTAATAATGGGGGTTAGTGTTGGCCTCTGCACCTGCTAACATTAAGCCCCGCCTTAGTAATGGAGGTTGTCAATCAGCCAGCAGCCATTACTAAGGCGGTGATAATAAAGTTTAAAAAGATACAAGCACATAGAAAAAATATTTTATTGAAATAAAAAACACAACCCTCATTAACCATTTTATTGAGAATAAAAAAAACGCCGTCATTGAAGTCCTCGAATCCGAAGTCCAACAACCGAACCTGTAAAAAAAACACACAAACACACAAAAATAATCAGTAACACATAAAGAAGCAAAATTATTATTCTTACCTTTCCTGGGTCCAGCGCTGGAGCCGCAATGTCAGCGAGCTGAGTCCTGTATCTAATCCGATCATATGTGATACTGTCTGCTGGGCCCTATATCTAATCCAATCATGTGTGATACTGTCTGCTGAGCCACTGTATCTAATCCTATCATGTGTGATACTGTCTGCTGAGCCACTGCATCTAATCCTATCATGTGTGATACTGTCTGTAGGGCCCTATCTCTAATCCTATCATGTGTGATACTGTCTGCTGAGCCGCTGTATCTAATCCTATCATGTGTGATACTGCCTTCCGAGCCACTGTATCTAATCCGATCATGTGTGATACTGTCTGCTCAGCCACTGTATCTAATCCTATCATATGTGATACTGTCTGCTGAGCCACTGTATCTAATCCTATCATGTGGGATACTGCCTTCTGAGCCACTGTATCTAATCCTATCATGTGTGATACTGTCTGCTGAGTCATTGTATCTAATCCTATCATGTGTGATACTGTCTGCTTAGCCACTGTATCTAATCCTATCATGTGTGATACTGTCTGCTGAGCTATGTATCTAATCCTATCATGTGTGATACTGTCTGCTGAGCCACTGTATCTAATCCTATCCATAGTTTATAGGGTCGTAGTGCTATAGATATGCTATGCTGTCTCCTATACGCAAATTTTTTTTTGGGCGGACACATATGTATTGGGGCTATTTCCGCTGACATTTTAAGCCCTGAGGGTATGTTCACATGGCAGCGTCTGTTACGGCTGAAATTACAGTGCTGTTTTCAGGAGAAAACAGCACCGTAATTTCAGCCGTAATGGCATGTGCAGGCGTCTTTCGCTGCGTCCATTACGGACGTAATTGGAGCTGTTTTTCCATGGAGTCCATGGAAAACGGCTCCATTTACGTCTGAAGAAGTGACAGGCACTTCTTTGACGCGGGCGTCTTTTGACAGCGGCGCGTAAAAAAAATGACCGTCGGCACAGAACATCGTAAGACCCATTCAAATGAATGGGCAGATGTTTTCCAACGCTTTTGAGCCGGATTTTCGGACGTAATTCAATGCTAAAACGCCCGAATTACGTCCGTAAATAGGGTGTGTGAACCCAGCCTTAGTGACGCCCCCGGCTGCTAGTGCTGCATTGTTGTGTCACTTAGGAGACCCGGCGATGCAGCTGAAAGCTGCGGACCGTCGGCCATGAGGAGTTTGCGGGGGGGGGCCCCAATAAGAACTTTTGCATCGGGGCCCATGAGCCTTTAGCTACGCCCCTATCAAGTTCCTATCAGTTCTAAAAGACCAGTCAAGTAATAAGAGCAGGATATACAGGGGTTCAAGGCAATTAAGAGCTGTAGCTTGCAATGGCTCATATTCAGTGCTAGCCTCGGTCACCGGAGCCATGAAAGTCATCACTGAATTAGCACCATGTGAAAAGGTGTGAAGGCCCCATGTGAAAAAAAAGATCTGTGTTTGGTTGGCCACAGAGCAGAGTAATCTGAAGTAGAACCTTGTGATTATGTTCACACAGGGGGGATACGCTGCGTAAAAGTACACATTGTATCCACCCTGGAGCCCGCAGGGAATTCCGGATGGAAAACTGCACAAAATTGGAAATATTGGTTAAAAAAAAAGAGCCTATACTTACCCATAGTCATGGCGATGCGTCCCACTGATGTCCTGAAGCCAGGTATCCTGGGATGACTTTTCTTCCCACGTGACCGCTGCAGCCTGTGATTTCCTGCAGAAGTGACATAGGATGAAGCGTCATCCCTGGAGGCCAAGCTGGACGCAGAAGCAGAGAGATCTGGGTAAGTATAATCTTTTTTTTTTGAGGGGGCATCGCAGCTTTTTTGCTGGGGAAATTCAGCAACAGAAAACCAGAAATTCCACAGCATAAATTGACAGATTTTTTACACAGCGTGAGTGGAATTTGTTCAAATCTCATCCACTCTGCTGCTGTAGTACGCTGCGGACTTTCCGCAATTAAATATGTTTTGGAGAACCCACAGTATTTATGCTACGTGGCTCATACCCTTTATGCCCTGTGTAAACAGGGCAAAGATCAGTCATTGAACGAGGAAACACTCATTCATCGACTGTTCCAGGGCCGGAATTGGGACATAAAATTAGTCCTGGCATTTTAAAGCACACCTGCTGTCCATTAAATATGTTTGCGTGGTTGCGGGCCCACCATTCAGCTTTACAAAAGCATTGTTTATTAAATACTGCCTTCCTGTTGTACTACTCAAATATTTAATAAATTAGTAAATCCCAAATAGCTAAATAATAGCAGCATGTAATGGCCTGAATGCATACACCGGCCACAACTCTCATATAGGAACAGTGTCTGCTTACCCATAAGAAAATGTTTTAGCAGCACAGAAGATTGGGGACGATACCCGGAAATGGACTCTCCCGAATAGGAGTTTAATTTCTAGTAATAAATAAAATATTACAGAAATATTAAAAATGTATGTGCAAAAAAATAATACATCATACACCACCAAGATATATTATGTGTCCCTATTTATTTATTAACAATAAGGTAGATAATAATGAGATATTAACTTAATTATTAAGGTGGATGAAATTAATATTTTAGTAGTCCTTACTGCCCATATTCATCATATTCTTTATAATACCACTATATACTATACACATTAAAAATACAGTCATATGTAGACATGAATAATGGTATCATATAGACCAGGGGTCTCAAACTCGGCCGGGTAAATGGGGCGCACATAGAAAAAATGTGAAGTTGACGGGCCGCATTACTTTCAAATTTGATACAATACAAAATTATTGTTAATCAATTAGTTAATTGAACTACTATAACAATACTACATTACTATAACTATACTACATTACTATAATAATACTACATTACTATAATAATGGGGGCGTGGCCTAGCGGTGAATGTGAGAGGACGTGTGTGACCGGAGCTCCTGCTGTACTCATCCTATAAGGTCCATATATCCCGTAAAATTCGGGGAAAATAGCTTCCCCAGGGTCTTACCAGAGTCTGGAGGTGGAGGAGCACGAGTACCCGGCCATAATGACGCGCTCCAAGAAGCAGAAGTCGCCGCCAGCGAGTCCCGGGTCCCGCGCTCAAGATGGCGCCGAGGAGAAGGAAGGCCGCAATAGAGGCCTCCGGCAGGAAGTTGTGGAAAAGCTGGAGAGGTTCGCCCGCACGCCGAGAGCAGGGGGGGCGGCTGCACAGCAGCGAAAGTCGGCTGGAGAGCAGGCAGCTGGAGGCCCATCTTATGGATCCAGGTACTCTCCTTTGGCGGGGGACATGAGAAGTGAGGAGGAGGAGGAGGAGATGAGCGGCGCCATGCAGGATCAGCCAGGTGCTGGAGGGAAAAGTGGAGTGAGGAAGGAGGAACCCTCCCTAAAGGACATTTTGGCAGCGGTGAAGCAAAATTCTATGGTCCTTAATACCTTAGCAAGCCAGATGGGTGGATTGAAGGAGGACATTTTGCTGCTCAGGAATGATTTGCAGAAAGTTGCGGAACGCACCACTGCCGTGGAAGGGAGAGTCTCAGACATGGAGGATGCGATTCCTCACATAAAGCAGGATGTGCAGGCACACTCGCAGGCAGTGGCGACATTGCTGGCTAAGACAGACGATATGGAAAATCGGCTGAGACGGAATAACGTTCGCCTTGTGGGGGTTCCGGAAAGAGTGGAGGGAACGAATCCGGATGACTTCTTTGAAAAGTGGCTGATGGACACATTTGGCAGAGAGGAATTGACCCCTTTATTTGCGGTGGAGAGAGCGCACAGGGTGCCGACCAGACCTGGCCCTCCGGGAAGGCCGCCGAGACCGGTGCTGATAAAGATTCTACATTATAAAGATAGAGACAAGATCCTGAGGAAAGCTAGAGAACGTCAAGACATCTCCTTTAATGGGGTGAAAGTGTCCTTCTTCCCGGATTTCTCTATGGAAGTACAACGGAAAAGATCACAGTTTTTGGATATAAAGAGACGCCTAAGGGCGTTACAAGTGCAATATTCCATGATGTATCCTGCCCGTCTGAGAGTGGTGGCGCTGGGCACAACATTACTATAATAATACTTTGCTATAATAATACTACATTACTATAACAACACTACATTACTATAATAATAATACATTACTATAACAATACTACATTACTATAATACTACATTACTATAACAATACTACATTACTATAATAATACTACATTACTATAATACTACATTACTATAACAATACTACATTACTATAATAATACTACATTGCTATAACAATACTACATTACATTACTATATTAATACTACATTACTATAACAATACTACATTACATTACTATAATAATACTACATTACTATAATAATACTACATTACTATAATAATACTACATTACTATAACACTACATTACTATAAAAATACTACATTACTATAATACTACATTACTATAATAATACTACATTACTATAATAATACTACATTACTATAACACTACATTACTATAAAAATACTACATTACTATAATACTACATTACTATAATAATACTACATTACTATAATAATACTACATTACTATAATACTACATTACTATAATAATACTACATTACTATAACACTACATTACTATAAAAATACTACATTACTATAATAATACTACATTGCTATAACAATACTACATTACATTACTATATTAATACTACATTACTATAACAATACTACATTACATTACTATAATAATACTTCATTACTATAACACTACATTACTATAATAATACTACATTACTATAATACTACATTACTATAAGAATACTACATTACATTGCTATAATAATACTACATTACTATAGTAATACCGCTAGGTTTAAACTTAACGAAAATTTGCGAGTTTAATCCACGTGCTTATTTTAACAATCCAGTTTTCCAGTTTAAATGTCGCTAAATGCTGTCTGGCTGCTCAGTTGGCAGCGTTTGGCAGACACAAGAATAGGAAGATTGGGCAGCCCTTTTTTTTTATCGTGTCACAGTGCCCTCTGTAGAGAATGCCACAGTGCCCTTTGTAGATAATGCCACAGTACCCTCTGTAGATAATGCCACACACCCACCCGTAGATAATGCCACAGTGCCCTCTGTCAATAATGCCACAGTGCCCTCTGTAGAAAATAGGGATGTCACGATACCAGAATTTGGACTTCGATACCGATACTTCGTTTAGTATTGCGATTTCAATACCAATTCGATACTTTGCCAACAGTAAAAAAAAAAAAAAAAAGCTCTTCCATTTTCTGATGTGAGGCGCGTGGTGTGATGATGAATTTAACCTCCACGTGCCTCACATTAGTAGTAATTAACCCCATCATGTTTCTCAGTCATAATGGGTTAATGTGTGAGGTACAAGATGAGGTTAATTACTATTAATGTGAGGCACATGGGGGTTAAATTCATCACACTTTGTGCCTCACAATAAGTGATAGAAAGCAGTTTTTATTTTATTTATTTACAGCGTACACATCATAAATGATGCAAAAAAATAGTTGTGCAGGTTATTACGGCCGCGCCAATACTGAATATGTGTATACTTTATGTATTGAGTCTTATTTTAATGTTTATTTTAAAAAAGGTGTTTGTGTATTTTTGATTATTTAACATTACTTTGTTTTTACTTTATTTTTTAAACTTTAATGTACTGGCATATATCTACGGTATATACAGGTAGTACACAGGCATATATCTATATGACAGTACTTTAGCCTGTGCACTGATAGTACACAGGCAGTTGTTAGGATATACCTAAGTATGCCCTAACAACAGGAAATATGGTAGGACAGCCCTGGGGTCCTTCAATGGACCCTGGGCTGTCTACCCATATATGGTATGTAACTCAATCGCGTCACAGGAATTCCCTGTGACGCGATCCAAGGGTCATCCCCCCTTCTCATTTTCCCCTGAATGCTGCAGTCCGCTGTGATCGCAGCATTCACGGGAATTAGGGTATGTTCACATGCAGTGGTTTCAGATGTAATTCGGGCATTTTACGCCTCGAATTACGCCTGAAAAAACGCCCCTAATACGCCTACGAACATCTGCCCATTGCTTTCAATGGGAATTACGATGTTCTGTTTCCATGAGCCTTTATTTTACGCGTCGATGTCAAAATACGGCGTGTAAAATGACGGCTCGTCAAAAGAAGTGCAGGACACTTCTTGGGACGTTTTTGGAGGCGTTTTTCATTGACTCCAGTGAAAAACAGCTCCAAAAACGGCCATAAAAAACGCTGCGAAAAACGCGAGTTGTTAAAAAAACCTCTGAAAAGCAGGAGCTGTTTTCACCTGAAAACAACTCTGTATTTTAAGACATATTTTGCGTTTGCGTGTGAACATACCCTTCTGCCTCTTCTGGCACATACACGACACCTTTTCTGGGGGCAATTTTTTTTCTCTGTGGGCGTCACTTCACCAGGAAAGTGCTGCCGTGGAACTATCTTAGGGAAATCACTACTTGCAGAGTGTCGCATTGGGTACGTGGACCCACTGGACTGTACCGCCTTGACGGTATGGAAGCTGGCCAACAGGACACAGGTCACAGTCTATAGTTCGTATAGGTGTACCTGTGGTAGCTCAGACAGTAGCAAGACAGGCTCGGCTGGGACTAGGCAGCAGGCAGGCGCCAGGCGTGGCGTAGCTGGACAGGCGTGGTAAACTCCTGGAAGACCGCGGGAGCATTACACAGGCCAAAGGGCATTACCAGATATTCATAGTGTCTGTCATGGGTGTTAAATGCAGTCTTCCATTCGTCACCCCAGCGAATCTGGATTAGGTTGTAGTTTAGAAAAAATCTTGGCACCACGTATGCGATCAAACAGTTCAGAGATTAATGGCAACGGATACCTATTTTTTTGCGTGATCTGGTTGAGACCCCGGTAGTCGATGCAAGGATGCAGAGAACCAACCTTTTTCTTGACGAAGAAGAACCTGGCTTCTGCTGAGGAGGAAGACTTCCGTATGAAGCCCCTCTCCAAGTTCTCCATAACATAGACGGACATGGAAAGATTCTCTGGCAAGGAGAGAGGATATACCCTACCACGGGGAAGGGATACACCAGGAACCAGGTCGATAGGACAGTCTTTCGCCCGGTGTGGGGACAGCGTCTCTGCCTCTTTCTTGCTGAAGACATTTTTTTGCCGGACACTATGGTCACGGGAATGGATAATTTAGACGAAAGTCCCTCTTTACCCAAGGTTGTCTCTCCCACCATCCCTAGGCTCTGGGGCTTTTGAGGACACAGATGCACAAGATGGCCTCAGAGGCCGCAATATAGACAGAGTCCCGAGGTGCATCTGCGTTTTCTCTCCTGGGTAGGCAGCTTAAACTAGTCCGTCCTCACAGATTCCTTAGGAGGATCAGCATCTGGGGACAGCAGTGGTCGCTGCAAGGTAGGAACCAGGCTAGGGAGTCCTCCCGACGAGCTTCTTGGAGCCGTTCTCGGATCCTTATATCAATCCGGGCAGCCAGAAGGATGAGGTCATCCAGGGTAGATGGTGGATCCCGGGCGGCAAGCTCGTCCTTAATCTTAGGAGACAGTCCCTGCCAGAATGAGCCACCAGGGCCTCATTGTTCCACAACAGTTCTCAAGCCAGGGTGCGGAAGTGGATGGAGTACTCACCCACGGAGGTGTCTCCCTGGCGTAGGCTCAGCAAAGAAGCGGCTGCAGACGAGACTCATCCAGGCTCCTCAAACACCATGTGAAATGTCCATAGGAACACCTGAAAGTCACAGGTCTCTGGTCCTTGTCTCTCCCAGATAGGGTTCGCCATGCAAGGGCCCTGCCAGTGAGGAGAGAGACGATGAAGGCGACCCTTGCGCCATCAGACGAAAATGCCCTTGCATACAGGCTAAAGTAGATCTGGTACTGGTTCAAAAATCCACGACAGGTCCTTGTGTCTCCATCATAGCGGTCAGGAAGTGGCAAAGAAAAGCGGGAATCAGCACTGCCAGGAGGTGTAGTCGGAGGATCAGTACTGCCAGGGGGTGTAGTAGGAGGATCGGCAGCTTGCACCTCCAGCCGACGTGCAATAATGTTCAAGGTCTGGAGGAGTAGGTCCTGTTGAGACTGGAGGTCTAGCATATCCGTCCGCATCTCATCGTCATCATGGTCTTGGATTGACCAGCGGGGTCCATGGCCTGAGCCTACTGGTATATGGACCCACTGGGCCGTACCGCCTTGACGGTATGGAAGCTGGCCAACAGGAAACAGGTCACAGTCTATAGTTCGTATAGTGTACCTGTGGTAGCTCAGACAGTAGCAAGACAGGCTCAGCTGGGACTAGGCAGCAGCCAGGCGTGGCGTAGCAGGAGAGGTGTGGTACACAACACACCTCAACACGGCACTTGACCAGGATAGCACGGGATACAGGTAGCAGGAATGGGAAACACTGGGAACTGGAAAACACTTAGGAGACCATTTGCTTAGACAGACTAGGGTAACGACAACAAGGCTAAGGCAAGGGAGGAAGGGGCTGGACCCCTCTTATAGTCCAGGTCTCATAGGCTAATTCTGCTCTAATTTCAGGTTCGTGTGCGCACCCTACGGGACCCGGCCTGGAGAAGCAGAAGTGAGCGTTGGCGTTGGCGTCTCCTGAGGAGGAGATGGGGACCAGCGCTCACAGTTCCATGGCTGCGGGCGTCAGGAGGTGAGTGAGCCTGACGGCCCGCAGCCAAGGGCATGACACAGAGGTAGAACTTTCTCTTACCTCTGCCACATTACCAAAAATAAGGGATTTTATTACCTTCTCCTGGTTTTCCATGTATGTCCCCTCATGACCAGTGCTCCTGTAGATGACAAAAGGAGTTGTACAGTACATTGCCATTTTGATGACGTACACCTCCAGTTTTTTGTACCAAATTTTCGATTTCTGCATGGCATTGTACGGCTTGAGCATCTGGTCAGATAAGTCCACTCCCCCCATTAATTTTATTATACCCCTTGAATGCAGAAAGGCTGTGACGTGGTGGAGGATCTTGCACCACGCACAGGGACAAGGGAGAAGGTGGCATCATGTATGGATGTTAGCATTAGGACATCCTTCTTGTCCCTGAATTTTAAAAAGAGGACCCCTTCGCTATGGAGCGCCCTGCTCTCCCCAAGCTGCAGGGTTTGGCAGAAAATGGGTTTTTGCAGACCGTCCCACACGCTACAGTTTTTTGCTCCGCCAGGAACTTAAACAAGGGTACACTTTTCAGTTGTCAATGTACAAGTGGTACTCCTGTTTAAATAGTGGGTGCAGGAGGTTCCACACAATATTCCTAGTTGTGGTCAGGACGGGGGGACAGTTTGGGGGCTCAATGTGACTGTCCCTTCCCTTGTAAATTTTAAAAGTGTGCGTGTAGCCCGACTCGGACCCACAGAATTTATACATTTTAATGCCGCACCTGGCACGCTTTTTGGGCAAATACTGCCTGAATTTTACCCTTCTCTTGAAATGCACCAGGGACTCATCAATGGCAATTTCTTTTCTAGGGGTATATGAAGAGGATTTTTTTTTTGGCCAAATAAGAAATAAGGGGTCTAATTTTAAAGAGTCGGTCGAAATTTGGTCGAAATTTGGGTCATCCTGAGAATTATCATTATAATGTATACATTTTTGGATTGCCTCAAAATGAGCCCTGGGCATTGTGGTGCAGTATAAGGGGCAGTGGTAAAGAATATCAGTGGACCAATAGACCCACACCGTTGTATACTTGTATACTGCCAACCCAAAGAAATATGATCGACTAAAGCACAAAATTAGAAGAAATATTAACATTTTATTGAAATAAAAACATGAGACAAATAAAAATGGAATGGGGGATGAGTCACACAATAAAAAGACGTCTGATCAATCAAAAACCAGGTATATATATTATGTCAACATGTAAACAGTGTACATGTTGTGTTATGGCAGCATCCACGTTTCCATCATGTCCACCGGTATGATTTACTTTTCCTGTCTTGTTCAGCAGCTGTAACTCTATTTTGCTCATTATTGTCGGTCATCTTCTGATCTTAAGCATATCTGGCACAACACTGCTTATATTATGTGTGTAAACTGGTTGTTATTAATACCAACGTCGTATATTTACCTTGTAATCACTACAACTACTAGTATTACACTCACCTTCTCGCCATATTGCTGCTGTCATCAGATGTACCTTGCTAGAATCTGTGCTAATTCCAATTGGACACAGCTTTCTATGTGATTACATGCATTCTTTCCTGCTGCCATAACACAACATGTACACTGTTTACATGTTGACATAATATATATACCTGGTTTTTGATTGATCAGACGTCTTTTTATTGTGTGACTCATCCCCCATTCCATTTTTATTTGTCTCATGTTTTTATTTCAATAAAATTTTCATATTTCTTCTAATTTTGTGCTTTAGTCGATCATATTTCTTTGGGTTGGTCTTATGTCAATTGTTGATCGATGCACCAAGTATATCTTGGTCACTACGCAGGATCCAATATAGTGCATTTAATACAGTTTGCAAGGGTGCTCTACAGTTTATTGGTGATTTTTCCGAGCACTACTTTTTATTGCATTCTGTCTGATGGTATTTTATCGGTTTGTATACTTGTATACTGTAGAGAGCTGTATACAAGAAAATGTATAAGATAGAACTTTTTTGTCTATTTTTTTTATATAAAACATTAACACTAACGTACACTAATATTTATTTTTTATTTCATGACTCTAAAACTTACAAAGATACACTGACTAAACTACACTGACAAAAAGACGATAACTGTCAGTCAGCGTCAGTTAGTCACACACTAACTGACTGACACTAACTTACGCTAATTGACTGATGGACTGATGCTGATTGACTGATGCTGACTAACAGACGGTCTGACGCTGACTGACAGACGGTCTGACGCTGAATGACACTAACTAAATGGACACTGGCTAAAAAAAAATTTTGTGTTTTATGAATTTTGAAAAAAAAAATATAAAACACAAAAAAAGCTCCCTTATACACTGAAGAGATAGGAGAGGTAGGGGAGTGATCACAGTGGGGGAACTATGATCAAGGGGTTAATGTGTTTTTTTTCACTCTTCTGCTTCCAATGACGATACAGACGATCAGAGCGATCTCTCCCACATACATTCACCAACAGGAGATCAGAGCATGTAAACACATTTTACTGTACTTCTAAGCTCCGATTGGTAAGACTAACCGATCGGAGCGATCTGCGACAAGGGACCACATTGATAGGCCCCTTGTAATCTACCTGGAGACCAGGGAAGATGCTCTGTGCAGTTAACCACCGCTGCGGTGTAGCACCACACGGCGAATAACTTTTAAAGTGCAAGCGTAACTGTACGGCAAGTTTCACAAAGTTACTGCTCACCTGAATGTGCAGTTACGTCAAGATGCGGGAGGTGTTAATAGCTAAGTAATGCTTCTTTTATTATTGTATGGCTTCCCCACACTCTCGTGGCCTGTACTTTCTTGATCAATCAAAGAAAACCCCTTTAATAAGAACTGTGTTGGGGAGCAGCCAACCCGCCCACTGTGCACCAGCCCATCTGGCATTTGCCAGAACTGCCAGATGGCCAGTCCGGCCCTCGACAGATCACAACTACAAAAATGTTTGCTAGTCGGCAGCACATCTCCATGTGTACCCCTGACGAAGCTGCCTGGGTGGTAGATTCTCCATTCTGCATTCTTATTTGCCTACAAATCTCTCTATTTACTATTGCATTCATTTATGCCATCGTGATGTCACATTGTATTTACACATGCATCCCATCTCTATTTTGAGGGGGTTTATGACATTTACACTCTAACTCACACTACTAGGTCAGCTACTACTTACAAAATTGTGTTGGGAAAGTCAAATTTTAGGACATTTATTTGCATTCATCCCTGCATATCCTTCGCTCTATATATGTGCCCATTGTATTGACACATGTGCTATTGTTATATTGTGCTGTCCATATTTACTATTATTTCTAATGTAATTATCATTATACAATTACTCTTATTTCTCACTTGTTTCTCTTGTTGACATATACAAACCATTTATACCTTATCATGGGTGGTCGCTGCAGCTTGTCCTGCATTATATAGCATATTGACCAATTCCTTGTTGGTTTTTGATATTTTTATTTTCTGTTAGATTTTTTTTATCGCATTAATAAATTTATATTATAGGTCATTTCAGATGTGCTCTGGTCTATAATGTGTTTCTTGATCTCTAATGGTTTTGTGCTTTTTTGCACATTTGTGAATCCCCCCATTACTACCAATTTTCAGGTGGTGCCCGTACCCTTTCAGCTCCTTTATCATAGTCAGACCAGCCTGTTCCCCCATAAAAGGAGTGCACGTCCACTATGAAATCTATGTAAAGCCAAAGATTACCACATTGTTCCAGTCTCTGTACCATTACCAAGCTAGGATAAATTAAAACCTTTAACCCACTAGAATGGAACCCAATCCTAGATAGACTTCCATTTTTCTCCCCATCGCTTTCCTACTTTTCCTTTGCTGTTACCATTTCCCTTATTAAATAAAAAATATCCACAAATTTTCCCTCTTTTATCATCTTAACCACTTTTTTCGGTAGGTGTGAGTAAGTCGGGGACAATGTGCAAGAACCCACCGATCTTAAACTCACCATCACCTGCGCTTTTTTTTCCGTACGCTGCCTCTCTTGAGAGCTTGTCACAGGTGGCGGCGCTATGGCTGGGTCATTCTCCTTGCCTCTGTGCCTGCCTGACTCCCCAACTGCATAGTCCCCCACTGCCCCAATCCATGCCGGAATGGGAGCATCGATGGTATTGAGAAAACATTTATTGGGGGGGCGTGGCTAGCAGCAGACTGAGAAGGACACATTCCTAGTGAGCTACCAGGGAGCTGATTGTATCCAGAGCAATCCTCCCCTCTACAATTCTGTACTGAGAGTTTTGAGGCAACAGTCAGCAAGTGCATCACCTGCCACACAATTTAAGCCCAAAATTGGCTTAATCTGAAAAAATATATATTTTGCGGCATTTGACACTGTCCCCCATAGACGTCTAATGGGTAAATTCGTTCCAAATTATTATGCAAATGTTATTTTTTGCGGATTTTCCTAAATAGTCGATGCAAATGACAGTCAGTATAATCTTCAAGCCATCAACCGTTGGAGTATAATGCAAATTTTATTGAACAAATCTCCTAATGATAACAGATTTTTTTTTAGAAGTAAAGAACTCAAAACATTTTAAAGGTTGTAAAGAGAACTAAAATGGTCATTTGTTGAATTTGCAGCATCAGGAGGTCATATTTACAGAAATCAATAGCTCTTGCAATAAAAAAAAACGTAACAGGCCAAGTTACATGTTAACATAGGACCCCTTCTTTGATATCACCTTCACAATTCTTGCATACAATTTGTGAGTATTTGGACAGTTTCTGCTTGAATATCTTTGCAGGATGTCAGAATAACCTCCCAGAGCTTCTGTTTTGATGTGAACTGCCTCTCACCCTCATAGATATTTTGCTTGAGGATGCTCCAAAGGTTCTCAATAGGGTTGAGGTCAGGGGAACAAGGGGGCCACACCATGAGTTTCTCTCCTTTTATGCCCATAGCAGCCAATGACACAGAGGTATTCTTTGCAGCATGAGATGGTGCATTGTCATGCATGAATATAGTTTTGCTACGGAAGGCACGGTTCTTCTTTTTGTACCACGGAAGAAAGTGGTCAGTCATAAACTCTAGGTACTTTGCAGAGGTCATTTTCACACCGTCAGGGACCCTAAAGGGGCTTACCAGCTCTCTCCCCATGATTCCAGCCCAAAACATGACTCTGCCACCTCCTTGCTGACGTCGCAGCCTTGTTGGGAGATGGTGGCCATTCACCAACCATCCAGGGTTGCACGGCACTCATCAGTAAACAACATGGTTTGAAAATTAGTCTTCATGTATTTCTGAGCCCACTGCAACCGTTTCTGCTTGTGAGCATTGTTATGGGGTGGCCGAATAATAGCTTTATGCACACTTGCAAACCTCTGGAGGATCCTACACCTTGAGGTTCGCAGGACTCCAGAGGCACCAGCGGCTTCAAATACCTGTTTGCTGCTTTGCAATGGCATTTTAGCAGCTGCTCTCCTAATCCTATTAATTTGTCTGGCAGAAACCTTCCTCATTATGCCTTTATCTGAATGAACCCGTCCGTGCTCTGAATCAGCCACAAATCTTTTCACAGTACGATGATCACGCTTACGTTTTCTTGAAATATCCAATGTTTTCATACCTTGTCCAAGGTATTGCACTATTTCACGCTTTTCGGCAGCAGAGAGATCCTTTTTCTTTCCCATATTGCTTTGAAACCTGTGGCCTGCTTAATAATGTGGAACGTCCTTGTTAGTTTTTCTTTGATTGGGCACACCTGGCAAACTAATTATCACAGGTGTCTAAGATTGATTACAATGATCCAAAGAGCCCTAAGACACAATACCATCCATGAGTTTAATTGAAAAACTAATAATTAAGTGTTTATGACGCTTAAATCCAATGTGCATAATAATTTGGAACACAGTGTATAGGTTTAGAAAGTATAGTTTGTAATTGGATTGAGAATTGGCTCAAGGACCGTATCCAGAGAGTTGTGGTCAATGATTCCTACTCTGAATGGTCACTGGTTGTAAGTGGTGTACCCCAGGGTTCAGTGCTGGGACCACAATTATTGAACTTATTTATTAATGTATGATATAGAGGATGGGATTAATAGCACTATTTCTATTTTTTCAGATGACACCAAGCTATGTAATATAGTTCAGACTATGGAAGATGTTCGTGAATTGCAAGCGGATTTAAACAATCTGAGTGTTTGGGCGTCCACTTGGCAGATGAAGTTTAATGTAGATAAATGTAAAGTTATGCACCTGGGTACGAACAACCTGCATGCATCATATGTCCTAGGGGGAGCTACACTGGGGGAGTCACTTGTTGAGAAGGATCTGGGTGTACTTGTAAATCATAAACGAAATAACAGCATGCAATGTCAATCAGCTGCTTCAAAGGCCAGCAAGATATTGTCGTGTATTAAAAGAGGCATGGACTCGCGGGACAGGGATGTAATATTATCACTTTACAAAGCAGTGAGGCCTCATCTAGAATATGCAGTCCAGTTCTGGGCTCCAGTTCATAGAAAGGATGCCCTGGAGTTGTAAAAAATACAAAGAAGAGCGACGAAGCTAATAAGGGGCATGGAGACTCTAAGTTATAAGGAAAGATTAAAAGAACTAAACCTATTTAGCCTTGAAAAAAAACGACTAAGGGGGGACATGATAAACTTATATAAATATATGAATGGCACATACAAAAAATATGGTGAAATCCTGTTCCATGTAAAACCCCCTCAAAAAACAAGGGGGCACTCCCTCCGTCTGGAAAAAGAAAAGTTAAACCTGCAGAGGCGACAAGCCTTCTTTACTGTGAGAACGGTGAATTTATGGAATAGACTACCGCAGGAGCTGGTCACAGCAGGGACAGTAGATGGCTTTAAAAAAGGCTTAGATAATTTCCTAGAACAAAAAAATATTAGCTCCTATGTGTAGAAATTTTTTACTTCCCCTTTCCCATCCCTTGGTTGAACTTGATGGACATGTGTCTTTTTTCAACCATACAAACTATGTAACTATGTAACTCACCACACTGAAGCCACGGCCTAAATTAGTGGCTTCCTCCATACGCGAGTCCCGCGGCCTGCTTCCTCCGGAACCTCTGATGCTAAAGACTGAAGGGACAAGGTGCAGGGCCTTTCTGCTACCTCCACCAACTACCTGGGTGCATGTGAGTACTTTTAAAATCCCCTTTTGCTCTACAACAAGGAGACTTGGAGACATTTTAGCCCTCTCACTGTAGATGTGCATCGAAGCCTGAATACACCAGCATAGGCTTCATACATCTTGCCACATCAGCCACATTAAACCAGGACTATCCTATACCGAAACTGGAGGTGGAGGTGGGTGGCCCGGTCTGTCCCACAATTATTCTAAACTCTAAACTTAAAGCTGAGGCCTAGCGACTCGAGTAAAGCCACAGCCTCAATCTTTTAAGCTGCCTCCCCATTCAGTACACTTGCAAGCAAGGACAGCAGGGTCAGCCTCAGCAGGGAATATTCCCAACCAGCATAACCTACGCCTAGAAACAACTTATACGTGGAAACAACCACTACTTACAAGGGGAGTATGTAAAGACGGGGTAGGGAGACAGACAGGTGAGCCCTAATCTACCCGCCACTCAGTCCCTGTCTACTTGCAACGGCCCGTCCTACGCGACGGCATACAACTGGGCGACGGTCCCTACTCTCACTATGTGCACGACAGACAAACAGACAAGGGTACACAGGAGCCAAGGGAAATGGGGCAGATGCCCACGGCAACACCGTGAGCCACAAGAGTAGTGAACGAGCCGAGTCAAACCAGGAGTGTACGAGGTACCAAACGCAGAGCAGGAGAGTAGTCAGTAAAGCCAGGGTCAATATGAAGCAGAGGACAAATAGTACAAGCAGCAGCAGCAGAGCCAGGAAACTAGCAGAATCACAGGCAAAGGAGGAGCAGGAAATTAAGGTATAAATAGACAGAGGGCGGGAGCTAGCTCCGTCTCGCCAGGCTGTGATAGGCTCTCCCACTCCTCAGCCTCCCAGCCTGAGTGGTAGAAGAAGGAATCACTCTATCAGACTTAGGCTTTATTCAGACGAATGGGAAAAACGTCCGTGCAACGCGCGTGATTAGCACGCGCGTTGCACGGACCTATATTAGTCTATGGGGCCATGTGGACATGTGCGTGATTTTTACTCAGCGTGAGTCCGCTGAAAAAAAGTCACGACATGTCCGTTCTTTCAGCATTTTGCGCGAATCCCGCACCCATTGAAGTCAATGGGTGCGTGAAAACCACGCATGCCGCACGGTAGCACTTCCGTGCGAACTGCGTGATTCGCCCAACAGCTGTCAAAAGGATGAATGTAAACAGAAAAGCACCACATGCTTTTCTGTTTACAAACATCCAAATGGAGTGTCATAATGATGGCGGCTGCGCGAAAAGCACGCAGCCGCGCATCATATGCTGCTGCCACACGGAGCTTTTAAGTGTTTTTTGCGCACGCAAAACGCCGCGTTTTTGCGAGCGCAAAAATGCTACGCTCGTGTGAATGAGGCCTTAGGAGCAGGTGCAGACTGACTAACCACGGGCGTCGACACAGAAGCTGTGTCTGGCAGATCCTTTACAGAGGACAGATTCACTACCTTCAGGAAAACAAACTTCCCTGCTATACTATTCCCTTTATTAAAGTCTGTACTGTCACTCATCCTCCAAGTTCACTACTATCTGTGATTTGAGGACAGACAGGCGGTACACTCAGAGAAGACTCACAGAGAACTGGGAATACGAGGAGTGTTTTAACAGACAAAATAGGAACGGTCTATTACCAACAAAATACCAACTTGCTTTAACCTAATTGGGAGATAATACTGTGGACTGAACTTGATTTCATTAGAAGCAGATCCATAAAATCAATAAAAGATAAACTGTCCGTCTTTTGGAAAGAAAAAACAAAAATACAAAAACAAGGAGAAATTATCCAGGATATCGCCCCTGACTCCTCAGATTTGGTTATAACGCAACCATAAAATTAGTAAGCATATGTTTCCACACATGCTTCAGGCCTCATTTACACGAGCGTGTGCGTTTTGCGCGCGCAAAAAACGCTGCGTTTTGCGCGCGCAAAAGGCACTTGGCAGCTCCGTGTGTCATCCGTGTATGTTGCGCGGCTGCGTGATTTTCGCGCAGCCGCCATCATAGAGATGAGGCTAGTCGACGCCCGTCACTGTCCAAGGTGCTGAAAGAGCTAACTGATCGGCAGTAACTCTTTCAGCACCCTCGACAGTGAGTTCCGATCACAATATACACCAACCTGTGAATAAAAAAAGACTTTCATACTTACCAAGAACTTCCTGCTTCCCCCAGTCCGGGCTCCCGGCCGTTGCCTTGGTGACGCGTCCCTCTCTTGTCATCCGGCCCCACCTCCCAGGATGACGCCGCAGTCCATGAGACCGCTGCAGCCTGTGATTGGCTGCAGCCTGTGCTTGGCCTGTGATTGGCTGCAGCTGTCACTTGGACTGAACTGTCATCCCGGGAGGTCGGACCGGAGTTATCGGTAAGTCAGAACGTCTTTTTTTTTTTACAGGTTCATGGATTTTCGGAGCGGAAGTCACTGTCCATGGTGCTGAACCAGTTTAACGCTTTCAGCACCGTGGACAGTGACTGTCTCCTGACGTCGCGTACCCGAACATTTTTTACCGGTTTCGGTCAAAACGAGTTTGGCCGAACCCGGTGAAGTTCGGTGCGCTCATCTCGAATTTGACACTCCGTTTGGATGTTTGTAAACAGAAAAGCACGTGGTGCTTTTCTGTTTACATTCAGGAGTTTGACAGCTCTTGCGCGAATCACGCAGTTCGCACGGAAGTGCTTCCGTGCGGCATGCGTGGTTTTCACGCACCCATTGACTTCAATGGGTGCGTGAGTGCGCGAAAAACGCACGATTATAGAACATGTCGTGAGTTTTTTTCTGCGCACACGCGCTGAGCGCAATTCACGCATCGTCTAAACTGCCCCATTGACTAATATAGGTGCGTACGACATGCGTGCAAAGCACGCGCGTCGCACGCGCGTATATTACGTTCGTGTAAATGAGGCCTCACACCTTCTTGACATCCAAGTTCACATCCCCTCCCCCAGTTACGTCTCTGATGAGGCAACTCCCTCATCTATATGTAGATATTGAATACGGCTGAACTCAGGATAGCTTCTTACAATGTCAAGGGCATCAACATCCCCAAAAAAAGGCTCCAGATACTTACTTTTTAGAAAAGGAAAAAATTTACATCGCTTACATTCAGGAAACACACTTCAAAAAGAGTTACACTCCTCTTACTAAGAACAGAACCTTTACAAAATGGTACAACTCTTCCCCGCCTCTAAAGAGATCCAAAGGGGTAGCAATAATTATAAACAAGAACACACCTTTTATCTTTAAAGATGTCATCTCAGGGGGCGTGGCCAAGCGGTGAATGTGAGAGGACGTGTGTGACCGGAGCTCCTGCTGTCCCATCCTGTAAGCCCTTTATATTCGGGGAAAAAATCTATCCCCAGTACCTTCCCTAGAGCTGGGAATAGATTCCCTAGTGGTGGTGTCAGAGTGCCCGGTCGTGATGACCCGCTCCAAAAAGCAGAAATCGCCGCCGGCAAGTCCCAGGTCCCGCTCCCAAGATGGCGCCGGCGAGAAGGACGGCCGGACTAGAGGCCTCAGGCAGGACGCAGCAGAGAAGCTGGAGCGCATCGCCCGCACGCCGAGAGCAGGGGGAGCGGCTGCACTACAGGGAACATCGGCAAGGGATCAGGCTGTTGGCGGCTCCTCATATGGATCAAGGTACTCCCCTCTAGCAGCTGACACGAGGAGTGAGGAGGAGGAGGGGTGCGGTGCCATGCGGGATCAGCCAGGTGCTGGAGGGCAGGATGGAGAGAGGAGGGGGGAACCCTCATTGAAGGACATATTTGCTGCAGTAAAACAGAATTCCATGGTCCTCACTGCCTTATCGTGTCAGATGGGTGGATTGAAGGAGGACATTTTGTTGCTTAGAAATGACCTGCAAAAAGTCGCAGAACGCACCACTTGTGTAGAGGGGAGAGTCTCAGAGATGGAGGATGCTATACCTAACATACGGCTGGATGTACAAGCTCATTCTCAGGCTGTGGCTGCCTTATTAGCAAAGACGGATGATATGGAGAATCGGCTGAGAAGGAACAATGTCCAATTTGTGGGGGTTCCAGAACGTGTGGAGGGTTCGAATCCAGACGATTTCTTTGAAAAATGGCTGATCGCACATTTGGCAGAGAAGAATTGACACCCCTATTTGCAGTGGAGAGAGCACACAGGGTGCTGACCAGACCCGGTCCTCCGGGGCGACCACCAAGACCCGTTCTCATCAAAATTCGACATTACAAGGATAGAGATAAGATCCTGAGGAAAGCGAGAGAACGTCAAGATATCTCCTTCAATGGGGTGAAAGTATCCTTTTTTCCTGATTTCTCTATGGAAGTGCAACGGAAAAGATCACAATTTCTGGATATAAAAAGGCGCCTCTGGGCGTTGCAAGTGCAATACTCCATGATGTATCCTGCTCGGCTTCGGGTGGTGGCCCTGGGCACGACGTCATTTTTTGAGACACCGAGAGAAGCGGTTAGATGGTTGGACAGCCATGAGAGTCAATTGAGACCGGAGGATGCGGCGGGACGGCGCTGAGATGGAGTGGACTGGCTGGGATGACATGGCTGGTGATCCGAGAATATGGAAGGTGCTGTAGCCTACTGCAAGAACTGGCACTGACGGCCCATGGCTGTGTTTGGCTTCCTGGGTGCCTTTGCAGGCCTTTTTGCAGTTACTGCTAAGGACTGGGGGTGGGGGGGATTGTCTATGGACAGTGAAGGGAATGCATATGTTGATGGGGTGGTTGTGTATTTGCAAAGGGCCGTGGGAGGAATGGTCAGTTGAGCCTGGAAAGTGAAATGCAGAGTATGGTTTCACTGATTGCGCGGTGGGCAGTGTTGGCCAGCCGTTGTTTGCTGCTCTGGGCTAGGACAGAAGATATCTGTCGCACCAACCCTTTGACGGGGGTAGGTTTATTGGGGTGGTTAAAGGGGGAGGGGAGGGACAGGGTGGGGGGGAGATTGACTCAGCCGGTCAGTTATGCACAATTACAGTTACAGGGTACGGCGTATCAAGATATGTTGAGGGATGATGGGATCATTTAATTGCTTGTCTTGGAATGTTCAGGGCCTGCGCGACTTGAGGAAATGGCAGGCGGTGTTTGCACTTCTCAAGCAACAGGAGGCACGGGTGATTGGTTTACAGGAAACACATGTAACGAGGGACTCGGTCTCCATGCTGCATGGGGCATGGATAGGTCAGAGTTTTCATTCTTACCACACTACCTATTCCAGGGGGGTGAGCCTTCTGATACACAGAGCTGTACCGTCTATGTGTCACTCTTCTTTCCGAGATGGGGAGGGACGGTATGTTGGGGTGCATTGTACTCTTTACCATTGAATGTGTGTTGGTGGTGCTGTATGTTCCTCCTCACTTTTCAAGTGGGTGTATTAGGAAAGTGGTGGAAGAACTGTCTAGATTCCCGGAGGTGCCTTTACTTTTGATGGGGGATTTTAATGCTGTGATGAATACTGATATGGATAAATTTGGCACGGTGGGGGGAGGGAGCACAGCGTTTGGGCGTCTTATTGCTGAGATGGGTTGGCGGGATATATGGAGGGATAAACATCCAAGTCAGCATCAATACTCTTGTGCCTCCTCAATGTATCAGTCTCTCTCCAGGATCGACTTAGTTTTGTGCTCGCCGACAGCGGTGCCGTTTGTTGCCCAGAAAGAGTACCTACCGAGAGCTTTATCGGACCATTCCCCTTTGTTAATGAAGGTAGTGATGGAGGGGAGGACAGGACGGGGTCAGGGGTGCTGGAAGCTTAATGCATTTTGGCTGAAGTTGTTAGATAATAAAAAGATTCTAGACTTAATACAGGAATATTTTCAATTCAACTCTGGCACAGTGCCACAGGAGATATTATGGCACGCAATGAAGGCATGGTTGCGAGGGGTGTTTATTCAGCACATTGCGGCAGTAAAAACCAGGTCTAGACAGTTGGGAGACGCCTTATTGGAAAGGGTTGAGGAGACAGAGCGGCTACATGTTGTGGATAATACACCGGATACAGTTGGAGGGGTATCTAGGGGAGGTGTGTCTTCCCAGGTTGGGAGGGGAGGACAGAACGACTCTGGAGGAACCTATCTCTCTGGAGGAGATACAGGCGGCCATAGGAGCACTGGCTAATGAAAAGGCTCCGGGGCCGGACGGCATCCCGGTGGAGGACTTTAAGGAATATGGGGAGGAGCTAGCGCCTCAGTTACTAAGTACTTTGCTGGACAGTTTCGAGAGGGGGCGGCTCCCGGATTCAATGTACGAAGCTACTATTGTGGTTCTGCCTAAGGAGGGGAAGGATATTCAGCTGCCAGAATCCTATAGACTAGTGTCCCTGCTGACCGCGGATATTAAAATCATAGCTAAGGTATTGCCGCTTAGACTTTCTAGAGTAGTGGCCGGGGTGGTACATGGAGACCAGGCCGGCTTTATGCCATCTAAGTCGACAGCAGTGAATCTGAGACGGCTGTTCTTGAATCTGCAGGTGCTTCCGGATAATCCTAGGTGGAGAGCCATTCTTTCATTAGATGCGGCCAAAGCGTTCGATTGCGTGGAGTGGGATTACTTATGGTCAGTGTTGGATAAAATGGGATTTGGTCCTAACTTTATCAAATGGGTGAGGCTGTTATACGTAGCCCCTATTGCGAAAATACGGGTGAATGGTGCCTTCTCTGATCGGTTTGCAGTGGAGCGGGGAACTCGCCAGGGTTGTCCCTTGTCCCCACTGTTATTTGCGCTGGCGGTAGAACCATTGGCATGTGCGGTCCGACAACATGCGGACATACAGGGGTTGAAATATGGGGGAGTGGAGGAGCGAATCGCACTGTACGCGGACAATATGCTGTTGTTCTTGGCGGATACCGAGCGCACCCTGCCGATAGTTATGGCCCTGATCAAACGCTTTGGGAAATACTCTGGATTACTCATTAACTGGTCGAAATCTGCTCTTATGTTCTTGGATCCGAGAGCTATCCAGCCTAGGGAGGGAGAAGTGGTAATACCGGTGGTCGCGCAGTTTAAGTATCTCGGGGTTCAGGTGACGGCGAAAGTGCAGGACTATATGTCTCTGAATGTGGTTCCAATGCAGGCAAAGCTAAAGGCCAAAGTGGAGGCTTGGAATAAGCTCCCGCTATCTGCTCTGGGTAGGACAAATTTGTTTAAAATGATCCTAATGCCTCAGGTGTTGTACGTCATACATAACTCCCCGGTGTGGATCCCCAAATATTGGTTCAGAAGGCTGCATAACCTTTTTAGAGACCTAGTGTGGAAAAGGGGGGTGCCCGGGATTAAACTAGAGAAGCTGCAATTGCCTAAGGAGGAGGGGGTTCTGGCTCTACCCAATGCATGGGTGTATTACTTGGCTGCTCAGTGTCAGCACTTCTGGGGGTGGGAGCGGGAGGAAACCTGGGGGTCATGTGCACGTATTTTAGCATATCTGGGGGGTGGGGAAAATCCGCTGGCAGGACTGGAAGCACAAAGTTATAAGAGGCTGGCGAGTAATCGACCCACCCTGCTTCTAATGCATGAGATATGGTGGCAATGCAAGCAATTGTTGGAGATAGGAGAATGCAATAAATATACCCCACTTTGGCGGAACCCCTATCTGTGGGAATTGTACACATTGGAAGGGATGCAGGGATGGGAACAGCGAGGCATTATTAGATTGAGCCAGCTGTACGAGGGGGACACATTCAAATCCTTTCAGCAACTAAGGGAGGGGTTTCAGCTGGACTCCCACATGTTTTATCAGTATCTGCAGATTCGGCATGCGGTACAGACGCAAGCTGCAAGGGTAGACTTGACGATTCATGCAACGAGAGTGTTGGAACATGTCGCAAAAGCGGTTACATCACGAGGGTTGATTTCGTTGGTCTATCGCAGGCTACTGCCAGAACATCTGGGTGATCTTATGGCACCAGTCAAGGCTAAGTGGGAAAGAGATATGGGCCCTATTTCCGAGGAACGCTGGGAGGTTGTCTTGGCGTCATTGTGTACTTTGTCTCTTAATGTAGCGCACAGGAGGTCCCAATTATTTTTGATACATAGGGTATATAGGACCCCCTGGGTTCTGAAAAGCATGGGATTAAGGGCGGATGCCAGATGCCCTCGGTGTCCAGACGAAAAGGCGGACATCTTTCACATGTTCTGGTCCTGTGGGATCTTGGGGATTCTATGGGCAGAAATGTCAGAGTTACTGGGGCGAGTGTTCCAGGTACAGTTTCCGTTGGATCCCATGGTAATGTTGCTAGGGTATGTTGGAGATTTGGAAGGGGATAGGCTACACTGCTTGGCAATTGCGAAAATACTATCTCAGATTAGGAAGGGTATTGCCAAACTGTTTAACAGTTGTGTTTTATATTTTCTATATCGTACCAATAAATTCTTATATTACCGACCACATTGGTACCCTTGAGGAATTTGGTTTTACGTGTTAACCATACCGATCAGTAGCGCATGGAAAACGCCCGTTTTTTGCATTTCTGCTTTTATTCCTCCATTCATTATTGAGACTTTGCACTCCAAGTTCTCAAATCGGGTCCTATGCTGCAATTTGATCCTGCCACCAATACACCGTGGAGGCTACCTATCTGGAATCTACTACACTGGATGTTATGCTCCCAGCATAACCGCACCAGGTGAGCACTATTAAACACCCTGTTCACACGTGTACCATCACAGTGTCATGCACTATTGTGCGCTTTGTGTTTTTTCTACCCTTTCCTCGGAACTCCTGACACTCCGCGCGACTGTTCTAGGTTAAGCTGGCAAGATGGTCAAGGGGACTACACTGACACATGGGGCACTGTAGAGGTCTGACGGGGGGGAGGGGCTCCACACTAGGGTCTTGAAGTACGGATGGAGGGGAGTTCATAGGGAGTTGGAGACAGGAGGGGATTGGAAGTCTGG